>NC_080792.1:18248790-18551290 GCF_028018385.1 Neofelis nebulosa | reverse complement strand
TCTGAGGTAGTAGGTAGAAGGTACAAAGTTACCCAAATTTCAGTGTAATAATCATTGTGAAATTTGGTATGCGAAAAGATGGTTTAGCCCTAAATTTCAAAATAATAGGAAACTATGTAATTGATGAAAGCAGAGAGAGCCTAATTCTAATTCTTTTGTGGAGAGTGGGGGATAGTAGGGAATGGAAAGGGAACTGGGATGCTTTCTCAGAGGAGATGTCAATAATTAAGCCAACATATCTTGACATTACTATATACCTGGCCCTATGCTAAGTGCATTGCATAATTAACTAATTTTTATCCCTTGAATAGCCCTCTGACATAGTTACTACTCTTTCCTATTTTAAGATAAAGAAACTGAGGCACGGCGAAATTAAGTAGATTTTCCCAGATCACCAATTTAGCTAACTGATTCCTGGATTCAAGCCCAGGCAGGCCAACCCCAGACCCATTCTTTTATTTAATCCCTGGGCTATTCTTCCTCTCTAATCTTGCCAAAAAGCTTTTCAAAGGGACAAATACAAGTTTTAAACCCAGATGGTTTAACTAGAGGTAGGAAGTCTAGGCAGAAGGAACAAGTAAACCTGCTAGAAAGTTATTACCTGGTTCAAGCAGGAGGTAGTTAAGACCTAGTTAAATGGTCCTAAATACAAAAAAAAAAAAAAAAAAGGAGGCAAAATTGAGGCAAATTGAAAAGTATGTTATTTTCAAAGGAAGAAATACTAGTACTGACATTGATACAATTGCTTGCGGGTGGGTGTCGTCAGAATAGTCTCATGCCAGCAACCTTAAGAAAAATTGAATTTCTATAAAGGATTCACAAAACTTGGAACTGAATTTAGAAAGCTATTCAGTGTCGAAGCAAGTTGCATCACAAAGTCAGACTGATAGTTCCTCCAAATCTGCCATTAATGTTCTCTATGTTGTTCTCTACATTCCAAGGGAACTGAGAACCTTCCTCCCTGCTTACCATATGAGTAACTGGCCAATGGATGGATGGACCCACTCCTGGTCCGGTCAGTGCCCCGGGCACAGCCTAGCACTCTTTCTCCACCAGAGGCCATGGGCAAGGCAGTGTCAGCCAAATGGGGAGACCATGATGTAGGTCTGGGTAAAGGAGAAAGATGATCCAAAGGAGAAAGATGATCCAGGACTGGAAGGATGAGGCTGTTGGAAGCAGTGATGTAGGTAGCAAGCATTTTAAAGAGCTATTTTGTAGAAGGAAGGAAGATGTGCTTAGTGTTGAGCCGGTTTGGTTTAAGAAGATGGTGGCACGTCCAAGAGATGGCATTAGAGGGGCAAGACTTGAACGCAAGTCCGAACTGCATACC
Organism: Neofelis nebulosa; assembly: GCF_028018385.1. Classification (NCBI taxonomy): domain Eukaryota; kingdom Metazoa; phylum Chordata; class Mammalia; order Carnivora; family Felidae; genus Neofelis; species Neofelis nebulosa. Next base: position 18,549,960 of record NC_080792.1, on the reverse strand, counting down.
CAGATCTGAGATTCAGTCAAGTAGGTCCATTCATCAAGCTAGTGAGCATGTGTCTGTCCTGGGTTCTAGAATGGTCCTGGGTTCTAGAATTGTAGCAGTGATTGGAAGAAAGGCTCTGCTCTTACATGGCTTATGTTCTAACATCCAAGCCCTTGCAAATAAATGACCCCTTGCACAACCTTCCCACACGCTATTCCTCTGAACCCTGTGTAACCATGCAGAGAAAAGAGCAAAGTCAAAGTCGTGTAAGTTGGGAAGACAAAACAAAGAAGGTGAAGAAGAAAATAAGAAAATAAAAGGGTGTCACTAGAGAAGAAGAGGAAACCAGGAGAGTGTCATTTCATTGAAACCAGAAAGGAGTGAGTTTAAACAAGAAATTAATGTCCAATTGGTCCAGGCTAGTAGTGAAGAAAAAAACCACTGAATTTGACCTGAGCGTTGCCATTGGTCAGCTTCTAACAATGGTTTTTGATCCTAACTGTGCATCAGAATCACCTGAAGAGCTTTAAGACACACAGATGCCTGGGAACTACGTGCAAAATCCTGATTTAATTGGTTTGGGGTGAACCTGGACCCCGGAATTAATTTTCCGTTGTTCAGGTGACTGAAATAAACAGGTAGAGGTGAGAAACATTGCTTTAAACAAAGCAATATCAGCAGTAGAAGCTAGATTGCAGAGGGGAAAAAAAAGAGGGTAGAGGAACTAGCAGTCTTAACATCAGACATGGATGTTTAGCTTCAGTCTCCTCCTGACTGTCTGTGTGATTTAACCTCCTTGTGTCTTATCTGTGAAATCAGGATAGAAATACTTGCTGTGCCCAACTCACAGTTTCCTTGGGAGGTCAAGATGGGATAATAGATGTGAGAGTACTTTGAAAAAAGATTGAAGTGCTATAAAAATGTAAGATTTATATGGTTGTCAGTTTTTTCCCCAAAGATGGCCCTAAAGATAGTGATTATCAACTATAAAGACCTACGTGGAACCAGCATCCCTTTCCACTGAGCTCACAAAGAAAGCATCCTTTGATAAGTGCTCACAGCCACTATCTAAAGGTCTGAGGCTGTTTGCAACTCTCACTTTTGCACAGCTAGCCTTGCACAGGACCCATAATAGATGCAGTTTCCACAGTCTTGCAAATCCTACCTAATATTGCTAAATCACACAGCCAGCCAACATAAAACTCAAGAGTTAAGCATGCTGCTGTAGAGATTAAAAAGTAAGTTTAATGTTATAAGGTTTCCATTTAGTTGTCAATCCTACTTGTTAAAGAGAATGGGGAGGGCAGAGGAGAGGTGGAGAGACATCTGTGCTAGCAGGCAATGCTGCAGGATCAGAAAAGCCTAATTCCCCTGGCAGATGGGGAAAGATTATCCAAGAGCTGAGTCAAAACCAACAGCAGAATTCAGTGACCACCTTGGGGTCTACTTCAGGTCCTGAATATGCCTATCTCTATGGGATGTCATGTCTGGTCTCCAAGAAATGAAGCAACACTCTCCATCTTCCACTCTCTGACTGCACCGGCCCCGGGGGGAGCAGCGATACCTCTTTGTGGTGACTAACGTCCACCAGGGGGACTTTCTTTTATCACAGATGACAGACGTGAAGAGCGGTTTTATAATATGCTTTCTACTCGCTTTCGCTTGACGTTTTCCTTGAGTAAAAATGCAAGAAATATAATTCTTTGTCAAGGAAACAGCATACATAATGTTGAAGGCTTTTTTTTTTTTCTACTAAGCAAGTTGAACTCAGAGCAAGAACAAAAAGATAGGCAAACTCCTACCTAGGAATTAAGCCAGGTGTCGGGTAGCTGGTGCAGGCATCAGAGACAGCCTGCGAAAGATCAGTTACCTTGCTCTCGCCTCTAAGCCTGCTCTGGCTCCTTCCACTCCAGATGCTATTAGGGAGAAGGTGCTAATTACATTCTTGTTCCTCTTGCAACTCCTCAGAGATACTCTCCGCCAACCTCCTTCACCTGCAGATCGTCTTACTTCAAACAAAAGTACAGACACCGAAAGCCAGAAGTTCCTTCATGTTACACCACCCCCAACAGAACTTAAACCCTTCTGCAAGTAAAACTCTAAAACTACAGAACAACATAGAATTTTGAAACAAAGAGATAAGAGATTCTTTGCAGGTTTCTATTGATCGTCTCATCCATTGAGAAGTCACTTCCCTTGTAGTCAAACGTTCTGGTAAAAACCTAACCGTGAGGAGAAAGGGGCACAAAAGCCAAAATGGGTACCACATCCTTGGCTCTTTTTAAAATGAGAAATATCCACCTCAAAGTAAAATTTTTCATGTCCCAGTGCACAAACCCTAAGCTTCTAGCATGGGAGGCAACAAGGTTTGCTGAAAAGGGGCATAACCATCCAGTCATTCAGTCCTATATTAAAATCCCATTTAAAAAAAAAAAAAAGCTGCTGTGAACTTGGCCAAGTTATTTAACCTCTCAGAGTCACTCTTTCCCATAACTATGGAAAAAAATAAAAATGCTATCACATAGCATTACTATAAACATGACTTGATATAGAACGTACATGTCCGTAATATAAAACATGTTGTAGCTCAGTCTCCTCCCCCACTGCCCCTACTGAGACTGGATTTTTCAATATCGAGAAGTCCAGCAACCTCTTATCTCTGTGAATTTCCTGTGAACATAAAATAAGAAATCTCAGCTAGGAGTGTGTGCTTATACTTGGGACTAGGGGTCCAGAACTGAGAGAGGAGGGTACTTAGAAATCCATCCATCAACAATCCCTACCATTTCCTCTGTGGAAGCCGCACCTACCAATAAATCAGCAAATGGTAATGCATTTTTAATAATTACAAGGAAATTTTTACCAGCTTTTGTTGTAATAACGTACAAGCAAAACACTGTTTTTTTTTCTCCCGCTCTCAAAGATGGGCTGTTGACAATTACAGTTTTAGAAGCATAAGGAACAAAAACTGCCCCAAAACTCAAGATGAAGGCTAAAATTAGATTTCTTTTTAAAACACCTCCCCTAGGGGCGCCTGGGTGGCGCAGTCGGTTGAGCGTCCGACTTCAACCAGGTCACAATCTCGCGGTCCGTGAGTTCGAGCCCCGCGTCAGGCTGTGGGCTGATGGCTCGGAGCCTGGAGCCTGTTTCTGATTCTGTGTCTCCCTCTCTCTCTGCCCCTCCCCCGTTCATGCTCTGTCTCTCTCTGTCCCAAAAATAAATTTAAAACGTTGAAAAAAAAATTTTTTTAAAACACCTCCCCTAATGGCATGCCAGTAATGTTATTGTGGCGGCTCTAACCGTGGGTGATTTCTTATACCCACAGTGAGTGCAATAAAAAGACACAATAGACATAAGAATAGCTTAAAAGTTAACTGTCAGATTCTTTTTCAAGTAGCTTCTCAAGTATAATACCTGAGCTTCTAGAAGAGGTAATCGCTGAAAACATTTAGAAGGTGGAAATTCTATGCAAGGACCCAGGAGATTAACACAATTGAACATAATAGCTCCTTCCAAACCATTTCCTAGGGACTGGATCACAAATAGTCTTAAGACGGCTTTCCAAATATATTTTATTTATTCAATGAAGAAAGGGCTATTTGAAGTTCTTATATTCCTTTCACATAGAGCCGCTTCACTGAGCTTTAAGAGAAGCATTCGTCTGTAGGCGCAAAATGAGTAATTCCTCAGCTTCTAGAAAAGGTAATCATTGCAAACATCTGAAATGTTAAAATTTTATGCAAAATGTCTTTTGTAAAATGCAGACAAGAGCCATGAAATAAATATCATTTTAAACTGGTCTCAGCATTTACGTTTAAAAATTAATACTCACATGCTTTTGAATGCATAGAGCATCTCCGGACGGCAACAGTGGCTGTCTCTAAGGAGATAAGGTGGGAGGAGGGAGTTTTACTGTTCCCACTGCATCCCTCGTGTGCTTTATATTTTGTACTATGTTCATGTATTAATATCAGTCTAGCTTGATCTAACTACTTAACCTCATTAAACATGGTCTCTTCAATAGGTAATTTAACTCATCTACCCTAGTTGAGGTATATCATCTTTCTCTGCAATCAGTACCAGAGACCAACCTTCCTACTCTGGACTTCGGGTATTCTGTACAGCAGAGAAGTTCCCTGCCTTCTTTCCAAACTGAGCATTAGTTGTGCTGATTGGTGTGCTGGCACTAAAGGATACAATGAAAGTAAGATGCTGTCTCCTGGCTAACCCCACAGGATGGCTGGCACTCTGTCCCCAGGCTCCAACCTTACCCAACCTTCCTCCAGCCCCAGAGTAGCCACTGGTCCTCAGATGAATCATTCGGGTTGTTTCCTTGTTGCTCTGGCACTGCACCTTTATGATTAAATGGCTTTTTCAAAGGGGCTACGTACTCTCTTCCTTAGTAACCCTGAGATACAATGACCGAGAGAGAGAGAGTTAAAACCCTTCTTCCTCTGAGCTCTGGAATACCAATAGAGTCCAATCTTCTTCTGGAACACACTAGTTGTGTGACCTTAGCAAGTTATTAACCTCTCTGGGCCTCAGTTTCTTCATTCTCTGTCCATCCTCATAGGAATGGAATAGAGATTAAATGAGATCAGTTGTTAAAATGCCTAGGGTAACACCCAAAACATAGTAGGTGTGCAATAAATGCTATGTGACATCATCTCCCTCCCCCTTCTTCTCCTCCCCCTCCTCATCAGTATTAACTGATTCTCACTCTCAAGGAATGATGCTTTCAGATTTCCCAGGGCTGCACACATTTCCAACTCTGTCTCAGGAACCACTTCCAAGCAGTTTGGAATAGTGGGTAGGGTGGGCTTTAGAGTCAAAGAGGATTTGTCTTGAGCAAGATCATGTCCATCAGTTTCTTCAACTATGCAGTGAAAATAACTATACCTTCCTCTCCAGATCTGGGTGAAGATTACAGATTAGGTATAAAAGACTCCTGGTACATAAGAAGTGCTCTCTACATCTTGGCTGTTTTCACTTTACTCCAAGTGGGCTTATCTATTCTCTGGCCCCGACATGCCTTTCCCTCTTCTTCCTCCACGTCTTTGTTCAGCCTGGTTGGCCCTGCCCTGCCCTCTCCTGCCATCTCCACCTCTGGAAATCTCCATACATCTTTCTAGTCTCAGTTCCATCTGAGGGCTTTTGAGAAGCTTTCTTTGACTACAGTGGCTTTCCCACCCCTGAGCTCATAAAGTATTTATCTTTTAAGGGAAAATAAGAGGTAGAAACCTCCAGAGTCCCCAAGTCTTTCCCCTGTGGCCACTGTTAGACCCACTAGGAACTAAGAAGTCAAGCAATAATGTGCAGAAAGAACTCCGGTCACATGTGGCCAAAGAGCAGTTTCCCAGTGGACTGTCCCCGAGCTCCCTGGACTATGATCTCCATGTCATCCAGGAGGGGTCACTTGCCCTTCCAAAAGTCAACTCCCTGGTGCCTTACTCAGGAGTGAGTGTCTCATAACAGAAAATGGTCAATTGGTTCATTGATAAATTAAGGCACACTGGTGCTTCTGGCACATGGACAGAATATATCAGCTGATGTCCACATGAGCAGCTGCTGTTCCCATCTCCCCATGGGCCTGCCTCCAGCTGCTCCTGCACTAGTCAGTGCAAATTAGATTGAGCCATTCCTCTCTTAAACGCTGGGTAGTTGTGAGTGGAGCTGCCAAGGACACAGCCAACTCCTTAGCACGTCATCCAGTCTGGCCCTCACTCCCTTTCTGGGCTCTTCTTTTGTGGCAGTCACCTCACATCTCTTTTTGTTAGTCAAGCCCACCATAATTAATCTTCCCTACCTCCTCCTCACCCCTCTACTTGGAATGTCCTTTTTTAACCTCTTTACCTAATGCATCATACTTATACTTTAAAGCCCAGCTCAGATGTTGCCCTCCACGAAGAACCCTGACAACCTGTCACAGTTTATTCTCCGCCTCTCCCATCAGCCCTCTGTTGTCGAGCTCTCCGTAGTACTGGCAGGATGCCTACTCCATGGAGCCACCCGAGTGCCCACTCACACGATACTGCCATTATGCTGGCTGATCTCTCTCCCACAAGACCATAAGCATTAGGAGGTCAAGGACGATTTTATAACCCTTTATCTGTCCGGCCAGGTGTCTGATAACCAACACATTTTATTTAATGAATTGATGAAAGAAAACAGAAATAAAGAAATGAATGAAGCTCTTTCTTACAAAAGACATCATCCTTCCCAGGTTTCCCATCCAAAATGCCTGGAAGCTACTCTTGGTAGGTATGAGTTGGTGAGGACCTAGACAGGGCCCCAGAGACATGTTTGCAAAAGGTGCGTACTCACGGAGGTAGGAGAGGGAAATACTTGTGTCCAAAATAACAGCTCCCCTAGGAAACAGAAGTCAAGGAGGTCTTTCATTTCTGTATTTCTTGTTTTCACCCTCCTGTTCTCCCAGATAGATGTCATTTCTAATGAAATTTGTTAGGTGATAGTCTACAAATGTCCTCATTATTTTTTTAATTTATTTTTATTTTTTTTAATGTTTATTTATTTTTGAGACAGAGAGAGACAGAGCATGAATGGGGGAGGGGCAGAGAGAGAGGCAGACACAGAATCTGAAGCAGGCTCCAGGCTCCGAGCCATCAGCCCAGAGCCTGACGCGGGGCTCGAACTCACGAACGGTGAGATCGCGCCTGAGCTGAAGTCAGATGCTCAACCGACTGGGCCACCCAGGCGCCCCTTTTTTTAATTTATTAAGTAGCTATCATCCCAGGCTTGAAAAAAATCCCATATCTAGTACTGTAGTCACTCTGTGAAGCACCATCCCCAGAAATTTTCCCGCTGGTAATTGTCATTTCCACCTCTAGGCCTGGCACAGGATTCCCGCCTGCTGGTTTCTTTTCTGGCTAAGTTGGTTCCTTTACATCATATGACTTTCAGTGACCCATATGCAATCTGGGGATCATCCTCCTAGGACTTCCTTCAGAAAGTTCACAAAGGTATGCTAAACATAAGCAATATATCAATTTTTAAATCCAGGTGGAATGAGTCTGTATCATATGTCCCAGGAAAGCCTCTTATGTTCTTTTATAAAGAAAACCAAAGAGCTTCTTGATCCTTGCCATTTTCTGTAGGAAAATGCCTCACCAAGTACATCCCTTCCCATGCACTCTGTAGTGGGTCATTTATGGGGCCAGAGAAAGACACTGAAAACTTGTCCAAGCTGTTCAGCTCATATTTATTGACAGCTTAATAAAGACGCAGAGCTCTGCCAAGGCCTTTACATATCTTGTGTAATCTTCCCCCAATTCCTGGTTCTGCAGGTGAGGATCCTGGGACACAGAGAAGCTGATAATTTACCCAAGGCCACATAGCTGTGGGTGCCAGAGTAAGCTTTTGAAGTCAGGTCTGCTGGCTTCAGAGCCTGAAAGTGTAACCATTACTCTGAGCTCTGTAGCATGTTCCCCTGACTCCGTGTTCAAGAAGAGTTTTTCCAACATGTATAATTCTAGATAGCTCTCTAAGACACGATCTTACTCCTTTTGACATTTTACGCTATATTCATATGGTCTTCTCTTTAAAAGAAACTATAGTAATTATTCAAAAAATATCATTCCAGTATTCATCATATAGATGTGCAGGCCTTTCTCACATTTTTTAAATAATGTAAGCCCCATGAGAAAAAGAAGATTATTTGTGTCTTCTTGGCCCACATTTTTAGATTTTGGTATAAAATGTCTTCAGTGGGTACAAACTGAACAACTCCCCTTGTCATTCACTGGAGACAGACACTTGCATTCTGCGTGCCTCTGTCCACAACCAGACAGAGATGTTTTTCCAAGGGACCTCACTCAGTTCTCAAACATTTATTAAGCATACCCTCTACATGGGACAATTGCCAGACAGTATGTGCAAACAGCGGGGAAGAAGACATGGCCCCTGGCTCTGCAGGAGTTAACAGTCCAGGGGTTCACCCCTGTAAGGAATGTGAGGTCCACAGACAGACGTATCATCAGGCCCACCGAAGTCCATAAGGCAAGAAGTTCAGGAGAGAAAGAAATCATAAAAACTTTGGAAAGTGTCAATTTGCTTTATTGGAAAAGGTTCTCGGAGGACAATTTCTCACCTCCAGCTTCTTTCAATAGTGCTCATTGGCCAGTCCAATAAGCTGGGAGGACCAGTCCAAGGGTGAGACTAGGGTGGAAGAAGCCACAAGTTGATTGCAAAGAACAGAGCTAAAGAAATAGGGGGGTTGCCTCTGAGTGTCCAGCAGCCTCACTGAAAATGGATTAATTTTTATTTCCAATGAATGTTATAACGGGCAACATATGAATATTCTAAAATAAATGGAAGGTCATGCAATATAAAACGTTAGGCAGTGAGCTTTCCTTCCACCCTCAGAGGCAGCCACTCTTACCTGGTTCTTGGACTCCTTCAAAGGTGAGTTCCATGTATTTATAAAGTAGTTTGTAAATGCTTCTGGACCAAGCAGGACTAAGTTAGGTGGCCCATCCCCAAGACCTGGCCCCAGGGATGGATCAGGAAAGTGGGCAATGAAGAGTTAAATCAGGGGGAATTGCTCCTGGTCAACTCAGGAACACAGCCTAGCTGACCACCTGCCATGTGCTGAGACACTGAGGGAGAAACCAGCCCCCCCCCCCCCCACAGCTCACCTCACCGCTGTGCTAGGCACTGCCCACCTTTCAGAGAGAAGCAATGTATGCGGTGGGCAAAGGAAGCTGATAGGGGACAGGTTCTGGAAATTTCTAGGGAGGTTTTAAGCGCTCACAAGCCAAACTGGGCCAGCTGCTCTCAGGGCTTCTTTGCGGGGGCGCTGGGGTGCTAGGACGCATGCTACCCCGTGGGGCTCAGGGTGGTGCCTCAGTGGTGAGGAGAGAAGCTTTTAAATGTCTATCTTCCTAAAACTACTCTCCCTGCATCTAGGAGAAGCACGCAGTTGGTGTGTAACCTCCAAGGCAGCAAATCCAGTTGGTTATCACCCTATCCTGCATCATATTTGTAAAGTAATGAACGGTCCGTTTAACCAAGTTTGGGCTTCTGTGTCGCCCCAGCCACCTCCCCGCGCGAACCCTCAGCCGGGAAGCCCACTGACGTGGGCGGCAGCCTTCCAGCCTCAATTCCCCTCCCTCTGCCACCCCTCTTTCCCCCTCCCCTCTCCGGCCCCTCCCCCCGCTTATTTGGGAGATTAGAGTTCATTAATTAAATCCTGTGCTTAGATCGAACTGTAACGTTATTCCAATCACATTTATCTTACAGGCGGCGGAGATGGCAGCCTAGCTGGAAACGCGCGGGGGAGCCTCAGCCGGCGGCCGGGGACGCACAGCGCGGCGCGTTCCATCGCCACGCCGCCGCGCAGGCCCTCCATCTTCCTGCTCAGCCTCCTGGCCCCGCTCGGCCCTGCCTTGGGGGTCGGCTTCTCTCTGGGGCTCCTGCCCTTCCCCACCTCCCCGGCCTCCGCGGCTCCCCTGCCCGGTCCCCCTCCCCCGCCACACACGCTGACACGCGCGGGCGAACACACACACACTCACACACTGACACGCCAGCGAGCTGCTGGCCGCTCAATGGACCGATTTCCCTGCTTCCCTTGATCCCAGCCCAGCCCGGGATGAGAAATTGCAAAATGGCCCGGGTCGCCAGTGTGCTGGGACTGGTCATGCTCAGCGTCGCCCTGCTGATTTTATCGCTCATCAGCTACGTGTCCCTGAAAAAGGAGAACATCTTCACCACTCCCAAGTACGCCAACCCGGGGGCGCCCCGAATGTACATGTTCCACGCGGGATTCCGGTGAGTGCGGGCCTCTCTCTATTTGAGCGCCCTCGGGTATCTGGTTTATTGGGGGGGGGGGGGAGATGACAGGGGGGTGTTTTGGCTTCTCCGAGACACTTTGGGCAAGATGACTGCGTGGTCCTTCCACTCCTCTTTCTGATTCTCCCTTCCCCCTTCCTTTATTTATTTGAACCCGAAGCCCCTAAAAGCCGTTGTCCTAATCAATGTGATTGCATTTCTCGTATTCTTCCTCTGCATTCCCCCTTTTCAAAAATGGGGGGAGGGTTTAAGGAGAATGATGATGGAGGGAGAGGCAATGAGTGTGTGTGGGAGGGGGCGGTGAACCGGGAGATGGATGTGCGTGAGGTGAGCGCCTTCCCGGTGCGGCGTCCGCAGACTCCGCGGCCGGGCTCCGGGCGGTCCAGGGCGATTTAATGGCGCAGGCGCCGGACTCCCCGAGCGCTGTGCTCACTCCTCTCCGTCACGCCCCACCCCATCAAATGATGCGCGGGTCTGTTCTGAAGCCCCTGGGGTATTTTACCTCGATCCTTTCCCTACTGCTGCCACCACCGCCCCCCGCCCCCCTTTCCGGGATTTCTGCAATTCCTCCGCCCTCTGCGGGAAGCGAGCCTCCTAAGGGCCGCCTACCCTCGCCCCTGATCCAAGTCGCCGCCGGGCGAGAGGGCTGGACAAGGAAGGGGCCAGGCGCAGCTTGGCGCAGCTCCTCGGGAACCCCTGCCTCTACCTGTGACCCTCAGGGGCTCTTCCAGGAGGACCTCCCGAGGGCCAGGTGGCAAATACAAACTGCAAGCTGTGGTCCAAGCGGGCCAGAGGTGCGGAACCTAGAGAAGCCCCACCTGGGCAGAAGAGTGGAGCTGCCCTGCGGCCTCCGGGGTCCCCAGTTAGGGGACAGGGAGTGAAATCAGACTCGGCTCGGGAAGTAAGAGGTTAAGGCAGGAGCCACCCCCAGTCTTCCCCTGGGACTCCGGTTTCCTCTGCCCTTTCTCCAAAAATCAATTCACCCGGACAGCCGGGGCGTCGCGGGTCGGAATAGCGGAGGCGCGGCCGCTGTCCGCGGTGCTGACTCCTTGGTCCTCCCGGCGCGTCTGGCTCCAGCAGTGCGCCGGGCTCCCGCCCTGCTCTCCGCGAGACGGCCATTTTATGGTCTCTCCCGCACCCGGAGGGATGGACAATGGAGGCGGATTTCCCTACTTTTCCTTCTTCCCCCCGGGTGTGTGTGGGAGCAGGAAGTGGGCCAAATGAGAGGGGCTCTGGGGCGGGACGGAGCCAGTGCGTGTGCCAGGTGCACCCCTCACCCCACACGCGCGCGCCGCCCCCAGCCGCCTGGACTTTAATGGCTACGTTGGCTTCCCCCAGCTGAGGCCAGCACGTTTGTCTGTGTACTCATGCTCCTCTCCAGGTCACAATTTGCGCTGAAGTTTCTAGATCCGTCATTTGTGCCCATTACGAATTCTCTGACCCACGAACTCCAAGAGAAACCTTCTAAGTGGACATTTAATCGGACAGCGTTTTTACATCAAAGGTAGGATAGGGGGAAAAGATCCGAAAGGTGTTTTTGAATTCTGGAGTTCAAACAAAACAAAACAAAACACTCCAAAACAACAAAATTCTGTCCCCCACCGGAGGTGTGATTTGCATTGTCTTCTAGGCCTGACTGCACAAAGGCTGATTGGTAACTCTTTTTTATGTATGTAGTGCCCTCTCATAAAAAAAGAAAACATCAAGAAAACCAATTTGAATGGGAGGGAAAAAGATATTTCCAATATGCTCCCTAACTTGGGCTTAATTGAGCACAATGATTTATAGTTAACATGCATGGGTAACACTGCCAAAGCCATCTACTAAAAAAAAAAACAAAAACAAAAAAAACAAAAACAATTGCATAAAGACCATCTAATAATGTATTTTCATTCTCCCACTGAGAAAAATGTTTAAAAATGAAATAAAATAGAATTGTCTCACACTGAAACACACAGAAAATACTATAATCTGCCCTTATCAATTACTAGTCAAAATCTTGGCCCAAATATATGCAGGTATTTAAGTATGGTTTTGTTCTGGTTTTGCCTATTTGTTTTCATTAAACCTTTACAGCCCTTAATACATTGTAAAAGCTACCCAACATCATTTTTACAGGTTGTTGTCTTGTAACAGCCTGGTTTATACATGAGGGAGTGTGTGTGTGTGTGTGTGTGTGTGTGTGTGTGTGTATGTGCGTGAGGTGGGGAAGAAGGATGAGATTTATTCAAATTTATTATCCTGAGTGATTCTGGTCTACTCTTAGCAACCCCAGATAAGTCATTACTCCTTCCTTTTTGGTGGGATTATTATGCTACTAAATGGAATGTGAGCCATCTAGTGTATTCATTAGGGGTGTGAATATTTATTTTACAAATGATCATTTTACCACTCATTTAGGGAGCTGTGTTTTGTCATAGCATTTCTAGTTACTGCACCCTTTTTTATTTTGAGTGACAGAATTAAAACCAATTCAGTAGATATCTATGGTGTCATGAAAAGCTGATATAGTCATGTGATTATGAATAAAAATTTTAAAACACTGTTCAATTAGAAATTAGTTCAATGGCAATAATTGATAAATTCTAAACCATAGAAGTACTTTAAAAAAACTATTGGGTTTTTAGTCCAATATTAATTTTATAGACAAACCAGAAAACGTTCATGGTAGAACACATTATACCTTTCCCAAGACATATTTCTAACATAGTAAAAATTATCTTCCCACATTGGGCCATGTGACCCAAATGACCAGTCAGAACAATATTTCCTTCTCAAAACTTCCCTCCTTTCAATCCACTTATTAGGTAAACTTTAATTAATTTTCCCAAAATCTTTTTAAATTTACTTTACCTTTATAACAGGTAAAGACTAGCTTGTAAAGAACAGTATGGGTAACTCTGGAAATTTTAGATTAAAGCGTTCAGCTTATGTTGCTTTATATTTTGACAAATGAAGTGTTTTTTTAAATAAAATTCCAGTTAAAGTGATGATATGCAAAGCATTTAGTTTCCATCCTATTTTTTTAGGCAAAAGACATAGGAAATTTACAATGTGATTTCTTAGAATTAGAGAATCTAGTAGCAAAGTAACATGTTACTGGTCTCTCATGAATATTTTAAATAGCTGAAACTCTAAGAGGAAATACTTCATTTTACTTAAAGCTCAACATGAGAGCAACCTGAAATTAATGCTAAGTATCACCCTTGCCTTGTTTATCCTCTGAATTCTTAGAATGTACACACATTTTCAGGATTCACGATAGCCTGTTTTTCTAAGGATTAAGTTCCTCCAACTAAATTGTGTTTCTATATAATCAAGTATAAAAATATTCCTGTTTCATTATTCAAAGGACCTTAATGAGATTATCATCTCATTTCTATTAAATACGCAACTACATTCACTATTGTTACCATTTCCATATTTCAATAATAGATAGTATTATACTGACTCGTGTCTATTTGGCTCTTATTTGGATACCAGTGATATTTGATATTCCTTGAACGCTGCAGTCCAATAGCAAACAAACAGTACCTGGTTACAAACTCTAAGTCACCAATGTTTGTGAATTAATGTGAGCTCTTTGGAGCCTGTGTAAATTGTCTCCCTGTATTTTCTGACATAGTTTGACCTCCTATGATCATGCCTCCTCCTTGATCAAATACACTTCTCACATAGAGCAGAAAACCAAAGAATGCCAGCTAAAACTGTAAGTGACAACATTTATAAGACTTGAAGGATTACATCCAGAACTTGATTGAGAAATTAACACCTCTGTAGATTCTCAAGTAGTCTTTCCCGCAATGACCGCAATTATTATGAATGTATAATCTTTCTTAGATACAATGGGCCTACGATTCTTGTCTGAATGAAATGGCAGCATAAGACATAAGATGGAAAATCAATTCTTTTGAATGGGATGCATTTAATGAATTTCTTTTCATTTTAGGCAAGAAATTCTTCAGCATGTCGATGTAATAAAAAATTTTTCTTTGACCAAGAATAGTGTTCGGATCGGACAACTGATGCACTATGATTATTCCAGCCATAAATATGTTTTCTCTATTAGCAATAACTTCCGATCACTGCTTCCAGATGTGTCACCCATTGTGAATAAGCATTTTAATATTTGTGCTGTGGTTGGAAATAGTGGGATCCTGACAGGGAGCCGGTGTGGACAAGAAATAGATAAGTCAGATTTTGTTTTCCGTTGCAATTTTGCCCCTACGGAGGCTTTCCAAAGAGATGTTGGAAGGAAAACCAACCTTACCACCTTCAACCCCAGCATTCTGGAAAAATATTACAACAATCTTTTGACCATTCAGGACCGTAACAACTTTTTCCTGAGTTTAAAAAAGCTCGATGGGGCCATTCTTTGGATCCCTGCATTTTTCTTCCACACTTCAGCAACTGTTACCAGGACATTAGTTGACTTTTTTGTTGAACACAGAGGTCAGTTAAAGGTCCAATTGGCTTGGCCTGGAAATATAATGCAACATGTCAACAGGTGTGTATATTTTATTGCCTTTAAGTCTTACCCCACCAGATGGCAAATCAATATTGTAATCTCTTGGGGGTGGGAGGTATCTGGTTAGTTACTTGTTGTGGTTAGCTTAGAACTTTGAGGCAAACTCTTATGTTTTTGTAATGAAAGAATGAATCATTCTCAGTAATAAGTTCAATCTCCTACTCTCCTACTTCCAGCTGGTAACAAAGTGCTATATGGGGGAGGGGGGGACTGGTGTTTCGTGAGTCTGCCCTCTCTAATCCCTGTCCCCTCCCTTGGTGGTAAGCCTAACAGGCAGTCATGGAAATCATCAAAAATCAAGAATTGTCTTTAATGGAGAGCCATGTCCCAATCATGCCAATGGCTGAATTAGACAAACCAAGTCAAGATGCAATTGACTTAAAATGTTCCTTTTGATTTTATATTTGGGTGTTTTGTCAATGTCCAAGATTAGAAAACCACTTAAGGAAAGCATAAATTGCATAACTGGCCTTTAAAATTTGGGATTTCAGTGCCAAAACATGTGAAAGATATTTTATGAGCTTGCTGTTATCCCTCATAATTTGATAGAGAGATTGATCAGAAATGCAATATTTTTGTCTAGTCTGTTGAGTCTTAATGCTGGCTGTACATTAGAATCACCTGGAGAACTTTTAAAACTACTGTTGCCTGGGCTCTACTTCAAGGGATTCTAATGTAATTTATCTGGCAGGGGGAGGGGAAGGGCCCGGTACCTGTTTTTCTTAATAACTCCTAGATGATTCTAATATGCAGTCAAAATTGGGAGCCACTAGTCCAGGGCATTTTATAAAGCAAAATTAGTTGTAGGATTTTTTTTAAATCATCTGAGGAAACTGCCTTAACTCTAATTTCCCCTGAGCAAGTAGCCTCCATGTCCTAACATACTGTCCGGATAGTCCCACAAGTTAAAGCGGGTTCTGGGAGGACAGGTAACCAGAGAATTCTAAAGACGTTTATCCCATAGTATATTATTCCCATCCTGTAGTCCTCTGAAGTCTACCAAACTTAATGTCTGTTTAGGTTACCTCTGATAGAAGGAGGAATCATCATCTAATAAAGTAGTATGTATCTAACAGGTAGGGTGACACCATAATATATAGTCCAAACTGGAGCTCTGTCTTTAAGAGAAAGAGGGTACTATTAATAACAACAGGATAACAAACAAAAATTGAGACTATCCCAGCTTCCCAAGATGTAGGGTCATCTTTTCGAGAGGTTAGGTAGCCCAACTCTTGTTTAAAGATGAGTCAACTGAGGTACAAAGAAAAGGAATTATTTACCACCCAATGTCACTGCCCCAAATGGGCAAAATCAGAATTAGAAGCCATGCCTCCCACCAACCTGTCCTCCTGTGGCCTTTTGACCTCATCATTTTGCTCCTGCCTTACTTGACTTAAGTTCAGCCATACCAAAGGAATTGTCAGAAGTCATTCTAACTCTTTAGTAAGAAAACCAAGACTAAACTGTTACATTTCAACTGGAATGGGGAAAGGTCTGTGAAGCTTTCAAGTAATGAAGAAGGAACTATACGTGCTTAGAAGCTTCAGGAAATTGGCCTGTGTGGCCTACCCTGCCCCTAGCTTTTCAGAAAGGCCACGGAGTTAGCCATAATGCTTCACAGCCACTCAGGCTTGAACCAAACACATTGGTTCAATGAAAACTCAAGGGAAATACAGTCCGTAGAAACCTGATTCATAAACAGTTTAATTTTGCCTACACAGCAAATGATACACACACACACACACACACACACACACTCCCTAGCAGTCTCGAATATTTGGTAGTATAGGTAGGAAGGCTTCAAACTACTGTTTCAATATGGAAGGAAAAACAGCCATAATTTAGCTTTTTTTAATTCAGAAAGTGTTTAAATGTTTTTCTTGGGTTCTGGCATGCTAAAGAAGGGAACCCCTAGGAGCCCTTGGGTAGAAAACAAAGGAACAGGGAATATGATTTTTTTTTTTTACAAGAAGCTACAGAAAAATAAGGCCCCACAATCTCTCCAGACCAAAGAAGATGCATTTAACCAACCTCTAGATTTGGATAAGAAGGTGACACAGGAGCATAGTCATTCCCATTGCTGCCAGCCTTCTGCAGTGTCACCACTGAGTCAGGGCCACCACTCCTTAGCACAGCCAAGAGGCGGGGCTCGTGTCACGCGATGTATAACCTGTGCGGTCACACAGGAGCTGTGCTCAGGAGGGCTGGCACTTGGTTTAATGCCCTGCTATCGCCCTCTGGAAACTCAGTGATTTTTGAAAGAAGGGCCTGCATTTTCGTCCCATACTGGGTCTCACAAATTATGTAGCCGGTTCTGCCCAGAGGTGTTCTAAAAGATAGATTCAAAGCAAATACTACTTTAAAAAAGGCAAATCCATGTACCGATCCACCTCCTGGCCCAGTCATGTTGACCTATTTGCCTGAAACCAACACTGGCTTCTGAATCCACATGTACTTACTGTTCCACAGGTACTGGAAAAACAAACATTTGTCACCCAAACGGCTGAGCACAGGTATTCTCATGTACACCCTTGCGTCAGCGATGTGTGAAGAGATCCACTTGTATGGATTTTGGCCTTTTGGATTTGACCCCAACACAAGGGAAGATCTTCCATACCATTATTATGACAAAAAAGGGACCAAATTTACCACCAAGTGGCAGGAGTCACACCAGCTGCCTGCCGAGTTTCAGCTGCTGTACCGAATGCATGGGGAAGGGCTCACCAAGCTGACTCTGTCACACTGTGCCTAAGACTCTGAACAGAAAGTGCCAAATGGCCATTTGAAAAGTGCCCCAAATCAAACGGAATAGTCTTCAGAATAGAACCCTAGAGAATTCCTTATAAAGACTGTCTGCCGCTTAAAAGGAAAGATCTCTTCTCTCCCTCTTTTTGCACCTGCTCTCTTAAGAGTCTTGGCAAGACAAACGAATTGAAGCCACATGATGTAAACTTGATTGATAAAGGGAATGTCGCATTGGGAACCATGCTGCTAACGAAATGGTCGGAAGTATTTTAGTGTTTGTATTTTGATAATAAACTGCCTCCCATTTTTTTATGAGGACGGGAGCTGTCATTGCTGCAGCTTTGAGATACAGTCCTCATTGTCACAGGCCTCTGGCCAATTTGGGCAGGATTTCAGTTTTGCCTGGGTGGGATCAGACTCTTCAAAATGGAAACAAAAAAACCATTTGCGTATCTCATCTCTCTCTCTATTTCTCGCTGTTGTTCTCAATCTCTTCCCTACAATCCCTCGCCCCACCACTGTGGAGTTTAATAATTTGCTAGGAATCATATTAAATTAGCTTTGCTTGTATGTGTTGCATCTGTACTTGCTTGATGTGTTCAAGGCTCTGGGTAACTTTGCTGTTTCATGACAAGCTGACCAAATGATGATGGATCCCCTTATGACTACTTTTATAAGAAATGCCTCTTACAAAGTTCTCACTAGTCCATGCCGTCATTAGACAGCAGAGTGGTCCCTCTGTGCTGAGTGGCATCTTTCACTATCACAAAGAAAATGAATGTCATGGGTGGCACTGCATCTCTTGACACGAATGCTATTGTGGCAGATCATTCTATCACCACATCTGTGAGGGCATGCCAGCCTGAGTTTAGTGCGTCCCACAATCCCAACCCAAGAGCTGGGTTGGGCATTCTCTCAGAATATAGAGGCAATGAGTCAGCTTAAGATCCTGGGACACAGAGAGAAAAAGAAAGAAAAATACTTAGAAGTTGTTATGGAATCCCCATATACCCTAGAGCGTTGTAACCATGGTGCCCATTCAGAGACACCTGGTCTTTGAAAGCCAGCAGAGTTGCAGCAAAGTAGAAGACTAGAGGTTGATCAGGACAGACCCCTGTGGGAACAGTGCTGAGGTGAGGTCATCTTCAGTGTCACTGTGTCCACCAGCACTGCTCAGAACCATTTGTTCTCTTCAAGATAATTGTAGACACTGGATACTCCCTTTTCCCACTGAAATCAGAACTGTATATCTAAAAATTAAGGGTTTCATAAGGAAAAGCCATTGGGTAATGGCAAGATTTGATACAAAATAACCCTTGGAATTTAAGCTGTGTGGATCTGCCATGAAGGAATTAGTTGGCCGTTCTGTCTTTTTTTATTATCATTATTTCAGCCTTAGAAGTAGAAATCACATCACTCCCACCCCGGGCTTTTCACTGAGCAGCACTTTGTTCTTCCAATTTGGCCTAAAGTCTGGCCAAGTTGATGTTAAATTTTAATAAGAGTTTCTTTCTTCTTTCCAAATGCCAGTCAAGCACATTTGTAATACATTTGGGTGGGGTAGCTTGTTCTTTTCCAGAAGTCTCATCCTACACTGCTTGTAATGTTACAAATGCCGTTTAGAATAATTGCCATAGTTCAGTGATCGGCTCACTGTCCCTCTTTGGGAAGGTATAATCAGGCCCCCCATTAAACCGCATACAATAAGAAAAGATGTTGTTTCTTATGCTCATGTGCCTCCTGGTCCTAAAGGAGAGATGTCTGGTTCTAATTGTTTTCAGAAAGCTAATCAGAGCAGCTAACATATATCCAGATACTAACTGGTGAAAGAAAAACCATACAGGCTTGGAGTTGCTGCTAACTGTGGCGCATCTTACAATGTTGTACGAATGGCAATCATCCAAAGAGATGGGAAGAAACAGGAATAGATGTTTCAAAATGGGAAACACTGACACAGCTCAATACTTGAAAGACATTAGAGGAGGAGGAAGTGAAAAAAAAAACATGTTTTAAATTCACTGGTATAACCTGGTGGGCATCAACACCACCCCATGCTTGTTCCCTGTCACTTTCAAGAGGACAGTGCCACAGCGCTCATGCCGTGCTCTGCGAGGATCACTGCGAGATTGACAACTGACAGGAGTGTCTAGTTGGCTCTTCCTAAGCACTTAGTTCATCTGGTTGCAGCTGAGTGATATTAATGCCAATATTACATGGGCCAGATCCTGACTCTGGAGTTTTAATCCCAATGTGCCCATTAGATTTCACTAAATATAAATATGTAGACACGTTGAACCAGGGAGGTTAAAAGAGCACAGGACCAGAATCCCTAAAACTGGTTAATTGTTCTATGGTGGACCTTTTAAAGTAGACCTCATCATAATGCTGTTTTAGGAGTGGGGGTTGTCTTGTCGTTTCAAGTTGAGGAAGACGTTTTACATCTCACACCACTCTCGGCTTCGTCTTAACCTCAGTGTGAAAGGACTTTACCATCCCCCAGTATCGTCTCATCTGTTGCTTTCACAAGAACTCAAAACGGGCTTCTTTCCTAGAATCAGAGGGCTCAGCAGCCAGGCCTATCCCATTTCCGGGCAGGACTTCCTGGAACTGATCCAAAAGGACCACCACCCTTCCCTTTTCTGAAGAAAATCTTAAGCCTTGCCATAGGGTTAACCACAATTCTCATAGCTTATAAATTCTTCCTGTACAGCCTATATGCCTCCTATTGGAAAACTTGGACACAAAATTTGGGTAAAGCGTCTATCCCAGTTTTCGGCAGGTAGTAAACACTCACTAAATGGCAGCTTTTACTGTTACTTCTATTGTTAGTTGTGCCCTTGACTTACAGTTGCAGCACAGAGAAATGCAGCCTCTAGCTGATCATACACGATCTCTTTTTGTTTTTGAGGACTGTTTCAAAGGTCAAACCTATGGAACCACTGTCGCGACCAAAAGACTTGGTGGGTCCCCTGAGTCCTGATTAGAAAGGCAGTGGTGTAAGTAGCCAGAACTCCCTGGCCTGTGTGGTCAAGAGCAGTGAAATGGGCAGACAGGACTATTGAGTTCCCCCTCCTGATTCAACTCAGATACAAATCCCTGGCTTTTGCACTGCCCTTGCTTTGCTGGTTCTAGGTTAAGTGCATCCTTTTATCAGAACCTTTCATCTTTTAGGATACTCACAGCAGAATCCACCCTCAGCCATTGGAATGAATTTTACCGTAAAGCCCTCAAGGCTGTCTACACATGATACCAACACAAATGACCAATTCAGTCGCAGAGGGGGAAAAAAAACCCCACAAACATTTAGTGACCTGCTTAATGCCAGTCCCTCAGTTTTGCATTGGCTGTTCTGAGAGTCATGTGCAGGGATTGTAAACCAGGGGATTCAGGACTAAAATGTGGTACCAAGAGTTCCTCCCACACCCAGAAATCTTTCCCATATTTGATGATTAAAACATTTATGGCTCCTCTGCCTTTGCTTCTGGGTCTCAAGTGTCCTTGACCATTATAAAAGTGCTGTGTGTTTAGTAGTGTTGTGTGCCTAGCAGTGCTGTGACTGCTGTACCATGGTGTCAGGTGACCTTGGTGTCAGGCATGTGACCATGAGGCTGCCAGCCAGGATATGCAAGGTGAGAGGTCCCTCCAGCCTCCTTGTGTCTGGATCTCCAATTATCCACGAATATGAGTGCCATGACTAACCTGATTTGGTGGGACGCTAAGGAATGGAAGAGCATTTCTTCTGACTTTGAGCTAAGCAGTAATTTTTGGACACTCTCAAACAGCAAAGAATGGTGGCCTGAGGCCAGAGGAAGCAGGGACAGAACTGTAGAAACATGGGATATTTGAAATGGAAGAACCTTTCAGTTTCTCTAGTCCTAATCCTTGATGCTACAAATGAGAAATGGAGAAGCAGAGAGGCTAAGTGATTTCCCAAGATTGCAAGGATAATGAGTAGAAAAAGTATGACTCCTCATCTCCTCCTTATCAGCATCTAATGAAGATGGGCACAAAAAGAAGGTGATTTTGGTCTGGGGTCCTCATGGCACAGAAAACAAGTAGTCTGTAAAGGAAGAAAATGTATCCCTCTCCCACAAAAAGTATTTATTTGTCAATACAAAACTATAAGGGAGATGGTTGCCTAGGCATACAACAGTCCACGGGTAATATCCTACATTCTCCTTCCCCTAAAATAAGAGAAAACCAACTTGGTAAGTCATGATTCTGGTAAATCACAATTTAGTTACTGATAGTTCACAGTTGATAGCTGGAATTTTATCCAAGACTCTCTTCACTTATAAAACCTTGTTTTAGAAATATGTATGCACAATTTAAAAGCTGAATACTGAGAATAGTTATGTACGTCTTTTTAAAAATCTTTATCAATTTATTTAACCTAAAAAAAATGGTTCACTCATTGTATTTCTCCATGTATATAGTTTTCAGCTGGGGCCTGCTGAGATAAGGAATACCTTTTGTCAATTCATTCCACATCGTAAGTAATTTCAACAGCAGACTTTACATTATTGCATTTAGTTCAATATGCTAAGAAGACGTGTAAATAATAGTGAATAATTTGGGCCGAGTCTTCATGTGCAAAATGACAGACCAGTTTTCTATATAAATCTGCATCTCTAAATTGTTTTCCTCTAATGGTTTCAATGTACCAAGCAAAAGTATCTGTGTAGCCTCTACTCTCCCTGAATACACAGAACTGTCCTTTTGCTTACAAAGAGAGTTGGGGCTGTGTATGTGGCTGAAAAACCCAGATGGAACATGACAAGTGGGAGACTTAGGTGGCCCTGGGCCACCTGACTGATGTGACTGGGCTCTGTGGCCCAATTTATCAAGGCCACAGTTGAATTGATGACAAGGACCAAAATGACTAAATATTGCTTTGCCACATAAGTATAACGTTTGAAATGGGAAACCTTTTAGAACGTCATTATTGTATTAGAGAGTATTTCTGAAAATTTGTTTTTATTGTGATTATTATTATTGAAGATATGTGTTTTAATAGATGTCTTATCCTCAATGAAGCCCGTTCTCCTGCTGTTAATTACAGTGGAATCATAGGGAAGAGCCTGTCGCAGAAAAGCTGACTCCAATCTAAGATGACAATGGGGTGATGGGGTTAGGACCTGGATTATGCTGCTGATCCACCAGCAAACAAAGCTGGATGATGTGAGGAGCTCTTTAAAACACTCTTCCTCCCCACACCAGACCTTTGACTCAGAATGTGCTGGGATAAGCTAAGCTTACAAAGATTCCCAGGTGATTCTGATGTTGCCAGCATTGGGAAACAAATAACATATAGCCAAGTCACATATACCATTTTGACCAAAGTAGCTGAACGCTTATCACTCCTCATGTAATTAGTATCCTATCTGTCCCTTAAAGTTACCATAATACCCGGCAATATAGACACAGTCTTAGTGACTCAACTATTCAAGTTGCGTTTTGGCTGAAGTGACCTGTCACTAATTTGTAAGCAAATAGTAACTGGTTAATTTAGTCAGAATGGACGCAAGCCTGAAGACAGAGCGAGGGACATAGCTTTAATATACTTTACCCCAAGGCCGGCTCTTTATATTTCACTTTTTATATTTCAAACTAAGAGGCAGATCTCAGGTCAATCATCTTTACAGATAGACAGACTGAGAAACAGAGAAGTTAAGTGGTTCATTCAGATTCTATTTGGATGTCATTCCCAGAGCCTAAAATATTCCTAAAGGGGTCTGATTTCTCAACCTACAGGTAATTCCCCAAATACAAAGATCCTCAGGTTAAAATGAAACCAATCAAAAAAGGAAATTCAAGAAGTTAAAATTTTAAGACCAACTGAGTATAAAATTCTAAGACCAGCTGAACGGTTGGCACTGGCTGCCGTGGGCCAGCCTCTGTTGAATAAGGTGATACCACTCTAATGTGGTTTGGGCCAGGCTCATTTTGACAGCTGTGCACATGCAAAGCCTTTAATCATCAGAGATACTAAAGGGCTCCTGTGATTTTCTTTCCATGGGTCTCAGAGACGATTGTAGCTCTTCAGTGTGCTGCTAAACTTTTAACAACTGGATCTGGAGAAAGTGGGGCCCTGATTTGTAGCATTTGCCAATTTCCATGGTATAAATACTGTCAGTATAGAGTTTCAAGCTACTAACTTGATGTCAACCAGCTGAATATGTAAAAACATGTTTTCAGGAGCCAATACGAGCTGGCTCCAGCACCGCACTGCCTGAACGACTTCTGAGTCGGTGAGTCCCACATGGGAGAGGCTAGCAGTGGCTTTGGAGAAACTCCCAAGTGCCCCCTCCCTGCAAGGAGGCGTTTCTACTTCGGTTAGATCTACTAATTTTTCGTATATTATTGTGTCCTTGAAGCTAAGGACCCTAAGGTGTTCAAAATATTTCCTAGCCATGTGACTCTTAGGAACCTCTCAACAGACCACTCAGTACTTTGAGAGATAACCAGCCACGGTTTTTCTAATTTCTAAGGATGAATTTCCAGGTAAACATTTTTTAATTTAACTGCCCGTTGAAACCATGTTTGGCTGATCTTTTCTCATATCTTATAGTCCATTACCTGTTTCCCCAGATCTCTAATTTTCCCTGTCCACTTGCTCCTCATTCTTCTGACACAGCATCCAGAAATCAGCACTTGCACGGAAGCAAGGGAAGAACGGACATCCAGTAAGCTTACCTAGACTTACCACCCCTAGAGAGTCTCCTTTCTTCAAGTGTCTCTACCCCAGTAGGGGACACCTGCTAAGCCTCATGCCCAAGGCTTGAGTATGCATTCGGCTGGGCTTTCTTTGCCCTCAAAAAGTTTCTGACTGGCTATAAACAGCACAAATAAGAACACCACTGGGCAAACTTTGTAGAGGAAGGCATCATGTGATGCCTTGCCCTTAGCTATGCTAGTGTAAGGCAGGACCTGGAAAAAACCTACCAAATCAAACATTTGGCCACTGCCATCCCCTGGGCATTGAGAAGTAGTTGTACTATAAACTTCCTTCTTCTTCCTACTGGTTGTAAGGGAATTTCCTACTTACAGAGTGTTTAGAAATCAAATACTCTGGTGAGCCACAGAACAAGCTTTGTTTGCAAATTAAAGGTTTTTCTGATGGAAATCATTCTTAGGTGAATTTGATTAAATCCTTTGGAAGTCAATGCTGGAAAAATAATGTATTTAATTCCTCAAACATAGTAAGTGGACATAGGCTTTTATTCTGTATGTAGTAAATCAAAGCTAGATTATAAAGGACAAAATCTAGTTTCCTTGCTGTCGTAAAATATCCTACAGGGTCTATAACATGTTTCTAGACTATAAATGTTTGAAACTCAACTTGAACATTGTCTATCTTATGTTTAAAAGGCCAGGGTATCCCTCTGTTTTCTGTGCTCCTTAACAGCCATTGAAATGAGCTTGCTTCTCTATACTGAATAAGCTTCATCTTGTTTTAAATGGATCAGGTACATGTTCAGATGTTTTTCTGTATTCAAAACAAATTGCATTTGGCCTGGGCACAAAATACACCTTCATCCCCTGGCTCTTTTCTGGACACCAAAGAGATAAGGCCATAGCTACAAGCAGAAGGGAGTTGACAGAAGGCCCCATCTTATTATGAACAAATTCACAGTAAAACCAGCCTTGAGGAATGAGTCACTCCCAAAATATATTTAGCCAGGGAAATGGGTTAGAAAAATGGGTAGATGATGGGAGAGAGGTTTGTTCAATGTGTAGAAGTGGAATAAAGTCATTGAAATACTTACAAAAAGGAAAGGGAAGTTTCCCTCTGATATCTGGAATCTAGACCATTTTGCAAGACTTAGAATAATTGGTCTCCCTGTCTAAACACTCTTTAACCATGTTTCAAAATCCAGGTCTCAGCCCTTATTATACAGAAAATCAGCCTTACAGCCAAGAGCCCTGGGAGGGGGTTATTGATGAGTTGAGATCCAATCACCAAGCATCAGCAATTAGCGCTGAAATTCTCCAAGGACACAAAACAAAAATATTGAAACATCACAATGCAGCATCGTTTGTTCACATAGGAGAATCAACTACATGCCTAGCAGAACTTCACAGATCTAGACACTATCTCAGGTCTAGATTCCAGACCAACATCTTCAACATGGAGATGAGACAGCTGAGGGTCAGAAAGTAGGAAGTGACTTATCTGCCCAGCCAGTTAAAAGCAATCAGAGTCAGGGTCTCCCAAACCATGCTGCACACCATGCTGCCTCCACTCTGCAGGGGGGGAGGCTGACAATCCACTGTAAAGCATAAATCAGAAGTCAAGACGAAAGAATGTTTGCGATATCTTCTCTCACGTAACCTACTTGGTTTCACCACTTCATTTCAGCCTCATTTTAAAGAATGCTACACCAATGTAGAATGAACAACCAAGCTCTTTTCAGAGTAATGATGAAACCGAAAGGTCAAAGGTGGGAGAACAGTGAATGTAAGTTATTAACGAAATGAGCAAGAAGCATGTGTCAGGGAAAATCAATGCTTCTTCCATTGTCAGAACCACGGAGCCCTCCCCTCACACACTTGACGCATTTATTTTGGAAAATGCCATCTTATGCTGAGACACTGGCATTGAAGACTTCACTCCTTCTCACCTACATCAGAAGTACTCTCACTCTTCGGGAGAAGCCGTGGCCCTTAGGATCAGACTCACATCTCCTGTGACAGGCAGCCTCAGCTGCCCTCAGAAACAAGCTGCCAGACTGGCAGGGCCATGGAGACCTGAAAGGAGCCAGCCCTGCTGGACTGAGGAACATGTAAATATCTTCTGCCTTCTTGGTGAACAAGGATGATCATCTTTCTTTTGTAGGGGTAATTGTGTGTATATTGTGACTAGTCTGTGAAGAAAATGCAATGATTTGCTTCGACAGCTCCCCAAATGTACCTGTTAAGTGTGAATGTGCCTGCCTCATTGCCTCATGTGCCAAACACAGTACTGAATGCGTTGTTTTTAAATAAACTGTTTTACTGTGCATTGGAAAACACTGCTGGTTGTCTCTGTCCCATTTGGAAGACCCCCCCCCCATCTCCCCACACACAAACGAACATTCTCCATCCAGTGAAGAGATTAAGCGCATCCTCCTTTTGTTCATTCCCTGGGTTTTGAGGAATTCTCCAAGGAATTCTCCTTGGAGATTTTCAGAAAGGTTGGGCTTAGCTGTCTTCAGCCATGAACGAGTAGCAAATAGTAAAAGCACCGCCCCCCCCCCATACACACCATCTTTCCATTGGCCCTTTATGCAAATGATGCAAGAGGACTTCATATGATTAATAATAATACATTAAGTTTGCGTGTACAGTCACACACATCATTTTATTTCAGCAAGGATCAGGTGACAGAGGGACACTGAGGGACTTGGTCCATGTTGCACAGTCGATGGCAAAGTGAAAATGAGATCTCGGCCAGACTCTTGGCCCAGGGCTCTTTCTCGTGCCTCTTCACCCCATTTCAGCACTTTCTCATAGAGCCTTCCCAAATGCCCCCATCAGCCTCCATTCCTTTACACAGTGTTATCTGTCTTCATAGCATTTTCTCTCCCTGTTTGAAGTGACAGTATTTAAGAACTCATTGTCTGTGTCTGCCACCGTGTTATAAGCTCTACCTTCAACAAAGTAGGCAACTTTGCCTGTCTTAATTATACTATGTTCCCAGTGCCTACAATAGTTCTGGGAACTTAGCAGGCTATCAACTGATATTTGTTGGATGGATGGATGGATGGATGAATGAATGCATCATACAGTTCTATGTATCACTTCTCTTTTTTTATCTCCCTTCCCATCTTTATGCCTACACCACAGACACCAAAAGTCCTCACTCTGCTCTGACTGTGCTACCTCAGCACCATGAATAATAGTATTTTTTGACTGAATGAATGAACAGCCCTAGGAATTGTTTTACTCGATATCCATGCTCCAACATCAAGAATGTCTCAGCATATTAATGCACCAAAGCACATCCTGTTCTTATACTTGGCTAATTATAATTTCAAACAAAACAAGAACTTCTGTAGGGTGAAATATAGCATTATTGGAAAGACCCTGCCTTCAGTAAACAGGGTTGCGTCCGAAAGGGCCTGCTGCAATGCTCCTTAATTCAAGTGGAAAGCCCTCATTGGTCACTATGTACAACACCGGGCAGGAAAGGAACAGGATACAAAATGAGCAAAAAAATCACAATGCCTATCCTGAAGGAACGTACATGTCTTATTGGCAAAACAGTTCAACACATTACCAGGGAATATCTTTTATCCTGGGCAGCACCAGGGAATGTTAGGATGCAGGTAAGGGACAGAGAAAAAAAAGAATGGCCACCCCCACCCTACCCCCTATCCCCACTGACACAGGGAATGATAAGTTCTCCTAAAATAAAACACTTCACAAACTTTGGCAAAACATGGAATTGACACCAAGTTTATTGCAGGCTCTCTTTGCCTGGAGCCGCAGAGTACAAATTAAATTTTAAAAGCAGAATTTTTTCCCTAAGAAAATGCATTGGCACAGCCTGAACAAGACAAAGAGGATTAAGGAAACCCAACTCATAAAAGGACCAATCTGACCCAAGACTCCCAAGCCAGAAAGGGAAGTAGGCTTTCTGTGTCAGTCTAAGCAAGAGCACGGGCTCCTTACCCAGAAGGCCTTACTTAGGGTCTAAAGGCCTGGGGTGGCTGATACCCACCTCGACAACTGAGTACCCTCCATTCTGAGTGTGCTATTCTTGGTGAGTAAATTAGCTCAATAAATAGCCTGGTCTGGACGCAGTGTCATGCTGCTCAGAATGTCGTAGGTAACCAGGAACTTAAGGATTCAGTGAATTGAAAGCTCTCATTTCCAGATGAAGAAACCGAAGCTCAGGAAAGAAAATGATTTGTCCAAACGTAATCTCCTAGCAAGCAACAATTTAAGTAAGTTATCAGTTTTTCTGGGAAGCAAAAGAAAAAGAAAGGGGTTTTTTTGTTTGTTTGTTTGTTTGTTTGTTTG
Organism: Neofelis nebulosa; assembly: GCF_028018385.1. Lineage (NCBI taxonomy): Eukaryota > Metazoa > Chordata > Mammalia > Carnivora > Felidae > Neofelis > Neofelis nebulosa. Next base: position 18,521,894 of record NC_080792.1, on the reverse strand, counting down.
TTTAAATGATAATTTTTTTTTAACGTTTATTTATTTTTGAGACAGAGAGAGACAGAGCATGAACGGGGGAGGGGCAGAGAGAGAGACACAGAATCAGAAGCAGGCTCCAGGCTCTGAGCCATCAGCTCAGAGCCCGACGCGGGGCTCGAATTCACGGACCGCGAGATCGTGACCTAAGCTGAAGTCGGACGCTTAACCGACTGAGCCACCCAGGCACCCCAGGTTTTTTGTTGTTGTTGTTTTGTTTTTTATATCAATCAGCGTTCTTAACTCTAAATGAAATATTTGAAAGCACGGTCTCCTCATCTTAAGTTAACTCTTTTTTCTTATTATTATAAAAATATTCTTGAGGCATATGGCTGGCTCAGTAGGTAGAGTGTATGACTCTTGATCTCAGGGTTGTGAGTTCGAACCCCACATTGGGTATAGAGATTACTTAAAAAAAAATCTTTAAAAAATATTCTTCGAAAAAATATTAGAAAATAAAGATAAGTAAAAGAATATTTTTTAAAAAACACCTAAAACTTTCACCTGTTTTTCTGAGTGTATACTTGTCCTATACCATGCATACTGTGTGTTTCCTGCTTAAAAATACACCAAGACATTTCCATGTCATTAAATATTCTTTGATGAGCTCACAGTATGGAAGCACTTAATCAATTCTCTATTGTTTCAAATTTAAGTTTAGGTTCTTTGCCATTATTCATTGCTGTAAACTGTGCTTTGAAGAACATCTTTGTAATTAAATGGTTAAACATCCATGATTATTTCCCTGAATAATCTCCTGAAGTAGATTTTCAAGAGGCATGAAAAAATTCAGTAAGAGGAGTCTTTTTCAAAAGCAGTTAGAAACGTTGACTAGAAGGTCAATGACAAAATTTCTAAATCTTTATTTCCCTAGAAAACTTTAAAAGGCTTTATTTAAAAAGGCAAAAAGGTTAGGAGAAAAGCATACATCATCGAGGATGACTTCCTCCACAGAGAGGGAAAGCCTTTTTATGTACTATATTAACATAAATAAATAAGCTACTGCTGTGTGCCACTTAAATTCAGTTACCGGGGGCACCTGGATGGCTCAGTCAGTTAAGGGACCAACTTCAGCTCAGGTCACCATCTCACGTTTCGTGAGTTCGAGCCCCGCGTCGGGCTCTGTGCTGACAGCTCGGAGCCCGGAGCCTGCTTCAGATTCTGTGTCTCCCTCTCTCTCTCTGCCCCTCCCCCGCTCATGCTCCGTCTCTCTCTGTCTCTCAAAAATAAATAAAGATTGGGGCGCCTGGGTGGCGCAGTCGGTTAAGCGTCCGACTTCAGCCAGGTCACGATCTCGCGGTCCGTGAGTTCGAGCCCCGCGTCAGGCTCTGGGCTGATGGCTCGGAGCCTGGAGCCTGTTTCCGATTCTGTGTCTCCCTCTCTCTCTGCCCCTCCCCCGTTCATGCTCTGTCTCTCTCTGTCCCAAAAATAAATTAAAAAAAAATGTTAAAAAAAAAATAAATAAATAAATAAATAAATAAATAAATAAAGATTAAAAAAAAAAAGATAAAATTCAGTTACTGTATCTCTTGTTTAGGAGCCAGGAGAATTTCACACATTTAGAGAGAAAGCCCATCCAATCGCTCCTCATGGTTAATCAAATAAAAAGCACCCAGGACTATCTGGGAAAGACAAACCTTCAATACAATGATGGATAGCTCTTTTCCTTATTCCAAGAGGATGTTTATTGCTTACTCAATCCTACCAAGCTAATAATGCTTCCAATTCACATTAAGTCCAAGAACTCAAAATGAGGAGGATGAACTAACACTCTACCTTGAGGCTACACAAATCCTATAGATCAGTTGTTTTTGTTGAACTTTCTTTTAATCAATATCTCCACTTCTCTAGGAGACATGTGACTAAGCAAATTGAAATATGAACATATAGGTTTTCAAAGCAGATACATTAAGGGTAGCTGAAGAAATCACTACAGAATTCCCTATTCCCCATTGCTGTCCCTCTCTTAAGTAAATTTTTTGCACAGAAAAATATATTAGTAAATATATTAATCACTATAGGTCTTACGGTCTCTATAACAACTACTCAACTCTGCCATTGTAACACAAAAGCAGCCAGAAAGCATATAAATGAATAAGTATGGCTGTGTTCCAATAAAACTTTATTTATAAAATAGGCAGCAGCCAGTGGGGCTACAGTTTGCCAACTCTTGCTTTAAGTAACATGTCCTTTATGTAAAATATTTCAGTTGACAACCTTCGTTGTATTCATTTCCTAGGGCTATCATAATAAATTACCATGGTGTCAGTGGCTTAAAGCAACAGAGATTTATTCTTTCACAGTTCTTAAGGCCAGAAGTCTGAACTCAAGGTATCGGCAAGGCTGATTCCCTCTTGTGGTTCTGAGGGAGAATCACTCGATGTCTGTTTCCTTGCTGCTGGCGGCTGTTGGCAAGCCTGGTGTTCCCCGGTTTGTAACTACGTAACTCCAATCTGCCTCCATCTTCCCATGGCCTTCTCTGTGTGTCTGTATCTCTTTCCCCTTCTCTTCTAAGAACCTGCCATTGGGTTTGGGGCCCCCTGTAATCCAGAGTGATCTCATCTCAAAAATCTTCACCTTAATCACACCTGCAAAGACCCGTTTTACGAATAAGGTCACGTTCCAGGTGGACATATCTTTTGGAGGCCACAATTCAGCCCACTACATCCCTTTAGGATATAACCCTGACCAGCAAGTAATTCAAGGGCCCACAGAGGAAGAGCCCGTGGAGCACAATTCAGTGATGCAGACTCAGATGTGTTTCAGGTGCCATTTTTTCCCCTTTGAAGGTAACAAACCCATACTGTACATGCCCAGCAGCATTATTGGGTGGTGGAAGTTATGTTCTCAAATGACATTTATAAAGCTCTCCAGTATCTATAGACAGTAAATGGATGTGCTTCCAACAATGGATTCAGAAACAAATCAAATATCACCTCCGAAGTCAATAAATTCTAAAGATGTTATAAGTATACAAGAACTCATTCCCATACCCAAGAGATGCTCAGTGCCAGGGATACTGATCTTATGTTAAGTGAGTTTTCTGGCCGGGGTGCATGCAACCACATTGAAAGTAAAAACGCGTGTGGTGAAAATACAAAAGTTGACCAACCTATGACATGAAGTGATAAGTTCAGAAGAAATTCCTGAAATGTTTCAGTAGACACAGTTGTTCAACACTTAAAGATCAATTTAAAACTCATTCTCATCTTGCAGCAGATACCATAGATATATAGATATGGATCTAAACAACTTTAGTCACAAACACCAGTATGTCTGATTTCACCTCCAGAAACCTTTGTGACCTAATCAGCAAACAAAGCCTACTGGGAACTAAGGTGGAAATTTAGTTGGAGATATTTTTCTCAGAAATAGAAACTATCATTAACAAAGCATAGAGATAGTAAAGGAGGGTGATTGAGTGACTTGAAAGAGAGAAAAGTCAGAGTTAAACAGAAAATCAGAAACTGAACACATAAATTTGTTTTGTCCTTTTGGAAGCATTACATCCTTCAAAATGGAACGTTTACAGTACAAGAAAGTTTTCTGCCTTAAAGGACATTAAGATCAGAATGACTACTTGGAGCCTCATTCTTAGGAGATAAAATTACATGGAATGTGAAGGCTTCCAAAAGGAAATGGCCCAAATGGTTTTTCCTGTAGGAAGCCAAATGTTCCCAGATGGGAGACATTCCTCCCCAGTCCTCCAACTTGGATGTCCAAGACCAGGAAATGCCCCACCAGTGCCAGGGAACACACACGGCCAGTCTATTTTCACTCTCTGATCCAGCCCTAACTAAGGATGAGTATTTTCCATGTGACGGATCTAGCAAACACTAAAGCAGGGAGAGATAATGATGGAAGGGGTAAGTTCAGTAAGTCCTTGGTATAAAAGGGAGAGGGTTGGGTTGACCTGGATATTCTCTAAAGAAAAGAATCATGAACTGCCAATCAGGGACAAGGGACCAGAGAACTTTGTCATTCTCTTTCACCTTTGTAATTCCCTATGTTCCCTATGCTGCATGCCTAGACTATTTCCCCATTGTGAATAGAGTTAACTCTCTGGAAGCCCCTTTAAATGGCCCAAGCATGCTGCTTCAGGGTAGTTCTCCACATGTGCTTTCCTTCTGACCACACTGACCTTCCTCACATGTTCATTCCCAACAGTCCCTCTCCTACTCAGCTCCCAGCTTGGGGATGTCCTCATCTACCCAACACCAACTCTAAGACCTTACATTGTTTTTGAACCAGGGATTGATGTTGCAATTTGGGACATGACTGAGCAAGCCCACAGCACCCCAGGACCCAGCCCATGTAAGGACAGAATTATCAAAATAAGCCTAGAATCTGAGATCTAGCAGCCTGGCCTCCTTGGCTGCTAAGTTGGGGACACACAGAGAAAGCTCAAAGGATGGGGTGCCTGGGTGGCTCAGTAGGTTAAGGGTCTGACTCCTGATTTCAGCTCCAGTCTTGGTCTTGATCTCACAGTTTGTTAGCCCCTAGTCAGTATCTTTGCTGACAGCACAGAACCTGCTTGGGATTCTCTCTCCTCCCCCTCTCTGCCCCTCCCCCACTTGCACAAAAGCATGTTCTCCCTCTCTCTCTCTCTCTCTCTCTCTCTCTCTCTCTCTCTCTCTCTCTCAAAATAAATAAATAAATAAATGTTAAGAAGAAGAAGAAGCAGCAGCTCAAAGGATAATACAGGCAGCAGCACTGTAACAAAGAAAGAATAATAAAGAAAGAAAAATAGACTTAATCTCTCTGGGAAGGAAGAAAGTGGCCACAGAAAAGGAGGCAGGAAGCTACAGCAGGCAGATAGATTCCCAGCTGTCTCATAGAAAAATGGCCTCTTTAGAAATCTCTTCATGATTTTGCATTCCCAAAAGTGTTCAAGTGAGGCAAGTCGACTTCTCTTGTTAAACCACTGAGACATGAGAGTTAATTTATTACCAAAACATAACCTACCTCACCCAAATTAATACAGTACCTTACTTAGACTTTACACTTTCAAAAACAGATATCACCAGAAAATGGTATCCAAAGAGAAATTGTCCCAACGGAACCCCTTGTACTCAGCTACAGATCCTAGCTCCTCCAAAAAGGCTTGCATTTCCCACCCTAGTCTTTTCTTCCAAAGTAAATAGCTCTGAGGAGTCAGCACACACTACTTAATTTCAGAATGAGGCTCACTGGGAAGTAGAGACAGTTTCCATGAGTAGATACATTCAGAAATCCCTTTAGATATCCTGTTACAGCTTTTCTCTCACATCTACACCTGAAAGGATAGCTACCAGCATATTACACTACAATGGTTATCACTGCATGGTGATATTTTGGTGCCTTTTTGTAATTGTCTGCACTTTCTCCAGTAAACATTTAGTTTGGCGATCTGGGAAGAAGATTTTTGATTACTTGGTTTCTTCTCCCTCCACACCAAAAGACACAATATTCCATTCAGGGTACAATTAGAAACATCCCTCGGGGGATATTAAAGCCTTACTTACGACTAAGTCCTATCCACAAGTGGCCGTGTGACTAGAAGCACTGGGACCCAGAATGAGGTGTCTTTATTCATTAGCTAAAATGCTCAATGAAACAATAGATGCTAAAGAGGAAAAACCAACAGGCCCACTCACTTTTATAGCCATACACAGGAATATCAGTCTCCACAGAGAGTTCCAAATAACCCATTTGGGCTGACGACCAATGATGCCCCATTAATACCCCACGGTGTTTCTTGTGTCTGTCCCACAGAACAGGACCCAGCAGCTCCATAAACCATGACTAATGGTACTTTGAGACCTGGCTCAAAGCGAGGAGTGAGGAGGAAAATGCAACCCCAGTATACTTCCTTTCCTCCATCTAGAAACAGGATGTCGAGTGGCTGAGGGATGATACTTTCCAGGTGAACGGGCACTAAAAGTATGGCTTCTCAGGCAGACAACTAGAGGATACTAACATTAGAAGGAATTTCAGGGGCTCAGAGGAGTGAACGGACTTCTACTGAGTCACACAGCTGGTCAATGACAGATGCAAGACTTCCGCCTAAGTCCTTCCTCACTCTTACTCTGGGCTGGGCCCCTTTGCATGACTATGCAAAAAAAAAAAAAAAAAAAAAAAAAAAAAAAAGCACAGGGACTTCAGAAGCAAAGTGCCTTCCTACATCCCTGTGACCCCTGTGGGCAGCCATCTCCTCCGTCCCTCACTGCAGTCGCCCTATGCGGCTTTCCTGTGTGCACTTCTGTGCTGTACTTTGCTTTCTGACTTCTCTAATCAAAAGGCAGTGGCTTAGATTTGAAATAACCACTGTTCTGCTGTAATTAGTAATTAACTTGTCAGCTTCCAACAGCAACAATAAAAACATAACGGGGTCCACTGAAAATTAAAATCAAAAAAGTGTTTAAAAAACAAAAGCAAAGTAGGTTTAAAGGAACTATATCACTTGGTAAGTCAAGTCATTGGAGCTAATTCTAACTCCTCCTAATAAATGAAAAGGTAATAGTGGGGTAATATGTTGCCTGAAAGGCATCTTTCTGAAGGAAAGAAATTTACATCTTACCATCGAGTTTCCACAGCAGATATGCTTAAACTGGGGTTCACTAAGAGACCAACTGTTCCAGTTTGCAAGGGACTGTCCCGATTTTAGCACAGGAACTTCTAAGCCCTGGAAAATAATTGCTCACCCTACATAGAATTCAAGAGGTCCGTGAATCTGAATGGGAAACAAATTACATCTCTAATTTGATTAACCTCCAATTAAAATTAACAAATTTCAGGGGCGCCTGGGTGGCTCAGTCGGTTAAGCATCTGACTTCAGCTCAGGTCATGATCTCGCGGTCCATGAGTTCGAGCCCCGCGTCGGGCTCTGGGCTGATGGCTCAGAGCCTGGAGCCTGCTTCCGATTCTGTGTCTCCCTCTCTCTCTGCCCCTCCCCCGTTCAGGCTCTGTCTCTCTCTGTCTCAAAAATAAATAAAACGTTAAAAAAAATTTTTTTTTAATTAACAAATTTCATTCAATTATGAAAGTAGGCAACAAATCATAGTAATATTAGCAATACCTGAGGTCCGGTTACCAACAGAAATCTCAGATATTTTCATTTCATATTAACTTTCAGCGGGTATCTTAAAATACCATGTGTTCATCACAACTTTGAAATAAATAGGCATTAAAGTCACCACTAAGTCTTATTTAATTCATTAATCTAAGAAATACATACTGCTGTATCAAAAATTTTGTTTTTACTACTCTGATAGTCTGATAGTCACATGCCATGTAACTGTATTTTTAAAATTATGAGACAAGGTCAATAGGCTTCACTAGACGGACAGAGAGATCCAGCAGCACAAAAATGGTTACGAATTGTAGAGGCACCATGCAGAATCTGAGAGTAACTTTCTGGTAGTGGAATTTATGGAATGATGTACCAGGCAGCATACAAAGGACTTTAAACCATTATCTCATTTTCCTCTCAACCATCTTGTAAAGTGGTTACTAACTCCCACGGTCATGCTGATGAAGTCCATATACTTGGCCATCAGGCAAGACCTGGGACTAGAATCTCTGAGACCTCCTGATTCTCAGCACAAGACACACCCACGGGGCAAACCTGGGGACAAAGAGTTCCTATTTAGCAGCACACAAAATTGGAAGGCGGCTTCCTGCTCTCACCGTCTTAGAGACTGGATTTACTTATAAATTAGCATATTTATTTAAAAGGGTCTCAGTCCCACCTAACTGAGCATAGTGGTTGTGTTTTTTCTAAATCCCACTCCCTCCCTAGGATATGAGGGAAATTCACTAATGTCTGGAGCATTTTCCAGTCATCTCCCAGATACTTTCTAGTCTCTGTTACCTATATCACAGTCTGTGTGACCCACTGAATTCCTTCTGAGAATGGATTTGAGTCAGATGTCTCTTAGTAAAGTGAATTCCATCAACGTGACATTATTACATTTCAGAATGGCTTGAACCCTGGTCCCTTAGGACCTTCTTCTTAGTCCCTCCAAAGCTTTGGCAGCACAGAGATGACACTGATAGCTTATAATCTCTATGAGTTTCATAAATAGAGGCTAATAAACTGCCTTCAAACATAGAAAATAAAAAGGAGGGGTAATCTGTAAAGGAGACCCCTTCTTTTCATGTCATCAGAACCTGTGAAAGGAGGATCCATGTTTCATCCTATTGAGAAATTAATTTCATTTCAACAACTGTGTTTTAGCCTACAAGTGTCAGTATCTTACTACTAGGAAGTCTTTATTATTCCACAGAAATGGGAGACAGTAGCCCCCTGAACTGGAAGGGCTGGAGGCCTTTCTAAAACCCCTCTCGCTGCCCTGCAAGCAGCGGCAGTGACAGGTCCTGATACGTCATCAGATCAAATGGAACCTATGTGAGCTCACGAGATCAAGCTCCTAGATCCACACTGCTGCTGATACCCAGGCTGCCACAATCCCATGGTCTAAGACATTTTAGAGACCCTTATTGACAAGATGAGAGTTCATCCCCACAGCCCAGGACAGGAGGGGCTTTATGACTGACTCTTCCCTTGGCATAATTATTAAGAGAGCTGCATCTCCCTCTCAAAAATGTCATGATGTGGACAATATATAATAAGATTACCCTACTTATTGATTATCTGGTCTAGCTGCTTCTTTTCATATAGGAGGAAACTCAAACCCAGGTAAGTGAATGACTGATAGAAGCTCACAAAGTAAAGTGTTGACATCAACTTGCCTCTCCCAAACTCTTCACCTAGGCCTGTGTTAGGATTTCCATTTGTCAGTGTCCTCATGGTTCTACATCCTTTGCTAACATTACTGTGCTTTTCCATATCTAGAGGCCAGAGTTTTCTTTTTTTCTTATTGAAGTATAATTTACATGTAACAAAGCACACAAATATTACATGTTCGATTCCATCACTTTTGACACCCAAAGCAGCATATAAAATATTTCAATCAATCCTGAAATTTCCATTTATTCCCTTCCAGTCAATTCTCCCACCCCAGAGGCAAACACATCTTGATTTCTATCCCCATAGATTACTTTCCCCATTTTTAGACTGCATATAAAAGGGATCCTACAGCTTACAGCTCTAGAAGGAGGAAAGGAAGAATAAATTTTAAATGCACTCGGCCAGAGCCTTGTCTATAACAAAGGTCCACCTTCCAGGGAAAGATTTTGCCAGAACCGTGTACCAGCTGAAGGAAGAGAATTCTTCCCACCCCAGCCCCCTACAGTCTTCCTGTTTCACATAAGAGGGGAAAATGCAATCAAAGGGGTCAGAGCTTCAAAAAAATAGATTGGAAATGCTGCATCCAGGGAGGGGAGGCAGGGGCCAGAGGAAGAAAGGAATACCACTGAAGAAACACTTGTGAAGGTCACAGCCCTGAGACACAGGCCCACTAAAAGGTTGAGATTTAGACTAGAAAATGATCCTCCTTCCCCTGCCTTACCACCACACCAGGAGAATAGCAGTACAGTGACAGTGGCTTGCAGCTAAAAGACCTGCAAGGCAGACTCTCACTGAAGAGGGGTATTTAGGGAAGCCCCAAGTCAAGAGGACACAAAAGCAAAGACACTAGAAGAAACTGAATCTTCTGGTACCTGGAATTACGGCAAATGTTAAACCCAGCCCAAATCTTAGATTAACATAAATCTAAAGGCCTATTAACTTCAGTTCCTAGTACCCAAAACAATATGCATGGCTTTCAAGAAAAAGTTACAAAGCAAGCAAAAATGAAAAAAGAAACAAAGTCTGAACAAACCATCATTACAACAGGCTCAGATGCGACAGAGATGCCAAAGTATCAGACAGGGAAACTTATTTTCTATTTTTTTATTTAAAAAAATTTTGTTAATGTTTATTTATTGTTAAGAGAGAGAGAGAGCATGAGCAGGGGAGGGGCAGAGAGAGAGGGAAACACAGAACCCAAAGCAGGCTCCAGGCTCTGAGCTGTCAGCACAGAGCCTGACGCGCGGGGCATGAACCCATGGACTGTGAGATCGTGACCTTAGCCGAAGTCAGATGTTCAACTGACTGAGCCACCCAGGTGCCCCAGACAGGGAATTTTAAATAACAATGATGATTATGTTAAGAGCTCTAATGGAAAAGAAGACAACATTCAAGAACAAATGGCTAATGGGTAGAGATGGAAGCAAAAGAAAGAATCTAAAGGATATGCCAGAAATCAAAAACATTAACAAAAATAAAGAATGTTTTGATGGGCTCATCAGTAAACTGGACACAGCCAAGGAAAGAATCCATGAGCTTGAAGACACGTCAATGGAAACTTCCAAAACCAAAATACAAAGAGAAAAAAGAATGGGGGAAGAAAATAACACAAAACCCAGAAAATCCAAGAACTATAGGACAGTATCAAAAGGTGCAACATATGCATAATTGGAAGAAGAATATCAGGAGAAGAGAGAATGAAGAAATATCTGAAGTAATAATGGCCATGAACTTTCCAAAATCAATGTCACCAAGCCACAGATCCAGATGCCCAGGGTTACTAATTATTGGTCTACTTTTTCTATCAACTGAGAGGGTGTAAAATCACCAACTATGAGTGTAGCTCTGTCTATTTCTCCCTTTAGGAAGATTGGTTTCGTGTCATAATATTGAACTTCTCTTATTAGATGTAAGCACATTGGGGAATACTAAATCTTGATGAATTGATCCCTTTATCATTAGAATATATCTCTATCTCTGGTAAATCTCTTGCTTTGAAGTCACTTTTTATGATATTAAGCTACACCAACTTTCTTATGCTTAGAATGTGGATGGTATATGTTTTTCCACCCGTCTACTTTTGATCTGTCTGTGCCTTTATATTTAAAAGCTGTTAGGGGCGCCTGGGTGGCGCAGTCGGTTAAGCGTCCGACTTCAGCCAGGTCACGATCTCGCGGTCCGTGAGTTCGAGCCCCGCGTCAGGCTCTGGGCTGATGGATCGGAGCCTGGAGCCTGTTTCCGATTCTGTGTCTCCCTCTCTCTCTGCCCCTCCCCCGTTCATGCTCTGTCTCTCTCTGTCCCAAAAATAAATTAAAAAATAAATAAAAAAATAAAAGCTGTTATATATGTTATTTATATGAAATTACAAAAGAGGGAGAGAGAGAGAGAGGAGTTTTATTCAGCCTGACAACCACTGCCTTTTATGTGGGGTATTCATATAATTTGCATTTAATGCATATATATGCATCTATTTCAGTTCTCCATCTTGGTATTTATCCTCTTTTTGTTTCTTCTTTTCTTTGTTTTCTATTCCTCCCTTCCAGGCTTCAAGTTAATCAAGTATTTTTAGTAATTCATTTTACATCCCCTACTGTCTTCTTAGCCATATTTCTTACTACTATTTTTTTTAGTAGTTGCCCTAGAAACTGTAATATGTATCTATAACTTATCAAGGTCTAATTTCAAATAATATTAATATAGCTTCATTAACATTGTAAGATTAAAACAGTATAACCCAGTTGTTCCTTCTCCTAACCTGTGTGCTTATTCTCATATATCTTACTTCAACATGTTTAATTACCCCAGAATATATTGTTATTGTTTCGTGTTAAGCAGTCCATATTCTTTTAAAGAAATGTAAACACACATACAGACATATATATAGGTGTGTCTACCTATCGAATAATTTTGAAAAGGTATTTTATATTTATCCGGATAATTCTCTTTTCTGGTGGCCTTCAATTGTCTTGAAGATCTAGGGTTCCATTTGGCATCATTTTTTCCTTTAGCCTGGAGGACTTCTTCTGGAATTTATTTTAGTACAGATCTGAAGATTTTTTTTAATGTTTATTTATTTATTTTGAGAGAGAGAGAGAAAGAGAGAGAGAGAGAGAGGGAATGAGCAGAGGAGGGGCAGAGAGAGAGAGGGAGAGAGAATCCCAAGCAGGCTTCGTGCTGTCAGCACAGAGTCCCCAGTGAGGGCTTGATCCTACAAGCCGTGAGATCAAGAGTTGGATGTTTAATGGACTGAGCCACCCACGTGCCCCCTGCTGAAGATTAATTCTCTCAGTCTTAGAGTATCTGAAAATGTCTTTATCTTACCTTAATTTTTGGAGGATATTGTCACTAGATAACGGGATTCTAGATGGACAGCTTTTATATTATCTTTTAGTAAAGTGCTTCTTTCATTGTTTTCTATAGTTTAAGATTATTATTTTTTTTTATCTCTGGTTTCCAGCAGCTTGACTCCCATGTGCCTAGAAGTGGTTTCCCTTGAACTGGAGTGCTTCAAGATTCTTTGATCTGTAGGTTAATATCTTTTAACAATTGTTTAAAATTCTTGGCCCTTATTTCTTCAACTATTTCATCTGTCCCATTTTCTCTCTCTTCTCCTTCTGTTTTTCCAATTACACATGTAATGGAGCGTTTGTTTGTGTGTGTTCTTGCACTGATCTAAGATCTCTTCTGTTCTCTTTTTTGTTGTTTAAGCCACTCAGCTTGGGGCACTTTGTTCTGGCAGCCCTCAAAAACTAATAGAGTATATACTATCCCCATGTACTCAGTGAAGCCCACTATAAAGCATTCATGGGTTGGTTCAAACCTGATTTGTGGCTGGAGTTCCTTAAGATACTAACCGCTCAGGCCAACCTACATGTGGCCACTAGAAGCTCACCAAAAGAGTTGAACAGACAGCAAATATGCACCAGAAAAGATGCTCACCGTCACCAGTCATTAGCAAAATGCAAATTAAAACATGAAATGCCACGGCATACTCTTTTACATGACTAAAATAAAAAGACTGACACCATCAAGTGTTGGTGGGGACATGGAGAAAGTGGTACTCTGATACACATTTGGGAAATGATTTGATGGTTTCTTTACTTTTTAAAAAAATTTTAATGGCTATGTATTTTTGAGGGGGGAGGGGCAGAGAGAGAGGGAGACACGGAATCCGAAGCAGTCTCCAGGCTCCAAGCTTTCAGTACAGAGCCCCACACAGGGCTTGAACTCACGGACCACTAGATCATGACCTGAGCCAAAGCTGGACACTTAACCAACTGAGCCACCCAGGTGCCCCAATGGTTTCTTTCAAAGTTAAACATATACCTGCTCTGTGATATAGTTATTGCACTCCTTGGTATTTACCCAAGAAAGCTATGTCCATATAAAAACTTATGCACAAATACTTAGAGCAGCTCTATTTGTAGCGGCCAAAATCTGGGAACAATCAAAATGCCCATTAGCAGATGAATTGATAAAAATTGTGGTAGAGCCACACAACGGAATACTATTCCACAAGAAAAGAAATGAACTATTGATACACTCGGGAATGTAAATGAATCTTAACATAATTATGCTGAGTGAAAAGAGCCAAGCCTGAAAGAGTCAATACTACATGATTCCATTTATATAAAATTCTTGAAAATACAAACTAATCTATGGTGACAAAAAAGCAGATCACTGGTTGCCGGAGGATGAGGGTAGTGGGTGGGAGAGGGTTGAGGAGAAGGAAGGATTACAGAGGGGAGACAAGGAAGGATTACAGAGGGGAGACAAGGAAGGATTACAGAGGGGATTACAGAGGTAGTATGTTCATTATTTTGATCGTGGTGATAGTTTCATGGATGTATAATGATGTCAAAATGTATCCAATTTTACACTTTAAGTATTTGAAATGTATTGTATGTCAATTATAGAACCATAAAACACTTAGTTTTGGTTTTGTTTTTTTTTTTTTTTTAAGTTATCTGAAGCTCAGCTGACTTCTTATCCCTGCCTCTGGTATCTTCTTCTCCCTCCCACTACTCTGTTCTTCCCATCCAGAAATAGCTTATTTATTTAATTAGCTTAATACTTCTGGGTTGTAGTTCCTTCAAGTTTCTTTCTATCCTCAGTTCTCTGAGGGTTTCTTTTTAATTCTGGCAAAATACACATAACATAAAATTTACCATTTTGTTCAGTTTTTTTTTTTTTTAATTTTTTTTTTTCAACGTTTTTTAATTTATTTTTGGGACAGAGAGAGACAGAGCATGAACGGGGGAGGGGCAGAGAGAGAGGGAGACACAGAATCGGAAACAGGCTCCAGGCTCCGAGCCATCGGCCCAGAGCCCGACGCGGGGCTCGAACTCACGGACCGCGAGATCGTGACCTGGCTGAAGTCGGACGCTTAACCGACTGCGCCACCCAGGCGCCCCCATTTTGTTCAGTTTTAAGCGTACTATTCAGGGGCATTAAGTGCATCCACATGGTTGGCCAGCCAGCACCATCATCCGTCTCCAAAATGTCTTCATCTCCCCAAACTGAAACTTTGAACCCGTGAAACAATAACCCCCTACTCCCTTTCTCCCCAGCCTCTGACAACCGCCGCTCTACTTACTGACTCTGAATTTGACTCCTCCGTACACCTCGTGCAAGCAGAATGAATGATGTATATTCTTCTGTAACCAGCTTATTTCACTTGCCATAATGTCTTCAAAGTTCATCCAGGTCGTCATGTGTCAGAATTTCCTTTCTTTTTAAGGCTGAATATTTCACTATATGTAGTAGATACCACATTTTGTTTATCTGTTCATCCCTCCGTGGACACTTGGGTTGCCATTGTGTCTGAGGAGGTTTTTTTGATGTTTATTTGTTTTTAAGAGAGAGAGACAGAGACAGAGTGTGAGCGGGGGAGGGGCAGAGCGAGAGGGGGACACAGAATCTGAAGCAGGCTCCAGGCTCTGAGCTGTCAGCACAGAGCCCGACGCAGGGTTCGAACTCATGAACTGTGAGATCGTGACCTGAGCCAAAGTTGGATGCTTAACCAACTGAGCCACCCAGGCACCCCTGATGAATTTTTAAAATTATGATTTTGTAGCTTATATGGCTTATTCTCCTTTTTAGGGGGGAACAATGGTCTCTTGTACCTTCCTATCCCCCAACCAGAATTAGAATTCCTCTATATGTTCAGTGATTATCCCACTTATCTGACACAAAATCCTAGAATTGAGGAAAGGATATACCCCGATTCTATCAAACAAAGGATAATAAATCATTTTGAAAACCATAAATCATAAAGCTTCATATATGTAAATGTATCTACGTTTTTCAACATCTGAGACAAGAAAAGAGTGACATAAACAGGACACAGCTATGACTGGGCAGATACTAAAATCCACATGCTTTTGACTCTTAGTCTGGTGTTTCCCTGCCACACAGTGTTTTCTCTATATCGGAAAATACAACATCAAATTGAGAGATGTAACATCATAAATGGGTCAATTTTCCTGCAAATTAATAAATACATTTAAAAGAGTTGCGATAAAAATTCCCACCAGACTTTGGGAACAGAAGGCAGAGAGCAAGCAAAAACAACAACAACAATAACAGCAACAACAACAACATGAACAAGTTAACTTGACAAAATGTCTATTGAGTTCAGCCTAAAAAATAGCTACCCCAAAATAACCAAAAAAATCATTGAAAAACAATTAATAATGAATTACAAGCCTTGGAGGATGTGAAAACATATAAAAGAGTAACTATAATTAAAAGTGTATTATTAGTGAATAAGTAGACAAAAAAGTCAATATATTCTGTTCTGGAACAGAAATTCTGAAAGCAGATTCCAGAACTCAGTGTATGACGATAATGACATTTTAAACTAGTGATTAAATAAATGGTGCAGAAAAATGTGGAAGTACTTGGGAATGAACAGTAGGAAAGCTAAAGTCACAGCCGTTCAGGTGTCCATATCGGAAGGGAGGTGATGATGGTGGTTTTTAACAAAATCTCCCATGTGCTCCTTCCATTCTATTTGTTGTTTGTTTCGCTTACCAGTGAAATGTTTGGACTAACCAACCACCTTGCAAAAAGTCACTTAACCAAAGCGAGCAACATTTTTTACAGGCAAATTTTAAAGAATTGGGATCTCTTTTATATTACTGCAGTGGAGAAGCCTGGGGACTATTCTTCAGATGGTTCCAAGGCTGGGAGTATTTACCGATACTCAGTGAACATGAATTGAATCCTTCCTGTGAGCCGAGCAGCACTGAGGATACAAAAGCGCATAGAGTTCAATCCTACCTTCAAAATCCCATTTAACCGATCAGTGAGTCAACACACTGTCTCCAATGTACATTATCTCCTCACTTACTGTTTGTTACGATTTAGGTATAATAGGGGCACGAAAAAATACCACGTACAAATATGAAGCACAAGAAAAGTTATTCAATACAGCTTTTGTTTATTAGATCACTGAAGAGAAATTAAACAGGATTATTAGATTCTGATGCCCATGTCTGAGGACGCTCACTCCAGCAAATTTGCTGAACAAGATGGATCTTCCAGGTTCTCCCCTTCACACCACAAAGCAGTCACAGCTGGATGCTTTATCATCGCTCTACCCTCTCCCCGAACAAATCTGACAAGCTGATCGCATTAGGCCGTGACATACAAAATATGGCATAATTGTAGACTGTAATCATCATGATGATAGCTGACTTGATAAGAGAGGTCAAATCCCATTTTTATATCCTGAATTTCTAAAATATTGTTTCGTCAAAAAAATCAATTTCTCATTTTTCTAGCGTTAACTTGAAAAGGGTATAATTGATCAAGCCTAAATCCCTTACATCACCCAGGACTCTGTGAAAGGCTCATACCCAACAAGCCACTTGAGTTAGGGACAGGCACACAGCAGTTGTCCTCGGCATCTAACACCCATGGGCCTGAGCAGCTTCAAAGCAAGAACACGTTTTACATCCTTTGGTTAAGACTGTGGGGAAAACACAGGCTCATGGAATATAGATGCTCAGCTGGCTCATTTGGGTTTTGTGGTCCAATTTGTGGATGAGATATTTATAAAATCCGGTGATTACAATGCCGTCTCATTAACATTCGTTAAGTGAAAAGCACAAAGTACAGGATGGGAACTCCAGTCTGAGGGGAGAGGGAAGAAGAAGATGAATAGGGAGAGATGGGTTTTCCTACCTCAGCACTGGCAAAAAGAGATGGCCAGAGGGAGAGGGTCCTTTCCTTTAAGTCAGACTTTCTCCTTACTGAAGGAAAAAGGGAAGGCCAGAAAGGAGAGTAGCTTTTCCGCTTGTCAGTTGTGTTTGATCCCTAAGCGAACCAAAACCAAGGCAAGCCCAAGTGGACTTCCCCATGAATCTGAATTCTCCCTTCCTTGTATGATTTGCTAAGGAGACACCTTCTCCATGATGTCTGCCTAGACTAAACTTACCCTACGAGATGTTTGCATGCTCAGTGAGACTGTATGGACTAGACTGAATTCAGTGTTTTCAGCACAAAGTTGCTGTTGTTGCCTTGTGACTGGTCCCTGCCTCTGTCCCTATGGGGAGGCAATGTGACTTCCAGAAGAGAGCCAAGGCTACACAGTCAGAAGAGCCTGGACTTCAGTCCCAGGTCTGGCATACACTTGTTGCGAAACCTCTGATAACACCCACTTGGCGAGGATGTTGCTACAGTGAGGGGTGTCAGAGCAAGGGTTACATGAATTATACAATATCTGTCTAATGAGTAGGTAGCCAATAAATGGTAGCTACAATTATGATGATTTTACTGATATCACTGACTTTTCTTTGCTGGTCAATCTTAAACCCATGTGTGGCTTAAATAATGCATTCCACACAGAACCAGCAATACAATTATTCACTCAGTAGACACTCAGTAAATACCAGCTAAACGTATGAATGATGCTGTGCCCAGAGGGGGAGAATTTGAAAGTTGGACTCTATCTTCGATGATTAATCAAATTCAGTGATGATGCCTATGGTATGCTCAACAACTTTACTTGAGGACTGTGCACAAATTTCAGAAGGGTCTCCTTTGTCAATTACAGATTAATCTAGATCTCTGAGATTCTTCCCTCCAAAGACCTTACCCCACCCTGCTCCTCCTCTCACACACACATGCACATACAGAGAAAGAGAGACAGAGAGAGTGAGAGAGAGAGAGAGAGAGAGAGAGAGAGAGAAAGAGAGAGAGAGAAAGCAGGGATTATTTCTATAGTGCTTAGAATCACTGACAATAGAGCCAGAAATTCCAAATGAGGATACAGAGACCCGGAGGCAGAGGCTGTCACACAGTCAACAGAAAAACCGTGATCCACGTTTGTAGCTTTTACCCACATGTATGTGTTTAGGGACATAGGGCAGAGGACAATCAGCTGCAAAGCACTGCTTCTGTGACTTTAATCTGACCCTGCCTTTTGTCCCTTTCAATGTGCAAAGCAGAGCTGCATGCATAATTAACCCTCTGCAGGCTGAGATTGTTGGAGCTGTTCCTGGTGAGGACTAAATCTGTTCCCTTCCTGAGGGCCACACACAGGTTAAGGGATGGAAGTCAGAGGAGGATTTCCTAACCCTACTACCTGAGAACAATCAAAGGGGCTGCCCTCTAAGCTTCTAGACTTCTCAGACCATGGGGCTGGACTTTAGTAAGCAGGCACCCCTGGAAGGCTTGGCGGTGGAGTGAACTGAGCACCGCTGATGCAGTGGTTTGGGGGCCTTAAGGTTTCAAAGCTCTGCTTCCAAACCTCCCTGTTTATGACGGATCAGTTCTTATATAGGATAGATTGTAACATACAGAGTCACATTTTCTTTAAAGGTAGGACGACAAAATCCCCCATCCTACTCATTAAAATCTAGGGAAGAAGTCTGGAGAAGATATTTTGTGTTCACTCTTCAACATTAGAGACTTAACAGTCTTGGTCTGCCAGCTGATGGTTCCCTCCTCATAGCTGGAATATCCTTCAACCCCCTGTTCTATCTCCCAAACACACACTCTCTTTGCGCCTAGGTTTCCCTCTCAATTCTGCTTCATCAGCATAAGTAGAAGCAGCAACTTGGAAGGCATTCATACTCCCTCCCACCCAAAGTCTACCTCCTGTACCTAAATGCAACTTGTCCCCAAAACAGCTGCTATAGAGATCTACCGTGGCGTTAAAGTAATTCTTCAAGAAGGAGGGCATAAGGAGCACCATAAACATTGAGGCACCCATTACTTTACCAACCTCCTAGCAAAGGTCCTGAGAAGAGTAGGAGCAAAACTGGAAAGTCTAGAAGGGTGGAGAGCTCAGTGTACATGGTAAAAAATGGATCAGCACGTTAAGAGAACGGCAGACCCACGGGGAGCACCAAAGTTAGAGAGGGGAGTTAAGTAGCCAGCAGTTCTGGAGTAGAATGAAAACGAGGGCCTCACAATAGAAAATGCAAAGAAGTGAAATGAAGCTTGGTCAGTATTCATTCACTCATCTATCCATCCATCCATTCATTCATTCATTCATTCATTCAATGTAGATTCCTTGATATACCAGGCACTGTTCTGGGCACTGCCCAGTATAATAAAAAACGTCATGGCCTTTGATGTCAGCCAGGTCTGTGTTGAGGGACTAGCTCAGCCTATTAAATATAGGTACTTAAATCAACGAGCATTGGTTTTCTCCTGTTTTGCCAGGGGATTAACTGAGATAATTGCACACAACACAGTCCCTGCAAAGTCATCAATCTTCCCATCCTCCCCTTGCCCTTGCTCTACAATGCAACTAAAGTTGACTCTTTTTTCCATCCTGGAAGTCCTAGCTGTTGCAGACAATGACCCTACCCAAAACACTCAGTTTCAGAAAGGCACTAAACTCCCTGAGCCCTGGGCTTCAAGCAAGTATTCATCTGCAGAGCTGTTTTATCTCCAGAATCTCAGCAGGGCAAGGTCTGCAGCCATGCTTGATGGTGAATACTATTTTTCCTTGAAAACAATGAACCACTGTAGATGGAGCAAACCACTGCACAGATGAGCTGACAGTCTCTGGGGAGACCACATAAACCAGACAGTGTAATGAACCAACCAGTGGGAGATGAAAACGTATCAACACGGTTTACCAAGTAATGGTTCCAGGCTTATTTCAAAAGGAGAAAGGACTGGTCCAAAGAACTCATAAATTAAATCCTCAGGTCATCACCATGAGGCTGGAGCTGTCATCATGTATGGCTCCTAAAGCCAGGGCTGTAAGAAACCACTGCATGGTATAAAGTCAAAAGGAACACCATGGCAAACATAACGCCTAAGCAGCTGGGGCCCCTGCTGTCCTGAGACTTGCACGCAATGAGGACACCCACACACTCAGCCCAACTTATGTGTAGTTCTAGATGGAATACAGAATGAACTGTAGAATTCCCATTTAATGGTAAGGATTCTGGCTACTAACAGCTCACATACAGTTGGATTTATCCAGTTTAAGGGACCTCGTTCATTCATTGGACAAGTATTTACAGAGCACCTACTATGCACCAGACACCGTTACAGACGCTGGGGAAACAAGTATGACTAAAACATGGGCCTGAACTCCTGCATCTCACACTTTAGTGAAGAGAGATAGACAATAAACAAATAAACAAGGATGGAAAGAAAAAAAGGAAAAGAAGGACAGGAGAAAGGCAGGCAGTTTCTTCTTTGCATTTATCGCCACTTAAAATTAAAAGCTGGGGTCATGTGTTAGAGTAACTAAGTGACCTGAATGACAAGGAGCCAGCCATGCAAAGATCTGATAGCATATGTTGCTGCCTCATATTTCATAGAGTCGTGTACTTTTCTTATTGGAAAAGACCTCGGTTATCAAACCCAATACTCTCAATTTATGAAGCTGAAGCTCAGGGAAGTAACATGATGTTTTCACACACACTGGAAATGAATCAGGGTTCTCCACACGGGGACTGCCCTGTTTATTTGTTGGAAGGTCTAAAGAGACACATGATAATTACCCAACAGATAGGGATTGAGCTAATATTCTTTTTTTTTTTTTTGAGCACTGTGATAGCCGTTCCCCAGAAATGCAATTCTCCACAGAGAAATGAGAAGCACACAAATGAGGTAAGCAGAGATCCATCCTGTGCTGACTGGAGGGCCCGGGCATTTGGTTCAAAATAGCAAGGAGAAGGGATTCACCCCAGGAGGCTGCCTGGAGGAGGTGAAGTGTGAAGTGTAGGACAATCCAAACAGGGGAAACACACTGGAAAAAGTGCAGGAAAAAAGAGGATGGGGAGGAGATGAGTTTAAGCAAACGAATGAGTAGGTAGAAGAGGGGTGGGACCTCAAAAGCAAGACAAAGGATTTAGAAGAGGAGGAGTTTCAAGGTGTTTCAAGAACGTATATAAATACATCACCAGGATCACCCCATACAATAGCCTCACCCGTCATTCTCACTCCCTCTGCACAAACCCCCAGCTCTCCCTGTAATCGCTCAGTGAATTTAGGGTGACAGTTCTAGATGGCTCAGAGAACCTGAACATTCTCAGTACCTGCCACCTCCTGGCTTGCAGAGACTGACACTTGAGGCCACCCAAGTTCACCTTGATCCTTTCTCCTCCTCCCCTTCACCTGTCCTTCACAACAGGTACCACACAGGGTACTCTGCACACACCAGCTCAAAACAACCGTCATTTATCCAGTCGTTTGCTCAGCATGTAATGGGAAACTCCTACACGCCAGGCAAAGATCTCATTTAACCCTCACAATAACCCCAGGAGGTACACACTACTAATTACAATCTTTAGCTAGCAAACTGAGTTTCAGACAGGTTAAATCATTTGCCTGAGAGAAGCATCTGGCTGGCTCAGTCAGCAGAGCCCGTGACTCTTGATCTCAGGGTGGTGAGTCCTAGCCCCGCACTGGGTGTAGAGATCACTAAAATAAATAAATACATAGATAAACAAACAAACGCTAAAGAAAATAATTCACACAGCTGGAAGATAATGGAGCTAAGACTTTTTTTAATGTTTATTTATCCTGAGAGAGAGAGAGGAGAGAGAGAGAGAGCACAAGCAGGAGAGGGACAGAGAGAGAGGGAGAGAGAGAATCCCAAGCAGGCTCCATGCTGACGTGGGGCTCGATCTCACAAACCATGAGATCATGACCTGAGCCAAAATCAAGAGTCAGATGCTTAACCAACTGAGCCACACAGGCGCCCCAGAAATGGAGCTAAGATTTTAATCTGGGTCATTTGAACACCAAAACCCACATACTTTCCAATTTTTACTATAAAAACATTCAAGTACAAAACTGTATAAAAAGGAAAAACAAACTTTGCCTCCTTCCTAAGTCAGCCTCAGCCAACCCTAGCTGTTTGGACACTAGGGGTATTTTGGTTCTCCCTGAAATTCTTTTTAGTCCTTGACCAAATTTCCTGGATGCAGCTCAACTATGGGCAATTGGCACTGGCATGTATTCTTGCCAACTATTATTTAATCGTTAATCCAGGAAATGCAGAACTGATTGTGTCTTTGAGCCTTCCTAGACGGCATAGTGCCATCATCTTTTTGAGATTAAAAAAAAGAAGAATTGGTTATAAATGGAAGTGGTCCAACAGGGATCAGTCATGAGCAGGTGCAGAGAGAACATCTCAGGCTGCATAGGCTGGTGGCACAAACTCACAAATCCTCCAGGACAAATGCACCAGCCCATTGCCTACAGCTGCATGAGGGAGCCTCTCAGGACTGGGAGACATGGGAGGGAAGAGGCTGAGCCGCTTCAGCCTAGAGCTGAGCCGCACTACAGCCCACGCAGGGGTAGCCTGCATGGGGTAGCAATCTTCCCAGGAGGCAAGGCTGCCAGTGACGCACTTGTCTTCCACTTTGTGCAGAAAGTAAGTGGAAGTTACATATACATTAACTCAGGGACAATGGCCTAGCCAGTTAGTCAGGGGTCTGGTGGGAGATAATTTGGGAGCTTGGGGAGAAAGAGGTTTGGGAAGAGGCATTTGGATGACCTATGCGAGAGGGCATGAACACAGAAGATCTTCGAAGTACATGTTAATTCCCACCACAGAGCATCTCTGATGGAAGAGATTAAACAACAAAGTTGACAGTGAATTGGCCTATCTTTGTCATCAGCCACACTGGTGCTGGGATAATGCCTGAATAAACATAGCAGCCACGATTGCAGGGATAAAGCCTATGAATGAGTCTAATAGCACAGGCTCTCAATTACCAAGTGCCAGCACCAAATATTACCACATATCCAACATATGACACCATCCCTCAAAGAGATCAGCCAGTCACTTGGTGGCAAGTCAACTACATTGGACCGCTTCCACCCTGGAAAAGGCCACAATTCATCTTGACTAGGAAAGATACCTATTCCAGGTGTGTGTTTTCCTTCCCTGCGCACAGCCCTGAACAGTTATCACTATCCAAAGACTTATAAGAGTGCCACCCACTTGGGATTTCACAAAACACTACCTCAGACCAGGTGACCCACTCTGCAGCAGAGGTACTGTGGCAGGGGGCATATGACTGTGAAAACCACTGGTGTCTTCACATGCTGTAGTACTGAGAAGGCCCTAGATTGCAAGGGCAGTGGAATGGCTCCTTAATGACATAGCTGAGGGACCATCTTAGAGATGATACTCTATGAGGCTGGCTCCAGAACTCAACGTATACTCTAAATGACCAGCACTTATTTCTGTGTCCCCATTAGGTAGAATACATATGCCCAGGAACTAAAAGGTAAAACTATTTATCACCCCTGCCACCTGTAATCCGCTTGGGTTACTTATGCTTGTTATCCATGCAAGTTTAGGTTCTGTGCGTCTGAAGGTCCTAATTCTCAAAGGCGGAATACTTCTACCTGGGGACACAGTAAGAGTCCCTTTGAACTTCAACCTATAGCTGCCACCCAATTACTTTGGGATCTTGATACCAGGAGGCCTGCAGACAAGCAAAGGAGTCTACCATCCTGGTAAGGGGAATTACCCCTGGCCCACATGAGGGGATTCTCTTAAGCTACATAGCAGAAGTAGGGAAGGACGTGTTTGGCAATCAGGTGATCCACTGCAGAGTCTCTTGATGCTCCCATGCTTACCATTTCATGGCAAATGGATAAGAACAGGAGCCATGACTTGAGAGGGGCACAGTTGCCAAGAGCTCAGGATAATCTGGGAGATCAGCCACCTAGACCAGCAGGGGGGCTAGCCAGGGCTGAGAGGTCTCTAGAATGAATGGTAAAGAAGCGTAAGTCACAGCCTTGAGATAACTGTAGAAGCAAGAGCTGTAGTATTTCCTAATAAACCTTCATTTTTAAGCTCCAAGGGAACAAGACCAACCAAAACACAATAGATGCTCCCAGATCGGGTGAGTTTATTTATAGAAAAGAAGTAGATTTGAGCAGCACAGGGAATGGACCGTAGGGCACTCAAAGGTTCTCCAGCCAGTGCCCCTCTTCAGGACCGATACACTCATGTCCCGGCTGCTAAGGATCCTTCGTGCTGGCGACTCACAGATGAGTTCTTCACTGGGAATTGCCCTCAGCTGCAGGGATGTGCCTCAACCAGGATGATGGTCCCTGCTAGGGGACTAGCTATGGCCAATGACTGGCTCATGAAGGGATACAAAGGTCTGGTCCCAATGCCTCAATATGGGACAACTCTGAAGGGCCACCCCAGCTCCAGAGCTCCCTGTAGAATCAGATGAGACCCCCGTTGCCACAGAACTATAAGTCAGTGCCTCCCGGAGCCCAATCCTGTCTTCCCCAAACCATACAGATGTTTATTTGCAATACACCTTCTGCGTGAAACTCTGGCTCAGAATTTATCAAGTGCTCAGTCTAGGATAGCCCTGCCTATACACGTCACCACATGGGCTAAGCAGACTGCACAGGGATCCTCAGCAGGAGAAGTTTCCTATCTCGGCTCTATCTCCTTAAATAAGTGCATCTAATCAAATCAACCTGCCTTCTCAAAATCTGGGTAAGTGTCCCTCCATGTCTCGTTCTGAATCTATGAGTCTACACAAACTATTTTAAAAAACTGTTGAGGGACACCTGGGTGGCTCAGTCAGTTAAACGCCTAACTCTTGGTTCCTGCTCGGGTCATGATCTCATGGTTTGTGGGTTCGAGCCCCACGTTGGGTTCCCTGCTAATGGTGCTGAGCCTACTTGGGGTTCTCTCTCCCTGCCCCTCCCCTGCTCTCTCTCTCTCTCTCTCTCTCTCACACACAAAATAAATAAAATTTAAAAATTAAAAAAAAAACTGTTGCAAATTATCCTGCTTCTTCCAACACAAAATGTTCGACTGCAGATATAAACAGAGATCAAAATAGAATGGGTTAAAAGATAGTACATTAAAAACATTTAATGTCAGGGGCTCCTGGGTGGCTCAGTCGGTTAGGCGTTCGACTTTGGCTCAGGTCACGATCTCATGGTCCGTGAGTTTAAGCCCTGCATCAGGCTCTGTGCTGACAGCTCGGAGCCTGGAGCCTGCTTTGGATTCTGTGTACCCCCTCTCTCTGTGCCTCCCACATTCATGCTCTGTCTTGCTCTGTTTCTCAAAAATAAATAAATGTTTAAAAAAACTTTTTTAATAAATAAAAACGTTTAATGTCAGAAAGTTCACATGAGAAAGGGTTAAGAAGACTCAGTCGATAAGGTCTCAAATAACCTATGGAAGTCATTTACTCCAATATTTTATGATGTCTGGAACACAGTACACACTTCCTATACACCTGGTATCAAACGAAGAGAGAGATGCTTTGCAAAACTATTCTGAAACTGTAACACGCTGCCAAAATGCCGGCAGTTTGATTACAACCTAATATATCTAATAGGTACTATTTTACATCTTCTCAGAGGTTTAGCCTCATTTCCTTAACAAAAATGGGGTCCTTCTCCTTCCTTTAACTTCAGAACAACTGGCACAGTGTTTGTCAACTGGTGCTTAGCATCTTTCCCCTGACCTGCAAGACCATAACCAGTGAGCAAAACCATGCCTGGCACCCTGTGAACACAGCAAGCACAAAAACTTCGTAAAGACTCTGTTTAAGGGAGGGTTTTGTTTTGTTTTGTTTGTATCAGACTGTAAAAGACGAGGGGAAACTACATTTCCCCAAACCACCTGAAACGCCACCCAATGATTTGAAATGCATTTCTATCTGTCTGAATGTATTTCCAATCAAGTTATTTCTAATCATCTCTGATTTCAAGGCGCTGGTGTGTGTGCACCAATTTATCTTTATTTTTATTAAATAAGGAATCAAGGATGACATCTATCTTGTGCTCAAAATTTTTAATGGAACCCAAATCCTCTGAGGATTATCTTAAATCCGGGTAATATTCTTAAGTGGGACCTGAATGTTGCCAAATAGCTTCATGGTTAGAAACCTGTCTATCTGTCTTCTTAAAGTGATTCTATGAATTTGGCCCCCGGGGTCATGAACCACTTCAGTGTTGGCATATATATTATGAGGAAACACAATGACTAAAAGTCACAGAACACTCAAACAAATGCCAGATCAGAATGATTAGGAAAAACTCCATCAATCCAATCCATCCCATTTAACCTCCTCTTTGTTTAAAAAAAATTTTTTTTAATGTTTATTTTTTTGAGAGAGACAGAGACAGAGACAGAGAGATGGAGCATGAGTGAGAGAGGGGCAGAGAGAGGAGACCCAGAATCTGAAGCAGGCTCCAGGCTCCGAGCTGTCAGCACAGAACCTGATGGGGGGTTCAAACCGGCGAACCACAGATCATGACCTGAGCTGAAGCTGGACGCTTAACCGACTGAGCCACCCAGGTGCCCCTAATCTCCTCTTTAACCGGCCCCAGATCCTGTATTCCTTTCCTGTACCTGAAACTTTTTTCCTTCATCTCCTTCCCTTTATCTATGTTAGTACCCCCAGTGCATCAGTCAGCCAAACAGCTTTCTTTTCCAGAGCCATCTCAGATCTCACTCCCCAGTGAGGCCTTCTGAGTATGCATAAATTTCCAGAACCCAGCCTCCTTTGTGAAACTTGGAATTCCCCGCATGCAAATAACTGCTCCAGAGGCCACGCCAGGAACTGTTCACCACTGGTTCCTCTCTGCAGGACTAAGAGCCAGGCATAAGTCACCACTTGCTATCATGTAAACAGTTGTAATAACTACCAAGGACACTGAGTTGCATTATTTGAACAAGACACGAAAATCACATACTGCAAAAATTTTTAAATTCCTTTCTATTATAATTTTTTAATGTTTATTTTTGAGAGAGAATGAGAGAGAGGAAAGAGAGGCAGAGCGTGAGCAAGAAAAGGCAGAGAGGGAGACACAGAATCTGAATTAGGCTCCAGGCTCTGAGCTGTCCGCACAGAACCCAAGACGGCGCTCAAATTCACAAATCATGAGATCACGACCCGAGCCAACGTCAGACACTCAACCGACTGAGCCACCCAGGTGCCCCGATTTCTATCATAAAATATTTCTTCACGTTAGTGATCTACATTGACATCACACTGTAAGACTCACTCATACCTGACTAAGTTAAGATGCTGATTCCCACCACAGCAGCCATGTGTCACATCGGCTTTGGTTCAGTACCTGAAAGCATCCTTGCTCTGTTCCATTTCCTTACCTGCTGCTCTGTACTGGAACAATACAATGGGAGCTTTAGTGCTGAAGTCTCGATGGTGGATTTTATGTGTCTTTCCAGCATACTGCTTTCTTCACGAGGTCTTCAGTGGTTGCACTTAAAGAAATGAAAAGAGATGAAAATTTCAAATGCCATTGCAAGCTAAGGAAAGGGCCATTTTTCAGCAAAAAGTTCAGAAACCGTCAGTCCTTCAGATCATACCATGTAGACTGTCACTTTTCTGTCAAGCGTGTGCTGCATTAATTAAAAAATGCTTAGGGGCACCTGGGTGGCTCAGTCGGTTAAGCGTCCGACTTCGGCTCAGGTCTCGATCTCGCGGTCGGTGAGTTTGAGCCCCGCGTCGGGCTCTGGGCTGATGGCTCGGAGCCTGGAGCCTGCTTCCGATTCTGTGTCTCCCTCTCTCTCTGCCCCTCCCCCGTTCATGCTCTGTCTCTCTCTGTCTCAAAAATAAATAAAATGTTAAAAAAAAAATTTTTTTTTAAATGCTTATATGTTGATCAAATTAATGAATAGATCAAAGAGGAGAGAGAGAGAGTGCAAGACAAATGCTCAGAAAGCAGGAGACCTATTTCTAGTCCTCTCTCTACCAATAAACTATGTGGCCTCAGACAAGTGACTTAGCCTCTCTGTCTTACATACCTCACTTGTGAAACTGACACAGTTTTATCTTACTTCCTAATGCAGAAAACTAGAAAGGAGTACAACCCCTTATTTTATAGATAAAAAGAAACACTTAGAGTAAGTGACTTAATATCAGAAAGTCAGTAAAGGAGGCAGGGCTACAACCCAGGGTTCTAAGCTCAAGTCTCCACCTAGTTTTCTGATTTATTCCAATACAACAAGATCTAAAGCCTTATGAAATAAGTTGGGTATTATAGTCCTGTGTGACAAAAAGATAAAAGTGAGGCATGAAGAAGTCATGTGGTTCAATCATGGCAAAAGTTTGACTAGAACCCAGGCATGCTAATGTCTAAGCCAGAGTCTGTCTACTATATCAAGCCAAAGTGCTCTAACTTGACCTCTTGTTTTTCTTTTTGAAAATATAAAGGTAAACCTGGCCCCAAATAGGTATATTTAGGTATAGCAAATTTCCTAGAAGGCCCAATCTGAATCCTATTTTGTCGGTTTCTTCTTTTATTACTTGAATCCTTCCCCTTTATTTGATCATAATAATTTTCTATTATGTTTCTACTATCTTAAGATGATGTTTACATCACTTATTTTCAGTCTTTCTTCTCTGAGATTTGCATTTAATGATATAAATTTATCTCTAAGCATAATTTTAGTTGCATCTGCCAAGTTTTGCTAAGTCATATTTCCATTAACATTTGATTCAAAATATTTTGTGTTCTTTGATCCAAGGTAATTTAAAAGTACACTGCCTAATTCCAAAACTTTGAAGAATTTTCTAGTTATATTTTTTAATGTTTATTTTTGAGAAAGAGAGAGAGAGCATGCAAATGGGGGAGCAACAGAGAGAGAGGGAGAGGGAGAATCCCAAGCAGGCTCCACACAGTCAGCACAGAGCCCTAAGTGGGGCTCAAACTCATGAAACATGAGATCATGACCTGAGCCGAAGTCAGAGTCAGATGCTTAACCAACTGAGCCACCCAGGCACCCCTCTAGTTATCTTTATAATTGATTTCAGGCTTAGATCCTCTGTGGTCAGAGAAGTCACTCTGAATGAATAAAATTTTGATATCTGTTGAGATCTGATTTAAGTCCCAGCATACAGTTAATTTTGATAAATGTTCTATGTGTACTTGAAAATAACATGAATTCTTATTATTGAATGCTGGGTTCTATATATGTCTATTAAGTTGAGTTTCTTTATCACATTGTTTAGGTCTTCCATAGGCTTTCAGATTTTTTTTTATCTGTCTATACTATCAGTTATCAACAGAGACGTGTTGCAGTTTCCCTATATTGTTTTGTGTTTCTACCAAATTGGCCCTTTTGTCTTCACAAAATCTTACTTATCTAAATTAAAATATTTCTTCCCTAAAGTCTTGTTTGTTGAATATTACTTATATATTCCCCATTCTTTTTCTTTCGATCTTCCTATCTTTATGTTCAGGGTATATCTATGAGTAGCATTTAATAGGGTTATGTTTTTATCCAGTCTCATAATGGCTGTCTTTTAGCTAAAGCATTAATTCCATTTACATCTAAGCGATTACTGATGTTACTTGTATCATCCATCTTATTATCTGTTTACTATTTGTTCCACCTGTTCTATGTTTCTTTTTCCCTCTTTCTTTGTTTTATTTTAAACAAGTATTTACCATTCCTCTGCCTTCTTTTTTCTATTTGGGCCCTTAATGGATTGGGTGATGCTTACACATATTGAGGGGGACTATCTACTTTATTCACTTCACCAATTCAAATTCTGATCTCTTCTAGAAACCCTCT
This sequence comes from Neofelis nebulosa, assembly GCF_028018385.1. Classification (NCBI taxonomy): domain Eukaryota; kingdom Metazoa; phylum Chordata; class Mammalia; order Carnivora; family Felidae; genus Neofelis; species Neofelis nebulosa. The sequence continues at coordinate 18,492,111 of NC_080792.1, read as the reverse complement.
CACAGACACATCCGAAAATAAAGTTTTGTCAACTATCTGGGCATCCCTTAGTCCAGTAAAGTTGACACATATATTGACACATATAACTAAGCATCACAATGACCATGCGATGTTTATTCCAGAGATGCAAGCCAAGTTCAGTATTAGAAAATCAATGTAATTCACCATATTAACAAACAAAAGAAGAAAAATTACATGATCACATCAATCGATACATGAAAATTATCTGACAAAATTCAACACCCATTCATGATAAAACTCTTATAAAAACAGGAATATAGGGGAACTTCCTCAACTTGATAAAGAGCATCTACATGTAATGTTATACTAAATAATGAAAGGCTAAGTGTGTCCCTCTAAATGGACAAAGCCAGGATGTCCATTCTCACCATTCTTGTTTGACACAGTACTAGATGTTCTAGCCAGTGCCATAAAGAAAAGAAATAAAACTTCTATACATCATAAAGGAAGACATGAAATTTTCCCTATTTGCAGATGACAATGAATGTCTACATAGAAAATCCTAAGAACTCTCCCCCATTTAAAGAAAAGAACTAATAAGTAAGCTCAACAAGGTTTCAGGAGACAAGATAAACATATAAAATAACCATATGCCTATAAACAACAATGAACACATGGATACCAAAACTAAAAATACAACATAATTTACGATCACCCACCAAAATGAAACTCTTAGGGAAAATATAACAAAATGTGAATAGAACTGGTATGTATAAAACTACACATCAAGATGAAAGAAATAAAATAAAATATAAATTGAATGACATACTATGTTCATGGATTAGAAGACTCAATGTAGTAAAGACGTCAATTATTCCTGAATTTATTTTTTTAATTACTCCTGAGTTTATACATAAGTTTAATACAATTCCTATCAAAATTTCAGCAAGATTTTTGTAGATACAGACAAGATTATCCTAAAATGTATATGAAAAAGCAAAAGAACTAAAATAGTTTAACATTTATTAAAGTAAGACAAAGGGGAAAAATCTAGTCTACTTGATTTCAAGGCTTACTATATAGCTATAGTAATCAAGACGATGTGATATTAGTGGAAAGACAGACACATAAATCAATGGGATAGAAGAATGAACTCTAAAGTAGACTCATATATTTACACCCAAATGATTTTTGAAAAAGGTACAAACATAATTCAAAGGAAAAAAGATAGCATTTTCAATGAATGGAGCTAAAGAAATTGAACATTCACAGGCAAAAAAGAAAAAGAAAAAGAACTTTGTTCTAAAATTCACACTTTATAGGGGTGCCTGGGTGGCTCAGTCAGTTAAGCATTGGACTCTAGATTTCAGCTCAGGTCATGATCTCATGGTTGATGGGTTCAAGCCCCCCATTGGGGTCTGCATTGACAGTGCAGAGCCTGCTTGGGATTCTCTCTCTTCCTCTCTCTCTCTGCCCCTCCCCCACGCTCCCACTCTTTCTCTCTCTTCTCTCTCTTTCTTTCAAAGTAAATAAACTTTTAAAAACTAAAATAAAATAAAAATCACACTTTATACAAAAATTAACTCAAAATGAGTCATGAACTTAAATCTTAAATATAAAAGTATAATTTTTTTAATGTGAGAAAATAGATGTAGGGCTAAGCAAGGTGTTATTAGCCTTGAGACCAAAAGTATGTCCATAAAAGGAAAAATTAATACACCGGTTTCATAAAAACTAGTGTTTACTCTGTGAAAGTTCCTATTTAAGAAAGTGAAAAGACAAGCTACAGACTGAGAGAAAATATTCGCAAGCAACCTGTCTGGTAAAGAGCTAATATCTAGAATATAAAAAGAACTCTCAAAACTCAATAATAAAACAAACAATCCAATTAGAAAATGGGCAAAAGACAGGGGAGGGGCCAAGATGGCAGAACAGCATGAAAGTTTTTTGTGTGTCTCTCATTCCTGAAATGCAGCCAGATCAACACCAAACCATCTTGCACACCTAGAAAACTGATTTGAGGATTAACACAACAATCTGCATAACCTGAACCACAGACCTCAGCAGGTATGTGGAACAGAGAGGTGAACTGGAGGAGAGTGAAGCCTCAGAGGGCAGGGAGCTGCTTTTGCTTGCAGAGAGATGACTGAGAGAGGACGGAGATGGGGGGAGAGTACGGGAAAGCATCCCCCCACCCCCTGCCTAAAAGCAGCTGGAGAGAAAAGGAAGAGTACGCAAGGGACTCAACAAAAAAGCGAGAAAGGAAAAAGGAGAGAGTTTAAATTCCATCAAGACTCTATAAACAGGGGGAGCACAGAGTCTGAAAGTCTGCAGCTCCATACCTGGCAGTACTTTGGTGGGAAGGGCAAATCCCCAGGAGTGGAGAGCAAGGTCCAAGGGGTACTCGGGCCACACAGGAGAGTCAGTTCCCCTGCTGGGAGGACATTTGGTAGAGACCGCGCAGAAACCCCAGAGGCAAAGGTCCCAGTGGGCCCTGGAGAACAACCACATTCACTGGTGCTGGAACAAGGACATTAAGGGGGAAGCCTGGTGCCAGATGTGTGTTGTGATTTACCATAATCCCTGAAATGCTGCAGCTACACAATCGTGTGAACTTTTTCTGGGGCGGGCTGGCACCCAGCTGCAGTCTCTGGGCATCAGCAGCATCACGGTCCCATGAACATTCCTGGGGGTGGGCGGTACCTGGCCATTGCTCAGTGAGACTCTCCCACAGAGAGTCAGGATGGGTCAAAGCCACAGTCCCTCAGAAGTGAGGGGTTGGGAAACACAGCCGAATCTGAGATAAAACTCATGAGGGAGGTGCTGCCTGGCATTCTGACGGCTTGGTCACGGACAGTGTAAAAGCACGGAGTGGACAGAAGCCAGAGACAAAGGACAGCTGCGTGACTGATGATCAGGGAGGACAGAGTCCCGATACTAGAGACTGGGTAGCCGGGTGATACCATTTTCACCCCTCCTGCACATGCGCATACACACCCCAACAACCCACCTCAGTAAGGTAAGCAGCGCCATCTAGTAGAGAACGGAGCTGTTACACTAAACCCAGCCCAACTGGACCAACCGCGCTCTTGAGGAGGAACACCACAAGTCTCTCCGCCTGCTTAGTTTACGAACTATAAAATGCTTCATAGTTTGACTTCCAGGGGAAACCAATGTAATTTCAATCATATTTCAGTCAGTCCCCTGATCCATCTATTCAATTGTTTTTTCTTTTTCTTTTCTTTTCTTTTCTTATTCTTGAATACAGAAAGAGAAAAAAATTATTTTCCATTTTTATTAGAAATATTTTGATTTATTCTTTCTACTACATCTTTTACTTATTTGTAAATTTTTCAAATTCTATTTTACTTCCATCATTTCATTTTATTCTATTTCATTGTACTCATTTTTTCAAATTTGCAAATGTCTTCCTTGCTTTTCTTTTCTTATCTTTCTTTCTTTTCTTTTTTCTTTCTTTTTTTTCCCCTTTCTTATCTTTCCCTTTTTTCTCTAATCTATCAATCTCCTTTCAACAACCAGACCAAAATACACCTAGGATCTGGCATCCTTTATTTGATTTTTTTGTGTTGTTTTAATTTTTTAAATTTAATTTTTTTACGTTATTAATTCCTTTCCTTCCTTCAAAATGACAAAATGAAGGAATTCACCCCAAAATAAAGAACAGGAAGAAATGACAGCCAGGGACTTAATCAACACAGATACAAACAAGATGTCTGAAAAAGAATTTAGAATCATGATAAGAATACTAGCTGGGGTTGAAAATAGATTAGAATCCCTTTCTGCAGAGATAAAAGAAGTAAAAGCTAGTCAGGATGAAATTTTAAAAATGCTATAACTGAGCCACAATCTCAAATGGATGCCACAGCAGCAAGGATGGATAAAGCATAGCAGCATAACAGCGATATAGAGGACAAACTTATGGAGAACAATGAAGCAGAAAAAAAGAGAGAAACTAAGGCAAAAGAGCACATTTTAAGAATTAGAGAGCTCAGTGACTCATTAAAAAGGAACAACATCAGAATCACAGGGGTCCCAGAAGATGCAGAAAGAGAAAACGGGGTAGAAGGGTTATGTGAGCAAATCACAGCAGAAAACTTTCCTGACCTGGGGAAAGACACAGACACCAAAATCTAGGAAGCACAGAGGACTCCCATTAGATTCAACAAAAACCGACCATCAACAAGGTGTATCATAGTCAAATTCACAAAATACTCAGGCAAGGAAAGAATCATGAAAGCAGCATGGGGAAAAAAAAGTTCTTAACCTACAAGGAAAGACAGATCAGGTTCACAGCAGACTTATCCACAGAAACTTGGCAGGCCAGAAAGGAGTGGCAGGATATATTCAATGTGCTGAATCAGAAAAATATGCAGCTAAGAAATCTTTATCCAGCAAGGCTGTCATTCAAAATAAAAGGAGAGATAAAAAGTTTCCCAGACAAACAAAAATTAAAGGAGCTGGTGACCACTAAACCAACCCTGCAAGAAATTTTAAGGGGGACTCTCTGAGGGGAGAAAAGATGAAAAAAAACCCAACAAACAAACAAACAAAAACCCAAAGAAGACAAAAGCAACAAAGACTAGAAAGGACCAGAGAACACCACCAGAAACCCCAACTCTACAGGCAACGTAATGGCAATAAATTTATATTTTTCAATACTCATTCTAAATGTCAATGGACTAAATGCTCCAACCAAAAGATACAGGGTAACATAATGGATAAGAAAACAAGATCTATCTATATGCTATTTACAAGAGACCCACTTTAGACCTAAAGACACCTTCAGATTGAAAGTAAGGGGATGGAGAATCATCTATCATGCTAATGGTCGCCAAAAGAAAGCCAAAGTAGCCATACATATTTCAGACAATCTAGACTTTAAAATAAAGACTGTAACAAGAAATTAATAATTAAGGGGTCTATCTGCCAAGAAGATCTAACAATTGTAAACATTTATGCTCCAAATGTGGGACACCCAAATACATAAATCAATTAATCACAAATACAAAGAAACTCACTGATAACAATACCATAATAGCAGGGGACTTCAACATCCCCACTTACAGGAACAGACAGATCATCTAAACAGAAAATCAACAAGGAAACAATGGTTTTGAATGACACACTGGACTGGATGGACTTAACAGATATATTCAGGACATTTCATCCTAAAGCAGCAGAATACACATTCTTCTCCAGTGCACATGGAACATTCTCCAGAATAGATCACATACTGGGACACAAATCATCTCTCAACAAGTACAAAAAGATCAAGATCATACCATGCATATCTTCAGACCACAACACTATGAAACTCAAAATCAACCACAAGAAAAAATGTGGAAAGATAACAAATACTTGGAAACTGAAGACCATCCTACAAAAGAATGAATTGGCTAACCAAGAAGTTAAAGAGGAAATTAAAAAGCACATGGAAGCAAATGAAAATGATAACACCACAGCCCAAAACCTCTGGGACACAACAAAGGCAGTCATAAGAGGGAAGTATATAGCAATGCAGGTCTTTCTAAAGAAGGAAGAAAGGTCTCAGATACACAACCTAACCTTACACCTTAAAGACTGGAAAAAGAACAGCAAATAAAACCCAAAACCAGCAGAAAGACAGGAAATAATAAAGACTGAGCAGAAACCAATGCTATTGAAACAAACAAAACAAAAAAAACAAACAAAAAACAGCAGAACGGATCAATGAAACCAGAAGCTGGTTCTTTGAAAGAATTAAAAAAATTGATAAACCCCTAGCCAGTTTGATCAAAAAGAAAAAGGAAAGGACCCAAGTAAATAAAATCAAGAATGAAAGAGGAGAGATCACAACCAACAAAGCAGAAACACAAACAATAATAAGAGAATATTACAAGCAATTATATGCCAATAAAATGAGCAAACTGGAAGAAATGGACAAATTCCTAGAAACATATACACTACCAAAACTGAAACAGGAAGAAATAGAAAATTTGAATAGATCCATAACCAGTAAAGAAATCAAATTAGTAACCAAAAATCTCCCCCAAAAAACAAGAGTCCAGGGCCAGATGGCTTTCCAGGGGAAATCTACCAAGCATTTAAAGAAGAGTTAACACCTATTCTCTTGAAGCTGTTCCAAAAATCAGAAATGGAAGGAAAACTTCCAAACTTTTTCTAGGAAGCCAGCATTACCTTGATTCCAAAACCAGACAAAGAACTACAGACCAATTTCCCTGATGAGCATGGATGCAAAATCCTCAACATGACACTAACCAACCAGATCCAACAGTACATTAAAAAAATTATTAACCATGACCAAGTGGGAATTATACCTGGGATGCAGGGCTGGTTCAATATCTGCAAAACAATCAATGTGATACATTACAGCAATAAAAGAAAGGATAAGAACCACATGATCCTCTCAAAAGATGCAGAAAAAGCATTTGACAAAATACAGCATCCTTTCTTGATAAAAACCCTCAAGAAAGTAGGGACAGAGGGTTCATACCTCAAGATCATAAAAGCCATATATGAAAGACCCACCGCTAATATCATCCTCAATGGGGAAAAAATGAGAGCTTTCTCCCTAAGGTCAGGAACAAGACAGGGATGTCGACTCACACCACTGTTATTCAACATAGTATTGGAAGTCTTAGCCTCAGCAATCAGACAACACAAAGGAATAAAAGGCATCCAAATCGGCCAGGAGGAGGTCAAACTTTCACTCTTCACAGATGACATGATATTCTATATGGAAAACCCAAAAGATTCCACCAAAAAACTGCTAGAACCAATCCATGAATTCAGCAAAGTTGCAGTATATAAAATCAATGCACAGAAATAGGTTGCATTCCTATACACCAATGATGAAGCAACAGAAAGAGAAAACAAGGAATTGATCCCATTTACAATTGCACCAAAAAACATAAAATACCTAGGAATAAATCTAACCAAAGAGGTGAAAAACCTATACACTGAAAACTCTAGAAAGCTTATGAAAGAAATTGAAGAAGACACACAAAAAAAACTAGAAAAATAGCCCATGCTCCTGGATAGGGAGAATATTGTTAAAATGTCAATACTACCCAAAGCAATCTACATATTCAATGCAATCCCTATTAAAATAACACCAGCATTCTTCACACAGAACAAACAATCCTAAAATTTGTATGGAACCAGAAAAGACCCTGAATGGCCAAAGCAATCTTGAAAAAGAAAACCAAAGCTGGAGGCATCACAATCCTGGACTTCAAACTGTATTGCAAACCTGTAATCATCAAGGCAGTATGGTACTGGCACAAAAACAGACACTCGGATCAATAGAACAGAATAGAGAATCCAGAAATGGACCCACAAATGTATGGCCAGCTAATCTTTGACAAAGCAGGAAAGAATATCCGATGGAATACAGACAGTCTCTTCAGCAAATGGTGCTAGGAAAACTGGACAGTGACATGCAGAAGAATGAACCTGGACCACTTGTTTACACCAGACACAAAAATAAACTCAACATGGTTGAAAGACCTAAACGTAAGACAGGAAGCCATCAAATCCTAGAGGAGAAAGCAGGCAAAAACCTCTTAGACCTCAGCCACAGCAATTTCTTACTCAACACGTCTCCAGAGGCAAGGGAAACAAAAGCAAACATGAACTACTGGGACCTCATCAAAATAAAAAGCTTCTGCACAGTGAAGGAAACAATCAGCAAAAGTAAAGGCAACTGACAGGCCGGGAGAAGATATTTGCAAACGACATATCAGATAAAGGGTTAGTATCCAAAATCTATAAAGACCTTATCAAACTCAATACCTGAAAAATAAATAATCCAGTGAATAAATGGGTAAAAGACATGAATAGGCACTTTTCCAAAGAAGACATCCAGATGGCCAACCAACACATGAAAAGATGTTCAGCATCACTCTTCATCAGGGAAATACAAATCAAAACCACAATGAGATACCACCTCACACCTGTCAGAATGGCTAACATTAACAACTCAGGCAACGACAGATGTTGGCAAGGATGCGGAGAAAGAGGATCTCTTTTGCACTGCTGGTGGGAATGCAAACTGGTGCAGCCACTCTGGAAAACAGTATAGAGGTTCCTCAAAAAATTAAAAATAAAACTACCCTACAACCAGCAATTGCACTACTAGGTATTTATCCAAGGGATACAGGTATGATGTTTTGAAGGGGCACATGCACCCCAATATTTATAGCAGCACTATCAACAATAGTCAAAGTATGGAAAACAACATATGAACAAAATAAGAAATTGAAAAAATTGAAAAAAGAGACAGAAACCATAAAAAAGAACCAAACAGAAGTCCTGGAGCTGAAGTACACAGTGACTGAACTGAAAAATTCAACAGAGAACTTCAACAACAGATTCAACCAAGCAGAAGAAAGATTAGTGAACTCACAGACTGGTTATTTGAAATGATCTCATAAGAGGAACAGGAGACGGAGAAGAAGAAGAAGAAGAAGAAGAAGAAGAAGAAGAAGAAGAAGAAGAAGAAGAAGAAGAAGAAGAAAAAGAAGGAGGAGGAGGAGGAGGGGGAGGAGGAGGAGGGGAGGAGGAAAAGAAGAATGAAGAAGGCCTATGGTACTTATAGTAAACCACTGAATGAATATATTCATTATGGGATTCCCAAAAGAGATAGAGAAAGAGGCAGAACAATTATTTAAAGAAGTAATGACTAAAAACCTCCCAAATCTACAGAAGGAAAAGGACATCCAGATAAATAAAGCCCGAAAGTTCCCAAATAGGTTGAAGCCAAAGACAAAAACACTGTAAACTGTTAATCAACATATTGTAAACTGTCAAAAGTCAAAAAAAAAACAAAAAGAAAATTTTGATAGCCACAAGAAAAAAGCAACTTGTCACATACAAGGGAAACTCTCCCCACCCCATAAGGCAGATTGTTCAGCAGAAACCTTGCAAACCAGGAGAGAATGGGATGATGTATTCAAGGTACAGAAAGAAAAAAAAAACTGCCAACCAAAAATATTGTACCCAGGAAAACTGTCCTTTAAGAATGTAGGAGATAAACAAAAACTAAGGGGGTTCATCTCCACTAGATGTGGCTTACAAGAAGCGCTAAAGAGAGTTCTTCAAGTTGAATAAAAATATGTTAAACAACAACATGAAAGCATATGAAAGTAAAAATTTCAATGCTAAAGGTAAATATAAATAGAAAAAGAGAATATTCCAATACTGTAATGGTGGCATGCAAATCATTTTTAACCCTAGTTATATGAATTAAAAGGTAGATATAGTAAGAATAATTACAACAAGAGAAATTTTTCAATTCAACACAATATAGAAAGAAGCAAAATCTAATAACAATGACATAAAGTGTGAATGTGTCAGAGGGTAAAGTGTAGGGTTTTTGTATGTGACTGAAGTTGTTACCAGTTTAAAACAGATTGCTTTAATATAAAATGGTAACCACCAAAAAAAAATATTTCCATGTGCATATGGAACATTCTCTAGGATAGAGCACATGACAGATCACAAAATAACTCTTAACAAACTTAAAAATATGGAGGAAATTTGAAGTATCTCTTCCAATCACAATGCACTGAAACCAGATGTCAACAATAGAAAGAAAATAGGAAAATTCACAAACACATGAAAATTAGACAACATACTCAAATAACTATTGGAGCTAGGTAGAAATAAAAAAGGAAATTGTAAAATATGTCAAGACAAATGAAACACAACATACCGAAACTTAGAAGATGCAGCAAAAGCAGTACTAAAAGGGAAGTTCATAGCAATAAACACCTATACTGAAAAAGAAGCAAGATTTCAAATAAAAAACCTACATTTACAACTCAAGGAACTAGAAAAAGAAGAACAAACTAAGCCCAAAATTAGCAGAAAGAAGGAAATAATAAATATTAGAGCAGAAATAAATGAAACAGAGAATAGAAAAATGTTTTTTTAATTGATGAAACTATGATTTGGCATTTTGAAAATAAAAACAAAATCAACAAAATCTTAGCTAGACTAAAAAAGAGAGAGAGAGAAGACTCAAAATCAGAAATGAAAGAGGAGACATTATAACTGATCCCACAGAAATAAAAAAGTTCATAAGTGGCTATTATGAACAAGTATACACCAACAAACTGGACAATCTAGAGGAAATACAGAAATTCCTAGACACATACAACCTATCAAAACTGAATCAAGAAAAAATAGAAAATCTGAACATACCAAAAACAAATGAAGAGATTAAAAAAAGTAATCAAAAACCTCCCAACAGAGAAAAGCCCAGGACTAGATGGTTTAATGGGTGAATTCTACCAAACATTTAAAGAATTTGGGGCGCCTGGGTGGCTCAGTTGGTTAAGTGTCTTACTTCGGCTCAGGTCATGATCTCACGGTTCACAAGTTCGAGCCCCGCATCAGGCTCTGTGCTGACAGCTCAGAGTCTGGAGCCTGTGTCTCCCTCTCTCTCTGACCCTCCCCCTGTTCATGCTCTGTCTCTCTCTGTCTCAAAAATAAATAAACGTTAAAAAAAAATTTTAAAAGAAAGAAAGAATTAATACCAATCCTTCTTAAAGTCTTCCAAAATTAGAAGAAACACTTCCAAATTAATTCTATGAGGAAAGCTTCAAATTGATACCACAGCCAGAAAAAGCATGAGAAAAGAAAACTATAGGCCAATATTCCTGGTAAACATTGATGCAAAAATTCTCAACAAAATACTGGCAAACTGAATATAACAGCATATTAGAAGAATCACACACCATGACCAAGTAGAATTTATCCCTGGGATTCAAGGATGGTTCAACACATGCAAATCAATCAATGTAATACACCACACTAACAAAATGAAGGCTAAAAACCACACAATCATTGCAATAGATGCAAAGAAAGTATTTGACAATATTTAATACACTTTCACGATAAAAACTCTCCACAAATTAAGTATAGAAGAAGCTTACCTCAATACAATAAAATCCACTTATAAAAAGCTCATACTCAGCAATGAAAAGTTGAAAGCTTTCTCTCTGAGATCCAGAACAAGGCAAGGATGCCCACTCTCATTTCTCCTATTCAACATATTACCAGACATCCTGCCAGAGCGATTAGGCAAGAAAAAGAAATAAAGCCATATAAATTAGAAAGAAAGAAGTAAAACTATCTCTGCTTGCAGATGATATGATTTTGTACATAGAAAACAAAAACTGTTAGAGTAAGCAAATTCAGTAAAGTAGCAAAATACAAAATCAACATACAAAAATTAGTTATGTTTCTGTTCACTGACAACCTATCTAAAAAGGAAATTAAGAAAAAATTCCATTTGCAAGAGCATCAAAAAAGTAAAATGCTTAGGAATAAGCTTAACAGAAGAGTTGAAAGACTGTACAATGAAAATTATAAAACAATGACAAAAGAAATTTTAAAAGTCACAAATAAATAGAAGGACATTGTTCATGCAATGAAAGAACTGATATTTTTTAAACATCCATACTTACCAAGTGATCTACAGATTCAACACAATTCTCATCAAAATCCCAATGGCATTTTTTACTGAAATAGAAAACGGGCACCTGGGTGACTCAGTAGGTTAAGCATCCGACTTCAACTCAGGTCATGATCGCATGGTTCATGGGTTCAAGCCCCACATTGGGCTCTGTGCTGATAGCTCAGAGCCTGAAGCCTGCTTCAGGTTTTGTGTCTCCCTCTCTCTCTGCCCCTCCTGCTTGCTCTCTCTCTCTCTCTCTCTCTCGTTCTCTCTCTCTCAAAAATAATAATAATGATAATAATAATCCTAAAATTCATTTAGAACCACAAAAGACCCTGAATGACCAAAGCAATTTTGATCAAGAACAACAAAGCTGGCAGCGTTACACTCCCTGGTTTCAAAACATTATAAAGCTACATCTCTAGACGATCTTTCTCAACCAGTCTCACGACTGGACAAACCATTTTTATATATACAACTCTTAAATTTATAACTTTAGCCTCAATTTTTTTTTACCTGAACTCCTGACTCATCCAATTAACCTACCAAATATCTCCTCTTGAACACCTAATAGACATCTCTACTTACAATATTCGAACACATGATCTCCCCGCCTCAGCTTGTTCCTCCCCCTGTCTTTCCCTAGGAGCTTCTAAGAAAAAGAAAGAAAGCTTTCTTAGAACTCCCTAGTAAATGGCATGACAGTTTTAAATCATGGCTTCAAGTTCTTTGACACCTCATTGTCCCCATCTCTTTTAACCTGGATGAGCCTGTGCATAATTCTAGCCACAGAATACGGTGGAAGTGACACTATGTGAGTTCTGAGGCTCAGTCATAAAAGCTCATGCAGCTCCCTTCTGGTTCTGAAATGTTCACTCTCAGGAAGCTCCCCCTTTCAAAACGCACAGCCATTATACTGTAAAAAGCCCAAACCAATAAAATGTTTAAAAGATAACAAAATGGTCGTTGGTTTAGTCCACTATTTTAGGGCTGGTGTGTAGTTAATAAAGAGCTGAGACTGATGGCAGGCTTATTCTTTCAGTAACTCAGACCAAAACTTATGAAGTCACCCTTGACTCCTCTCTCTCACATTCCATATCCAGTCCCTCAATGAATCCTGTCAAGTCTCTTTTCAAAATACGTCCAAAATAGGACCAATGTCCATCACCGCATCTACAAAATGGATCTCTTCTGGTCAAAGCTCTTGCTTGGAAACAACAGAAACTGACTCGGGCTAAATTTGCCGACAAATTTAGTGAAAGGAAATCAGATGGCTCACAGAATAGAACAAAGAGGATGCCAACTCTAGAAAACGGTCTGAAATCAGTGAAGTTTAAATACAAGGAATCAGAGCCAAAGAACCAGCCTGATTGATAAGCTGCTACTGCCACACCAGCTTCACCTGCACTTATTCTAGGCTGTCGCCATTTTTTTTTTGCTCTTTGGTGTCTTCCCTCCAGAGAAGTGTATTTACTTGGCTGAGCTTAGTTGATTTTCCTGAGTCCCAACTGCCACAGGCTGACAAAAGGGAGAGTTGGCATGGTGGCTTTCATAGTAAGAAGTGGAGACCCATCTTCCATAAAAACTCATTTCACAAGGCATTTTCCAAACACCGGAAGTGGCTACAAATTCTGAGCAGCCTAAGGGTTGGGTGAGGAGAAGATACATTTTGTATCACAAACAACAGATTCTCATTGTGTGTGGAAAAGTAAGTAGACTCTGAACGAAAGCCTTGCATTCAAGTCCTGCTCTAGCACTTATTAGACGTGTGACCCTAAGCAAGTCATTTAACTTCCCTGAGACTCCCATTTTTTCATCTTTAACATGAGTGCAACAATATCTGCCCTGCTTATCTAGCAGATTTGTTTTGAGGATCGAATGAGTGTGTGAGCATATTAAGGCTGCGATCTTGATCCCTTTCATCTTTGTAACAGTGTTGACTAGCGAGGGTTAGATGGGAGTAGGTGTTCCATTAATGTCTACAGAATGAGTAATAGTTATAGAAAAGATTTGTAAAATGAAAGCCATTAACCGATCCTACTATATCGTCCAGCTAGACCAGAAAAGTGTGATATTGTCACCCAGTGCCAGACTAAAGTAATATCAAATATGCTTTGGGAGGAGACCCCTGACATTGAAAATTTCTGCCACCAACCTCTTCATAAAATAAATATGGAAATGGCAGATCAACTTAATTGTTTCACTATATAGTATAAATTTGGCTCATAGAGCAAAATCCTCCTGTGACAAGTTTTAGAGATCAGATAATGGTTCTTGAGAATCATGCTCGCATGGGGAAGTAATATAGCTTAAGTAGATTTCTGGCCAATGGATTCAAGTTACCCTGAGGAAACAAGATCTAATTGTAGGACAGCTAATAATAACAATCCCTTACCCAAATTCTTTGGAGATAGATTTAGAATTGAAAATTTTTCAGATATTTGAAAGACGTTAGTGGCAAAAATCGTATATTACACAACCACTAGCAGGGTCTGAGTCAGTACCCTGTAATCAAACACAAAATATTTCTGCAGAGATATGAATGAATGCTCATTCTGAGTATAATAAACACTGAAACAATCTCATATCCTTTTAGTTAAGGTGATTTCAACATAAGAGTCAAAGCACTTTTAGGGGGCATTTGGGTGACCCAGCTGGTTAAATGACCGACTTCCGGCTTAGCTCATGATCTCACAGTTCGTGAATTCAAGCCCCACATCTGGCTCTCTGCTGCCAGCCCAGAGCCTGCTTCAGAACTTCTGTCTCTTTCCCTCTCTCTCTCTCTCTCTCTCTCTCTCTCTGTCCCTCCCTCCTCTCTTTCTCTCTCTCTCTCAAAAATAAATAAACATTAAAAAAAAAACATTAAAAAATAAGAATGTTAAAAAGACACTTTTGGGTTTCAAAGCTTTTCTTTGGATTCTAAACATGCAGATAAGAAACAAAGTTGTATTTTTCATGAAAGGGTAAATGGACTTATAGTGCCTTACAAGAGAAAATGCTGTGCCATGTACAAGCTTGAATAGTAGTAACACTCTCTCTCTTTAAATCTATATAAAATCACTTTCAGAAAAAGTTTTTAACATTCAACTCAGCAAATTCTTGAATTCAACCAGAGAGATCATCTATTTCAATCTGCCACCTAATTCAGCTGATGCTTACTAACAAGCATTCGAGCCAGACAGTCACTCAGCCTTTGCAAACTACTCCTATGGGTGAAGAATTCACTCCTTCATGTGGCAACTCCCTGCATTCTTGGAAAACCTTAATTATTAGGATCAAAGTCAGATCTTCTGTCACTTTTACCCTTTAGTCCTAACACTACCGTAGGGAGCAGGAAAGATTTCTCTACCCTGTCTGCCATGTGACAGCTAGGCAAATATTTGAAGTGGCAATCACATACCACATCATTTGCCTCTTCTCTAGGCTAAACATTTGCCCTAACTCTTCCACATAAAGTATAGTTTCCTCTTCCCTCACATCCTGAGAGCCCATACTAATCTGTAACTTATCAATGTGTAAAATAAAGCAAGGCAGCTAGAGCTAGATAAATCTCCAGCCCAGAATGCAGGGGACCTGTTATCTTCCTTGTAAGCTATATATCATGTTTTTAGTAACACATCCTACGATTTCGTGTGTGTGTGTGTGTGCGCGTGCAGCATAATACTTTTGGATTGTTTTGCATTTATAGTAAATAAATCTCCCCATCTTTTCACACTGCACTGCTGTCACAATCCAAGAACCTCCCTTGATTTATATGTGTCAGTCTCAGTAAAGGGCTTTTGTACTGGTCTTTGTTAAATTACATCATGTTAGTTTTCATTCCAACATTTACATTTCACTTTGAATCTCGATTGCACCTTTCAGTATATTAGCTACGGCTGACAGCTTTGTGTCACCTACAAATTTGACACCTTCAGTAAAGACTTTAATAAAAATATTGAACAAGATAGGATCAAGAGCCCTGTGGCATGCCACTGGAGACTTCCCTCCTGGATGGCATCCTCAAGTGCTTAACATCTAAAACAGGCAATAAACTTCATACACAAATAATAATACCAAGGTTTACCTGACAGGTACGGAATGAGCAGTAAGAAAAACAAATGCTATACAGAGAAGAAAATAGCACATCTCAGAACCATCACACCAGGCTCTACATTTTAGTAATTAATTTCACAGGTTTCACTACCATAGGGCATTGAAAAAGATGTCTCTCATTCCTGAAATGTGTATATGTGCTAGGGTTGCAACATAAAATCCATTTCCTGCTAAGGATCTCGCCCAGAAAGTTTACAAACACAATATTAAAGGCTGAGCAGGATTTGAAATGTCATAGGGAAAGGGGTAATTAGCAGAGGAAAACAATCTTACCCCGCTATGGATCAATAAACTCCTATAGATATAACTCCTCATGCTGCCAACTTGGCTCCACCTACCCCACCCCAAACACCCACTACTGTCAGCAACCCGAAAATGCAAAAATCAATATTTTAAGTACATATGTTTTTAAATGACTGGTTTGCCAAGGGATTATTCATTTTTAAAATGGGTCATACAAGGGTGTCTGCCTGGCTCAGTCAGTGAGTCGACAGAGCATGACACTCTTGATCTCTGGGTTGTGAGATCAAGCCCCACATTGGGTGTAGAGGTTACTCTAAAAAACTTAAAATAAAATAAGATAGGTCATACACAGGGCTCATGTACAAAGCAACTGACCCTGGTTTAATATGGGTTCATTTGCTTGACACCCAGTTTTTTTTTTTTTCAGAATACCAAGAATACAAAATATCCAGGGTTGCCACTGTTTGCTTATATTGTGTAACAAACCTAATGTTAAACATGACCCTTGAAACTGTTCCCACATCTTTCCAGTCAGGACGCTTTGATGATATAGTAAATATCACCATGGTTCCACCTTGAAGAAATAGGGTTTAAACAAGGATTTTGCTCCATCAAGTAATTTTGTCCACATAAAGCTTAAAATTCTCTTCAAAAGCAATACCTGTCAACAATCTGTAGTAAATATATATTTAGTAAAACATATCTCTGAAGCAATTCTAGACTCCCCAATTACTTTAAATCATGACAGTTTCTGTTCTCTCACTTTGTCTTCTATTCCTTCTGCCTTTCTTGGTCTGAAAATTAGTTACAGATACGAAAGACCCAGAATGTAATCTGAAACCGAAAGCAACGAGCCCATTCACTGAACTAAATCACTTGTAATTAGAAATAAAAGAAAATTCATTTATGAAAATGAAAATCCTAAAAGCTTTTTGGAATATGAAGTTAATCATTACAAATGTATCCCATCAGAAATAGCTTTTTAAGGCGGTAAGCTCCATACCTAATTTTAGAATAGCTAAAGGAAAGCCCTCAGAAAATTAAGGCAATCACCATAAAGACCCCATTTTGATAAAAGGGGATCTATATTAAATCAGACTGGAAGCATGGAGAGGACCTCAGAGAGCATCTACAGAACGTAGACCACAATCACACAGGAGACAAGAATAGGACTGGGACCGAAATACAGGGCCCTTTCTCCAGTTCCAGAGCTTGTTTCTACCACACTCTTGACCTTGAGACTGAGGGTGATGGACCTGACACAGCACCTCCTACATCAGTAATTTCTGACTTGTGCCTCCTGACCAACATCCAACCATACCCAAAAGACAACAACAACAACAAAAATAGGGGCGCCTTGATGACTCGGTTGAGCAACCGACTCTTAATGTCAGCTTAGGTCATGAGCCCAGAGTCATAGGATCCAGCCCCTAGTCAAACCCCGTGTCAAGTTCCACACTGAGCGCAGAGACTGCTTAAGATTCTCGCTCTCTCAAAGTTACTTTGGCTTCCATTCAAGATTCTCTCTCTCTTTCTGTCCCTCTGCCCCTCTCTCTCCCACTCAGCGCTCTCTATTAAAAAAAAAAAAAAATAGAAGAAAATTAGGAAAGTTAGCCCATTACTTTGAGATGGTATCTGAATAACTGTTTTTTCCCCTCTTTTATACAAAGAATATAAAAATTCATGCAAGTATAAAACATTTTAAAGTATAAATATTTTAAATGTATTTTAAAGATTATATTATTTAATAGTAAGTATTATAAATATGAATATTTTAAAATATGAAATAAAATATTCCACTAAAATACAGGATTCATGAGGGTAGGGTCCATATCTAACTTGTTTATTGTTCTATCCCCAGTTGCCTATGTGGTAAAATATTTCTGGGTGCTTTTTGTTTGTTTTCTGGGGTTTTTTTTTTTACTGCCCTTGATCCAAATATCATTCTTATTTTAAAGTAACTCCCTACAGTATGCAGTGTAAGTAGAATGCAATGACCTTCTTCTCACCTTCTCATAGTTAGGGAGGCATCCAGCTGGTTCTTGAGGAGGCAACGTAAAAATACAGGGATAGCAGAGAAGTTACTCTTGGCTGCAGCAACAGAGACAGCAGCACCAGCAGAGGCTGTCTGTTGCATGGAGTGACCTTGACCCTGCTCTAGCTCCTATTCTCCCCTGGTCCTTACTTGTTTTCCAAGCTTGTACCTCTTGCATTTCTGTTGCTTCTGTGAGCTACCTGGTTTCTTCCATGAAAATTCTTTTCTAAATACTCAGTTGGTTTAAGGCAGCTTCTCTTGTTTACACCAACAGCTCTAACATGCACATAGTAGGCATTCAATAAATATTTTTTAAATGGACAAATCAATAAATCTATTAACCATCATCATAATTTTCTGTATAACACTTAGAATTTTCAAGAACTTGCCTATATTCTGATTATTGCATCTGGTTGCTACCCCACTTATGCTCCAATATTTAAATTGCGATATTTAACAAAGGTAAATTCTTCTTGAAGCAAGAGTCAAGTACAAAAAAAATTATTATTATTTTAACTAAACTAGGACTAGACGTCATTTACCAAAGTCGGCCATGATACCTCATGGTGTCGATTACCACTATGAGTAATGCCATTTAAGTAATAAGTAATTTGATGAAGTAAAAGTCTTTGAAAGAGAATTTTAAAATAAGAGCTAGGGAGAAAAACTAAGTACGAGCACGAAAAATAAAAACTGTGAAATAATTTTATTCAAAAGAAATTAGATTTGCAAACAGCATCAAAAAACAGGTGTAAAAAAAAGGCAACCGAAACTTCAGATATGAGCTGACATTCACGGGGCACACAGTGGGTGGAAAAGTTCAGGGACTTTGAAGGAGGGGTGTCTGCAAAGACAAAAACTAGGTCCCCTTATAACACAAAAAAAATCTTTGCTTTAATCAGATAAGGCTATTTAACCTTACTTGGTCTGTGAATTCTTTAAAATGTTTCCATTCACCCCTCCTCTACTGCCCTGAAAGCTGAAATCAACCATAACTCACTCCTTCCACACAAAACCCCCTGATTTAAAAGGGGAGGGGAAGGACTAATACTAAAAACTGAAAATTAAATATCATAGTTTTGTAGCACATGTATGTAGAATACTAGTCAAAGGATTTTCAGAAATCTTTCAAGCCCAGAATCAACTAAATGGAAAATTCTGAGGACTTTTCACATTTAGACTCAGGAACCATGTTTGAAACATGTGTACCAAAACATGACGTTTCAGAATTGCCCTAAGAAATTCCACTCCCTTGTTACAGATTTACATTGATAAGGCAAAGAATTTAACACAGTGCGTTGTGTTTGGTTTATGTGGACACAAAGCCCCGAGACCAGGTTTCTCCAGTCTGATACCATTACAAAATCCATTAAACAATCTCAGTAAGCAAGAGAGGAAAGGCCATTTTGTGTTCAGTGACCTATACTCAGCCCCGTGGATTTTGAAGCAGGCAATGTAGTTTTGACTCTATATCTGATCTCCAGGGAGCCTGAGCACAACTCCTTTCCGGATAAAGTCTGAAGAACACCTTTCGCCAAGAAAAGTAGGTAGTAAGCACTTAAAAGTAGTTTTAAGAAGAGACCAAGAGGAAAATGAAACATCGGGAATGAGGACTGTGAAACTCTCATTATTTCAGCTCCACGTGGCCTATGCATTTCCCGTATAATTTGTGATTCCTATAAAATGTGGTCATTTCAAACTGTGATGTAAAGACGACCCAAGAGGTGAACCCAAAATCTACACACCGAAAGACTACCCCCTGGCTTCCAGTGCTTTTCTGATATAGATTCGGGGGAGGGGGGGAGCTTTTCCTACACTACTTGGATGTATCAAGTCCCTCTACATTTTCGTGTCAATAGAACCATAATGGCTCCTTCAGCATGTACGGTCCACACAACCGCGTCCGCTCCTTGCTCTGAGAACGCACAGATATTCCTCCTCAGGACGACATTCCTGGCCCCGATCCTGAGCGAAGGAGAAGCAAGGCGCACGCACTGCCCTCGGGGCTCCTGGGTCCCGCCTCGAGGACACCCAGACTTGTTGCTCCGGCGGCGGGAACTCACCATTACGGACCGCGTGCGGCGCGCCCTGCCCACGAGGAGGACGGCCTGTGCTCGGAGCCAGCGTCCCGGGCCCGTCGTCCCGCGGCGGCCCTGCGAGCCGGTGCGCCTCGCGGGGCCGGGCCTGGAGCGGGCGGCGGTCCTACAAAACCCGCGCCCCGAGAGCGGGGACCGGAAGCGCCCGCGGTCCGCCCTTCCGCCTCCAGAACGCGGGCGCCAGGCCTGGGGCGCCTGCTGGGGGTGGCCCGGTTGACCCCGGGGGAGCATCTCGCCACCTCCCGCCCTGCGTCTTCGCCTCCCAAAGGTCTCCTCCCAAAGGGGCGAGCGCAGACCCCACCCCGAGCCCGCGCCCCCCCCTCCCCCCGCCGGGCCTAGCTCGAGGAGAGGAGCCCGAGTCCCGGTGGCCCGACCCTGCCGCGTGCGCGACCCGGGCCGGGGCCGGGGGGTCAGGCCAGGGCACCCGCTCGAGGGCCCCCGTGGGCCGGGCCCACTCCCCTCCCTTCTCCGCACCCCCGCGGCCTCCCCGCTCCCGCTGGCTCCAGGAATCAATAGTGACCGCTGATTTTTCACGACAATTGCAGCTGTCTAATTCATCAGCGAATAATTAAATCAGAAGCAGCCAGGCCTGCTTTGAGCAGAGCCGGGTTTGGCGTCGGAGACTAGGGGTCTCCCCTACCAGATCCCAACAAACTGGGGGCCCAGTCGGGAGCCAGGAGGGCAACCAGGGGACAGGCCTCGCCCCGTGCCGCGGCTGGGAGAGCGGCTCCGTGCGAGGAAGGAATATCCCGGCGTGGGGAGTAAGCG
The DNA here is from genome assembly GCF_028018385.1 of Neofelis nebulosa. Taxonomy (NCBI): domain Eukaryota; kingdom Metazoa; phylum Chordata; class Mammalia; order Carnivora; family Felidae; genus Neofelis; species Neofelis nebulosa. The sequence continues at coordinate 18,471,428 of NC_080792.1, read as the reverse complement.
GGGGGTGGCCGGGGGACAAGCAGGGCGCTCCGCCGCGGAGCTCCGTTTGGGGGCTCATCCCAGAGCGTCCTGGCCCGCAGTGCCTCGCGTGGGGCTGCGCTTTCCACTCTCCTCACGCTGACTTTGCGAAGGGAGAGGAAATCACCCTCGGGAGGCGATTTGCCTTTGAGGAAGATGGAGAGGAGCAGAGAGAAGCGCCTAGAAACGGCATTGATTTAGACATCAATCCTGGCCGGCTCCCTCCGCCTCCCGAGCCGCGGGGCCGCGCAGCCCCCTCCCCGAGAAGCGGCTCGCCTCCGGCCCGAGGCCGCCCGGCTCCGCGGGGGCTGGCGAGGGCGGGCGGAGCCCGCACGAGGGCACGGCCAGCCTGGGGAGCCGCTCGCAGCCTCCCGCGCCGCCACCCCGCGCCCGCAGCCTCGACGCCCGCCTCGGCGCCGCCGGAGCGGCCGGCGCGAGCACCGCTTCGCCGCGGCCAACAGGTCTCCCGAGTCTCTCCCGAGTCAGGGGCGTCGCCGCATCTCTCTCGCAGCCGGGGCAGCCGGACGCCCTTGGCGCCCGAGCTCTCCAGAAGCGGCCAAACCACCTGTGCCTGGCCAGGCCCGGCCCCCGGCGCGGGTCCGAATGGCCCGCGGGGACCGTGTCCCGCTCCTCGAGCCCCCACGGCCCCCACAGTAACTAAACAGCCTCGTCTGAACCCTGTGGTCGGCCAGAGTTGCTTTTTCTTACACGTTTGGAAGCGAAACAATTCAAAATTCCTAAAAAGTAGCATCGAAGCGATTTTCCAAAATAAAACGCTCCTGAAATAATCTGACTGTGCTCTATTACTTCTGATCGTGTTACCTTGAAAGATCAGCTCAGACTCACTCGGTCATTTAATTACTTTCCGAGCTAATATGCACGGAAACTAAAAAATATATACCATGTGATTTCTTTTAAAAGAGATAGCCTGACTCGCATGAATATTTAAAACCCCTCGATTGGTTTTGTTAGTTTTCAAATAGTTTATCTTTAGAAATCGGAAATAATATTTCTCAAGTTTAAAAGCTGGCTAACTCTTGATTTTTCAGTACTCTGTGCCCTTTTTCTGATTACACGGTAGCCGAGACAATTGAAATTACACAAAAATTTTTAAACTCTCCTATTTTCCTAGAGAGAGGAAGTGCTAGGTATTTGTATTAATGCCTAAACAATATTGAATCCTCAATCAAAAGTGGTTCTGTCCAGAGCAAATAAATGATCGTCTTAAGAAGGTAATAAATAAAAAGCGATGCCCGTGTTTAGTGTCTCAGGGCAACTTGAAAACAGCTCCACTTTCAGAGAGTTAAATTTGTCCTTTTTACCATCAACTGCAACTTTTGCCTTCCCTTTGAAAGGACAACAAAAAGATTTCACGCACAACTTGGCCTGAACAAAAGGACCTCACGCCAGTTTCTCTTTTGTGGGGTGACAACTGGAGGAGAGAAAAACTTTATTTTAAGCATACACGAATTGTACTTTTGGAAACCCACTGTTAAAAGAAAACGCGACTGCGGATTCACACAGCTCAAAACCGACGCTACAGGGCTTTGGGGGAGAGAAATCATAGGACAGGTACGGAAGGAAGGCCGGTGAGCATAAAACTCATCTTCGTTCTCAGGCTAACAAGTTGCTTTATACAAGCGCAACGTTCTTGTAGAGGAAGCTGTGTTCCTGTGAGAGCCGTGCTCCAGGCTCCTCGCTTCCCCAGTATTCCCCCAGAAAAAAAAAAAAAAAGAAGAAGAAGAAGAAGAAGCCCTCTGATCTCTGCAGTTTCCAATCTTCAAATTCCCCTTCACTTTTTGGAATTTCATTTTCCCCAACCGTTAATTTTTATCTCCCACCAGCTTCTGCACTGGGAGCAGCCGCGAAAACAGAACCGAAGGGTGGCCCCAGAGAAGGTTGTATGGTGGGCCCCGAATTCGGGGGAAGAAAAATATCTTGGGCAATCCCAGCACTCAACTACGGCGACAGTCACCTTCTGTCCGTCTCAGAGGCCCAGGCTCTTACTTCCGCCCAAACTCCTCCCGCGAGGGGTCGGGAAACCGGGAGAGGGCAAGAAGGGAAGACGGAAATGTGTGTGTGTGCGTGCGTGTGTGTGTGTGTGTGTGTGTGTCCTTGAGAGCACAAAACTCCAACAATCTCCTATCTGTGGGAATGGAGGGGGAACGATCAAGGTCTGCAGACCTAGTCCCAGTCTTTCTTTAAAACTAGGCAGGTGGACGCTCTAGAAACTTAGACCTGCGGAGTTCGGGATTCTGGCTGTCGCTGCTCTTCCAGACCCGCAGCCCCGGGAGCAGGTGCTAACTTTCTTCCGGCTGGGGGGGGGGGGGTCTCCTCTTCCTTCCCCCCGCCCCCAAGCCCGCCCACTCCCCGCGCCCGACTACTGAGGCTGTGGTGGGTTTTGCCCCAGCCCAGCCACCGCGCTGGATTGGCCCCGCAGCCATGCTCCCCACCCTCGAATCCAGGCACTGCTCTGGGGGCCCCGAGAGAACGCTCCCCCAGCTGCCAGAACTCTTGTGGCTTCATTTTTCTTTTCCTAAGAGGCCAGCCGAGTGTGGGAAGAACACTAACACACTCCCAAGTGCTCCTCCACCCCGGCGCAGAGTGTCGACCAAAAAGTTAAGGGCCGTCCCTGGCAGCTTACAAGTAAACTGGCTTTTCCATTTTTAACCAGGTCGACGCAGGGGAGACGAGAGTTCAAGAAAAAGGACCCGTTTTGCCTCACCACCTAAAACACTTAGGGGGGAAAAAACAAACAGACAAACACCTTTCCTAGATTTAACTGGAATCTGCAGAGTTTCAGAGAATTTCTGAGCTGAGAGGCAGAAGGGAGTTAGTGGTGCTGGGCTTCGGTTTTAGTTTTCTTCTCCCTGTGCTCAACCAGCCTGCGCTTTCGGGCAGAATAAAATTGAAGCTAATGGAGATATCAAACAGAGCCACAATTCCGAAGGCTCCTTTTTCCGCCACAAGCACCCACCGTCCATCTGCAAGTGTAATCACAGAGACTTGCGGTGTCTTCATCACTATAGGCTCCGGAAGAAAAGGGGGGGGGGGCGGGGAGGAGAAATTTCTCCGTCGTTAAAAGGAACCCTCTATTATCACATTATTATTTGTGTATAGCAACATAAGAATTTCCCCCCTCCTCTTAAAATTCTCCCACAATATTGAGACAGCATTTGTTGTACGATTCATACAAACGCTTGAGGCCTTTCTGGAAAACCATTACCATTCAATGGCTAGAAAATTGCTCTCCTTCCTTTAAAAAAAAAAAAAAAAAAAAAAAAGGCTCAGCAGCAGCTACCACGGACAACAAAAACTTTCTCCTGCATAATCCTCGCCCACGGAATGACAAAGAAATGATATTGACTTACCCCTGAACGGATGAAGTGTTTGATAAGGGGGGGACTTTTCTGAAGATTTCTTTTCGGGAGCTGCACAGACAGCTGCAATTCATGGGCGACACTGATTGCCAGAAACGCTATGGATTGGCATGGGGTCTGCAGCTCACAGATCCTGATCAATACCCCTACACTCACACGCCAGATGGTTTGGGGAAGGACAAAAATAAAATAGTCCAAATCAACCCACCATTATGTCTTTTTGTATTGCTCTGATAAACCCAGTTGCAGCACAAATGTGTTCTGCCCAACACAAAACCTTCCTCAGCATTTTGAACATTTGGGTAGAAATAAACAGCCCCCCCTCTTCTTGGGATTTGGGCTGTGGTTACTGTTTTTAGTAAAAACAAAGCTGTTGGGCCCCTTATCCAGATTGGGTTTACTTGTAGTCTGTTTATTTTAATGTGGGTTTTTTTGGTGAATAATTTATAGGGTCTCTTTTAATTGAATGTTCACCTTTCTCTCCCTCTCAGAGCCTAAAAAAAATTTTTTTAATGTGAAAACACACATGAAAAGCTCTGACAGTAAAAATTTCCAGTCTATTCCCATAATTGTTAACTAAAGTTTTTTTCTTTTATAACGCACTAGCTTACATTTGTTGTCAAAGCTGCATTTTATTTACAGACTTCTTCTTACTCATTTAAGTGTCTGATTTTGAAGAAAATTGGACCTGCGGATGTGATATGTTAAGAAATGGATATCCTAATCCTGATATAATAGCTGGTACAACCGTCCACGTTTTAATAGTCACGAACTAGCTCTCCTGTTACCATATTTCTGCAGTCTATTTGTGAATCAAATGCTGAGGAGAGAAGGGAAGAGGAGCGTAACTTCAAATTAAAAAAAAAAATTCTGAGTTACACAACTTCTGAAGGTTAGAGTACGTGTGCTAAACAAGGGACAGTCAGAAAGCAACTCTTCCTTTTATTTGAGAAAGAAACATCAAAGATATTTTGAAACACGCTTGAAAATCTTATTAAAACTGATATTCTTAAAATTATCTTCGGGTAGAAAATAATTTTTTTTCCTTTTTAGAAAGAATGGGAAAGGGCATGCAAGACTAATTTAGTAAAAATTAAGATGCTGACTAAACATGCACATTAATTTTCCTTTTAAATGGGTTTTAGGTTGAAATACAAAACCTCAAACCATCATTAAGAAAAACAATGTGAAAAATCTGCTTTAATCTAGCCCAATGAAATTATACACAAAGAAGCCAATACGATTTCATGATTTCCCTGAGATCGCCAATATTGATCGAGGGAAGGGGGAGGGATGGTGGGAGAGAGGGAGGAGGGAGAGAGGCAGGGAACAAGGCAGCGAGAATATGCAACTCACCTTTCAACTCTCCAGCACGTGACTGCTCCCAGGCACACCAAAATGCAATTCCCAGGAGCAGATTTATCTTGGTAGCCTGGTAAATGAGTTTATCATTTTGAAAAATTATTTTAATGGAAATCTACATATTCAGGTTTCTGTATGGAGGCAGTGCCTACTCAGGGTCCCAGCTCGGGGTCATTGGCCACTCCTTGAGCTTGGAGCCGGGGCAGGGAAGGCTATGTTCAGCTTTGGGTCCCATCAGACAGACTCTTGCCCCAGCCTTGCTTCTCTCTTGCCCTATTTCAGTCTCTGAGCACTCCTAGACCAACAAGAGGTTGCACTCTTGTGAACTTTTGTTCAACTCGGTAAGTTTTCAAACATTAACTGTTGCAAATAATCCCAAATGTCCAGCTGCCATTTGGGGAGTGAAAAGAGAGACAGTAAGAGAAGGTTGAGGGGGAGAGGAAAGACAGAGAAACAAAAAAAAGCAGTTATTTTTACCTGTCTAAATTCGTGACATTCAAGATGTGAGCAGCTAGAAAAGTATGTCTAGCAAAGTAGAGGACCGTCCACTTTCTTACCCAGGCTTTGATATCACAGAGCAGAAGCTACTTGAAAGAATGATGGGCAAGGTATTGGACAGACCTCAATAAAGTTGATCTATGAATAACATCACTGTACATTCATGTGACAGGATGGTGTGGGAGGGGGTGGATTTTTTTTTTTTTTTTTTGCTCTGTAGCTAGAAGGGAAAGGAGGGCAGCCGCAAAAGGTCACCAAGACTAAGAACTATTTTCCAAATGAATCAAACCTTTCTCTAGTACCAGGAAGACACATGCAGTATCTCAGGCTGTGTCCTTGTTTTCTTATCAAGTTTTCTCTAACAGCTGGAAGTGGTTGGAGGGGGCTGTCTTAAGGAGACCCCCTGCTCTTCTTTTGACAGCTGATCAAAAGAAAATAGGTCACGCTTCTCAAACTTATGTCCACCCTGTCCTTAATTACTGTCTCTTTAAACAAAGGCAACATCTGCGCAACCTCAGCTAGCTTGAATCTTCGGAGGCAAACAGAGCGCAACCTGCCTTAAAAGAATCTGTTACTTTTAAGGGTTTCAATGCCGGGTAGCTCCCTGTCTTCAGTCACCCCTCCACCCCCACCCAGGCCTCAGAAATCTCCACCTCCTTTCTCCGCAGCTCCACTTCCAGTCCCCGACCCAGGATTACCAAACAACGGAAATTCTGGATAGACGAAGGTGCACTTTTGAAAGCTGCGGCTTTCGAGCGTTTTAAAACTCGCCAGGATTCTTGTCTTTTCAGAAACAAGTTTTGGATACACAGATATCGGGCGAGAGTCCGTGTCATCTACCCACAGCCGTAACCTGAGGTGTTCCTTTCTAGGGATTCGAGAGAAGCGTGTGTGTGTGTGTGTGTGTGTGTGTGTGTGTGTGTCCGCCCGCGCGCGCGCGCCCGCGCGCGCGCGTTAGGAAAAAAATCTGCGGGTGTCATCCCGCAAGGTTTACGTACTCCCTGCTCCCAGGAGTTTGCTCACTATAGGCATCGGCAACAATCTTGCCACACCGCCCCCCCCCCACTTCTTTCCAAGTCGCTAATGGGGGGAGCATTTGGTCACCTTGAAACCTCAGCTCCTAGAGTTCTAGTTTTGTTTTGCAATCTAACAGGGCCCTTCTGAAGCCTCATAACTGGGAGATTTATGGGCTCGCCGGGTAATTAAATGATGTTATTGTGTTAACTTTGCTTGGATTACGGTGGCCCGCGCCGCCTGTGGGCTTGCGAAGCTGACCGCAGCTCCTAGGCGGCGAGGGCGCTGGGGTTCCTTTAGCCCAGTAGATTATGCACGCCCCGGTCTCGGGAATCTACCCAGCATTAGAATACTTAAGCGCCTGCATTTTGAAAGCCTAAACTACTGCCCCCCAGCTAGAGACGCTTGAGGAAGTGGCTTGCTGGGAGACTTGGGTTTGTTTTTAAGCCAGTACGTTCTGGCTTTCTAGCCTCCAGAAAAGCTTTGGGGTGAGGCAAGGAGAACTAAAGCAATGCCCTTTTCTCCAGATCGCAGCTGCTCAAGAGGGACACAGCGAAGCATCTTTAGCATAATTTCTCTCCCTCGCTCGCACTCTCGCCTCTCTCTCCCCACTACCCCCTCTTCCCCTCCCTCCCTCTCCTTGACGTTCGATTCTAGTGGCAAAGGAGGAAAAAAAGGCACAGAGCCGTCAGCCAAACCTGAAAAGCACAGCCCCGCCCCCTCCTCAGCCATTGGCAGCCGCAGTCGGGAGGCCCGCCCCCCAGGGCAGCCGCGTACTTGGAGTGGCTGTTCGCCGCGCCCATCGGGCGCGGCCCCGCCCCGGGTCCGAGAGGCTAGGTTGGCTGCCCCGGCGAGCGGCAGAGCCCTTCTGGACAGCTCCCGCTCACCCAAACAGAAGACGTCGGCGCCGGAGCGGGCTCGGACATGGCGAGGCAGCGCGCCGGCCCGAGCGGTGGGGCCCGGTGATCCCTCCTTCCCTCCCCGCCCCCTCCCCCTTCCCGCACGCACGCCCCGTCCGCCCCCACCCCGCCCCCACCCCGGGCGCGCCCGCCTGCCCGCCCGCAGCCCGGGGCGCACACCCGCACGCACGCTCCCCCTCCACACACTCACGCACTCCCGCGCCCTCCCTCCGCTCCCGCGACCGAGCTCCGCCACGCGCGCCTTGCCAGCCCGCCGGCCGCCCCCGCCGCCCCCGCCGCCCCCGGGCCCCGATGGACTGAATGAAGGCTGCCTACACCGCCTATCGATGCCTCACCAAAGACCTAGAAGGCTGCGCCATGAACCCGGAGCTGACAATGGAAAGTCTGGGCACTTTGCACGGGCCGGCCGGCGGCGGCAGCGGCGGGGGCGGTGGCGGGGGCGGCGGGGGCGGCGGCGGGGGCCCGAGCCATGAGCAGGAGCTGCTGGCCAGCCCCAGCCCCCACCACGCGGGCCGCGGCGCTGCTGGCTCGCTGCGGGGCCCGCCGCCGCCGCCGCCGCCAACGGCGCACCAGGAGCTGGGCACGGCGGCAGCGGCAGCGGCGGCGGCATCGCGCTCGGCCATGGTCACTAGCATGGCCTCGATCCTGGACGGCGGCGACTACCGGCCCGAGCTCTCCATCCCGCTCCATCACGCCATGAGCATGTCTTGCGACTCGTCCCCGCCCGGCATGGGCATGAGCAACACCTACACCACGCTGACGCCGCTCCAGCCGCTGCCGCCCATCTCCACCGTGTCGGACAAGTTCCACCACCCGCACCCGCACCACCACCCGCACCACCACCACCACCACCACCACCAGCGCCTGTCGGGCAACGTCAGCGGCAGCTTCACCCTCATGCGCGACGAGCGCGGGCTCCCGGCCATGAACAACCTCTACAGCCCCTACAAGGAGATGCCCGGCATGAGCCAGAGCCTGTCCCCGCTGGCCGCCACGCCGCTGGGCAACGGGCTGGGCGGCCTCCACAACGCGCAGCAGAGCCTGCCCAACTACGGGCCGCCGGGCCACGACAAAATGCTCAGCCCCAACTTCGACGCGCACCACACTGCCATGCTGACCCGCGGTGAGCAGCACCTGTCCCGCGGCCTGGGCACCCCGCCTGCGGCCATGATGTCGCACCTCAACGGCCTGCACCACCCCGGCCATGCTCAGTCCCACGGGCCGGTGCTGGCGCCCAGCCGCGAGCGGCCACCCTCGTCCTCGTCTGGCTCGCAGGTTGCCACATCGGGTCAGCTGGAGGAGATCAACACCAAAGAGGTGGCCCAGCGCATCACCGCCGAGCTGAAGCGCTACAGCATCCCACAAGCGATCTTCGCGCAGAGGGTGCTGTGCCGGTCTCAGGGGACTCTCTCCGACCTGCTCCGGAACCCAAAACCGTGGAGTAAACTCAAATCTGGCAGGGAGACCTTTCGCAGGATGTGGAAGTGGCTGCAGGAGCCCGAGTTCCAGCGTATGTCCGCCTTACGCCTGGCAGGTAAGCACAGAGGGTCTCCTGGAGCCAGGCTGCTGTGGAGAGGGCTCCGGGGTTCTTGTGGCCCCAAGTCAGCGCGCCTAGTCTCGGTTCTTTCCTCCTTTTCACTACGCACTTCCTATTTTCTCTCGAATTTCTTTCTTCTACTGTCATTTCCTCTTTCTCCTCCCTTCTTCCATTTCTGTTCTTTTTCTTGTGCATTTTCTTACTTCTCTCCCCCCCTCCTGTCTTCCAGCTTTCATTGACCGACCCCCCCCCCACCACCACGTGTCATTCACCCTCCCCTGAATGTGCCAATTTTACCCTCCATTTCTGACCTTCTCTAGTTGTGGGACAAGGGACGGGGGGTATGCAGTGTTCACTAGGAGCCTTCTCTTTACAAGACTCACAGAGACTGAGGATTGGCCTTTTTCAAAGCCCTGTGCACTTGAACTCTTGTTGAGACAATACATTTCAGTTTTCCAGGCTGCCTGGTCCCCCTATTTGGAGGCAGTTGAGGGGTTTTGCTCTTCAGAATGGAAAAAAAGTCTGCGTTCTCCTCCTACCCATCATAGCAGGAAAACTTCTTTAGTTATTAGCAGGAGTCACAATCTTGACCGCTGGGGAACGAGTGGCTAGGTTACAACAGCGCTTCCCAAGCGCAGCTCGGGCCTTGGGGTTGGCGTGGGGAGTTTGTGACCGAAAGAGCCGGCTTCGGCCAGTTCCCACGTCTCTGCCTACAGAAAGGGAAGGGTGGAAGGACGAAGGGTGGGACTAACACATTCGCCTCTACCAGGATTTGGGAGAAAAAACAAGAATGCAGAGCTCCCTGACGAACTCGCGGGCCAATCTTGCCCGGCTCCCAGCTTTTGCTGGGATTTGCCAAGGTTTGGCTTGGCTTGGAGAGAAGCTATGCGCTCCTGAAGAGAGGTGCTGAAAAATTAAGATGCAGGTTAGTTAATGCATCTTGGCCACCGGCTACAGGCTCCGCCTTTGCATTAAGCGGACGCCGATTGTGCGCTGTAGCGCGGCTGCGGGGAGGGCTGGCGGCCCGCGGGAGGGGACGGGTCGACGCGCTGGTTACATTGTTCTGGTGCGGGCTTGGTTCTTTGTGCCTCCTCTAGCGGCCGAGCCGCGAGGTACAGCCCTCTATTGTTCTAGGAGCAAGGATACCTCCTGTGTAGGCGGCGGGAGCGAGAGAGAAGGACGCAGCAGTGGCTGCGACTGGCACAGAGTTGCGCGCTTTTGTGCGCACAGACCCAGCGCGGTGCGCGTGGCAGTTGCGCTGCCCCCCTCCCCCCAGGACCTAGCCGCCGTCCCAGAGAGGCAGAGGTTCACCGCGCCCCACTGGGGAGGACACAGAGTACCCTACTGCAAGTCCGGATGGGCAGTTTCTCTTGCACTGGGCCCATCTCTCCAGATCGGTGGGCTACCAAAGGGGACAAATCGTAGTGGCAGTGATTTACATGGGTGCGGGAGGTGGCTTGTGCGTTGTGTGCGGCCAGCACGGTTCGGAGCCAGCTACATACAACGCGCTTCCGGAGCCGCAAGCTCAGGCTTCCTCTCCCGCTCCCTGGGGCTTTCCCCGCACCACTGAGCCTGACTTATGGGGTGCACTCTACCGACGCCGGATGGGGCCGGGGGCGTGTTCACCCAGGCTTGGGAGGGGGCGTTTCCACTCTGACCGCCTCTGCCTTTGCCAGCTGCTGGAGGATTCTGATCTTCAAGCAGTAATCGCCCCACAGTACTGATTTGAAAAGGTAAAAAAACAACAACAAGAAGCAAACAAAAAAACTAGCTATCTCCCCAAAAGCTTCCCTAAATCGATGGACTCCTAATACTTTTGTGTGGGTTTACTGATATTTCTCTTTTAGCTTACTCTTCATTCTCTCCTACAATTTTCTCCTATTTGCTCTTGGTTCCTGGGAAAGATTGAGCAATGAATAGAGAGCAGCGGTGAGAAATATACTGGAGGCTTACTGACACTTCTGAACAGTGTGGTGCCCCTTTGTCTTAGGCCCGAAAACACCCCCCTAGCCCCTCTCAGGTAATGTCTAGCATAGGCTGGCTTCCTGGGCACAGGCGACCAGAAGGAACGTGGCAGCTGGAGTGGAGGATACAGTTAAAGGCAGGATGACATCTATTCTATTCGAGACCATCTCAGAGCGCTGCCGCCCCCTCACGCCTGTCCAGCAAAGGACAGAGCTTTTAGAAAGAAAAAGAAAGAAAGAAAGAAAGAAAGAAAGAAAGAAAGAAAGAAAGAAAGAAAGAAAGAAAGAAAGAAAGAAAGAAAGAAAGAAAGAAAGAAAAGAAAGAAAGAAAGAAAAGAAAGAAAAAGGAAAGAAAAGGAGAAAGAAAGAAACCATGTGCCTTATGCCCACGTATGTCTGAAAGTGATGGGGCAAGTAATGCTTTATCTGTTAGCCCTCCTCAGCTTTTCCAGTGGCTCAAGCATTGCTGGGGTGAGACAGAGTGTGGCATGCCTGGGGGTCTCCAGTCCCACCACCTACCCTAGGAAAATCACGGTGCGGGCATACTCCTCGGAGGCTGGACTCCGGAAGCGTGGAGGCTTTCCTGAGAAGGAGCCCTGAAGCCACCTGCACAGGAGACTGAAAGCCTCCTTCGGCGAGTGGGAAATCCTGCTGAGGACCCCGCTTTGCTCAAGCATTCAAATGTGTGTCTGTTTTATTACCCCGAGTTGAAAAGGGACAAGAGCTTTAGCCTTTTTATCTGGCCATTTGATCAGCAACTACAAGTGTGTTGAGTGGTTATTATTACATAGGAGGCTTTTCAGTTTGGGGTCAGTAGATCAGTCTCTTCAGACACCGACGCAGAAGCTAGGACTGGTAAGTAGGTATTATGTGCTCAGGAGCGCTAGGGGACAGGAGCAAATGGAGAAGAAAAGCAGAGGCCTTCTCGCCAGGAATATCGATCGGAATCCCCGCAGGGATGCCGCTAAGGGCCCACACGGTTCAGCTCTGGGGTTAAACAAGCCCAGTGGCTCCACAGGGCTGCTGAGGCTCACTGCCAGGCCAGAGCCTGGGAGAGCTGGCTCCTGCCTCCCCACCCCCACCCCAGCTCACCAGAACTAGGCCCCATTTCTCTCCCATAATCTCCTTTTAGTTTCCCTTTCATTTTCTCATTTTTGACCCCTATGGGTCTTGCCAGAGGCCCAAGCATACAGGGATTTGAGGGACCTCAAAATTAAGGTGTCTGATTCGGACCAGCTCCTGCAGATCTCACCTTTAGGTGAAGCAAACCCAGCACAACAGAAGCAGGTCCTCCCTCCACACGTACCTGCCTCCCACAGGTCTATCTCCTCCTTGCCAACTTACTTGGGTGTATCCACACCCGAGGGTGGCATTTCAAAGGTAAGGGAGAAGACATCAGGGAAACTCAAATTGCCCCAGCACTACGTTTCAGAGAAACAGACTCCAAGTAAACAGTTTCGTTGGGAAAGGGTGGCCAAGGCAGCAAGTGGTTGTAATCGCACCCACTTGGGCCTCGTTGGCAGTGGTTCCAGAGGCAGGCTCCTGAAAGGCAGTTTGTGTTACCCCAGCAAGATGCAGCAAGGACAAAATCCCGCGGATTTGAACCCAAAGATTCCCTAGCTTTGAGCCCAAGAAGCCTCTGAACCAAACACAAACATGAAAAAGGAGGGACTGAAAAAACCCAGGCAAAAACTGGACGGGCGCCTCTCAGAGGAAAACCGAGGCTTTCCTGGCAGGCGAGTGGTCTCCTCCATCGCCCTGAAGACAGAGCAGAGCCTCTGAGCACTAAGGTTTGCACCTTGCAAGGCGGCCTGCTAGGAACCTGCCACAGTTCCCGGTGGCTGACAGACATAAGGCCTTCTTCAGACAGCAACTCCCAGCGGCCACTCTAGAAGCAACTGTGTTCTAACGGCCGATGCCTTTCACCAACCTGCTATCGCATCGTCTGGGCCACCTGACGCCCGCAGCGGCAGAGCATGGCCGGGACAGTCCCCAGCGGCTTTTGCCAGGAGCACCACGGGCATGCGTGTCTCCTTTGGCGCGGGGAAGTCTTGGGCTATGCTGGCCGACCGGCATGTTCTAAGCGGAGAGGCGGGGACCTCATTTTAAGAGCCTCACACCCCAGTTCCCTCCGGCTAGTGCGACTCCCGGCCCAGGTCAGCCCATTTCTCCCCGCAGTTCGGATCCGAGCTCGAGAGACCGAGCTCAATCCCCGTCCGTCCATACGGAACACAAGATGTTTTCGCCTGCTGGCTCGTCGGATTAATAATTGAAAAGCAACTGTTCTTGTGTGGTCAAGTCCCGGGTGCCTGAAGAACACCTTTCTAACACGCGTTAGGGGGAGCGGGAGCGGGAGGAAAAGGCAGGACTCGAGGGAGGGTAGTGAAGCCGAGCGAGAGAAGTAGCCCAGGCCGCCAGGCGCCCTCGACGCGAGCGGCTGTGCATTTATTTTTATTCCAGGCTTTCCACCGTGTGGTTATGTCACTTTCTCAAACAAATGTGTATATGGAGGGAGATCGATGCTGATAATGTTTAGAAGATTAAAAGAGCATTAATGCTGGCAACAATAACGTAAACGTGTGGACCCAGATCTCATTGATCTGGAACCTGATCCGGCGCGTTTCCAGTAAGCCCGACGGCGCGCTCTTCCCAGCAGAGCGCTCGCCAGCGCCCCCGCTCCCCAGCGCCCCGTCTCCCCGGCGCTCCCGCCGCGCCGCTTTCCGGGCTCCCGGCGGACCCACGGGTCGGGCTGCGGCTTCTCCACCGCGCGGCCCCAGCTAGCCCTTTCCCAAGGCTTTCTCCAGTCGCAGAGCTGCTAGCCATCCCCGTGGTCCCCGCGCGCGCGCACACCGCGTTCTGAGCTCTCTACGGAGGGCCCTGTAGGTGGCTGAGTCCGCGAAGGAACTGCACCGGACGCGCCGCCGAAGCCCTCCCAGCTCTCTCGTTCTCGGGGGACCGTAGCGGCCCCCGGCGGATCAAACACTGTCCGGCGCAACTTCTTTCTTCCATCTAAACCCACCCAGGAAATTCGACCTCCCTCTCGATATGCGGAGACGACCAAGCCCAACTTGGAAACGTCTCTAAAGCTGCCTGTTAAATGCGCAGCTTCCCGATCCTCGGATCCCTTCGCACCCTTCCTTGTTTTCATTAGAAGGGAACATTCGCACTAAAGTGTTCTTACTCGCAGACGTTCTACACTGATGCATTAGTTGGGCATTCAAATGCGGCCCCGGTGACAAAGGCTTGGGCTTCATCCCTCAGAACGGTCTGCCTTGGGCTAATTAGGTCAACCGGGGAAGAACCTTAGCTCCTATACCGGCTGGGGCAGGAAGGTAAGAAAATCAGACTGGGGAGCCCCACCCCACCCCTTCCCACCAGCTGGAGAGAACTTGTGCTCTGAGACTCGGGTCAGAGGTTTTCCCTGAGGCACCTGCAGTGACTGAAAAAGAAAGGACTTTTGAGTTCTTCCTTCCTTCCCCCCTGGAAGATGTCCACGCTGTGCCACACTGCTCCCCTTGCCAAATGGTGGCTTATTCCAGAAGGAACACTAAGGTGAATTTTGCTGCAATTCAGGGTGAAAGAGCTTGGATGGTAATGGAGGGGTGCAATAGGAATTAAATTGTTCTGGCTTTTTGAAATTCTCAATCCTCCAACCGGTGAAAGCTAAGTTTTTCTTTCAAGAGGAGGTCTCAATCTGGAAGGAAAGGAGTGTTTTCCTTCCTCTGCCAAGAATGAAATGGGGGAAAGGAAGAAGGAGAGAGAAGAAGAAAAATCTTTCATTGTTCTGCTTTGAGGGGTGCCAGAGGGTGAACTGGTATTTCTTTCTGTCATTCCCAGAGACGGGGTTCACCTTCTCACCAGTGGACTTCCTTAAAGAAGGGAGCTTTGGTATAGCACCTTGATTCCTAGTCAGGATATATCTTACCAGCCCCCCGCCCCCAAAAACACATTAACGTGGGTCACACGGTCATATACAGAAAACAAGAATACCTGAGCGGCATCCTTCAGGTCGGGAAGACAACTGCCCCCCTCCCCAGAGGCCCCACATGAAGAGCTCCTAGGTTCTGGGACGGGTGAGCAGGCTTAGACTCTCCTCCATACCCATCTTAGAATCCCAAGAATAGGGCAGGGATTCTGGTGAATGGTGAGGGTAGGGCAGAGGGGAAACTGATTGCCTCAGATTTTGTCTCCAAGAGGAAAAATGCTTTACCTCCTTCTAGAGCCACACCTGCCCAGCGGTAACAGGGTCTGAACCCTGAGGGAAGGAGAGCCTGTTTTGCTTTCATCTTTAATCTGAGACTTTATTGTCAGGTCACTTCTTGGTTTTCTGGCCTTTAGAATCTGTTTCTAAAGGAATATCAGAGGAAAGAGGTTGAAGGAAGAAAGTACTGGACCCCACCACACTACAGCTGGTGGCTGGTGTTGGCAGAAACTGTCTTCAGGGAGAGTGGTATCATGAAGGGGAATCCCTGGAGGAATGAAAACCTCAAAGGAAAAGCAGAGAGATTTAATTTCTGGGTTCTTGCCAAAGGAAGGGAAATGAGAAGGGAATAAATAGAAATAATTGCCTGGATAAAGGACCCTGAGGAAAAGGGTGAGTATTGAGACACCCTGGGCCTTAAACTTTATCTGTGGACTCTCTGGATTATCCTCACCCCTGACCATCTCAGAGATGCTCTGCCCACCCCCCACCCCCCCACCCCCACCCCCCGCCGCACCTGGGGAAAGTCATTTCCTCCAGGGGATACGTTTCTTGGTGGACAAAGAGAATATTATGAAGAAGCCTACTGGGGTCATTTATGCTATCAGGTGCAGAGCCTGCTCAAGATAGGCCAGAAGCCCATCAGCACCCCTCACCACCCACTCTGTTTCCCTACCCCACTGCCGTGCTTTTGGGAAAGGCTTTTTGTTTTCCAAGTCTCACTCAAGGCAACAACTGAAAAGTGTGCATAGGTTTCTGTATCAGCCCATCTGGTGCCAGACAAGATGGGCAAGGCACAGAGGCAGGCTGTCGACATGCATATAGAGATCGTCTTACTTGGGAAGCAGGATTCCTAGAACTTGTGTACATTCTTTATGAAAAACTGTCCCCACGCAAATTGCCCCGGAGGGAAGGGAGGCACTGCATTCCACCCTGATGCCTCTGTTGCCATTTGAAGATCCATTACTCTTCTGCAGAAAGCAGACTTTGTTTGGGTTGGAAGCACACCTCCAACGTAATTTAATCAGCATTGGACTTTGGCTCATGTAATCAAATATACATATACTTTCTCCTGCAGGAAGAAAAATAATTTCTCTGTAACTGGTATTGACTTGAAGTCATGTAATCTCTGGAAGGCATCACACTTTTAAAGGGAAAGGTAAAATTAAGGGGGAAAGAACCCACAGTTGTAGTGGATTGCCTTGCCATTGCTAAGAGAGCCAGTTACCACCTAAGAAAGGGCTGCTCCAATTTTAGATATTTCATGCCAGCTGCCTCTGTGTAGTCAGCCTCCCACATTTATATATAGCAGGAACCAGGGTTGACTGGCTCACCAGATCCTGGGAATCTTTGGGCTGAGACATCCTTGGAGGACCCTATTCGATGTTCCACAGGCAGCAGCAGCAGCAGCAGCAGGATCTCAGTGGGCAGCCAGCCCCCTTCTTTAACTGCGATTGGTAGCTATTGCCAGCCCACTCCCTACTCCACCCACAGGGCCTTGAGCATGAAGCCCTACCCTAGAGCATCCTCCCGGAGCGATCGTGGACTCCCCACCCTCCGGGCGAGGCTCTGGGTTTTACCCGAGTTGAGTCTGTTAGGGAATCTGTTGTAAACACAGATCCATTGATTTGCATTTGTCAGAGAGTAAAGTTAAACCAGTGAAAAGAGAAGCCCTTACCCTTTTATGCAGGGCCAGGGAAACCTTTCATATTGATCCTATTGATCCAACCTTTCCCTTTAAGGAAACCACATAGTTAAAGACCCTCGTTCAATAGATTTACCCTTCGCGCTTGTGATATTCCTTTAAGTGTTCTCATCTAGGATAGCTGGGCATTAAGCCCACACTCCAAACCAAACAAAAATGAAAAGGAGGGTAGGAGGGGAGGGGTCAGGAGGCAGAATTGTGGGAAGTGAAATTGAACCAAACTGAAATGTGTAATGACTCGGTTGGAGATGTTTTTCTCATTCTTCTAAGATGACATGCAGGGTTAAGAACAAAATGGATGCACTTAGCATCTCTCTCTCTCTCTCTCTCTCTCTCTCTCTCTCTCTCTCTCTTCCACAAAAGAAAATCTGTTTATATGCTAGAGTAGCAGTGTTTCAAGAACATCATTTTCTACTGTAAAATTATTTCAATCAAGCCACTAGCTGGGTTCATTCAAGCTCATACTTAAAAGCAGTTAATACTTCCATAAAAATTATTTTGCTTCATTTGTAGCAAATCAGGAATACAATAGAACTGTCCCCAGAAATGCAATATTTTGGACTATGTATTTGAGCGTGGACACTGAAGTCACTTCAGAAGAAAGAGCGCTTGGAGTTTTGTGTTCTGATAGAAGTGGGTAGAAAACAGACTGATAATAAGGTAAAACTTTTTTTCTTTTTTCTTTCTTTTTTTTCTCTTTCTTTCTTTCTTTCTTTCTTTCTTTCTTTCTTTCTTTCTTTCTTTTTTTTTTTTTTTACAGAGCAGTATAGATGGAATAGGAGTTGCTAACTCTTGATCAGTATCCCTCATGTTTGCAGATATGAAAATGAAAGTCCCCTTTGTTTCCAGAACTGTTGGTACAATCCATTTCATTTCTTCCTTGACCCTTTTTTGTTCTGTAAATAATCCATGTCTGATTTTATTTTCAACATGGTACATGCATTATTCCTAATTGGCTAGCTTTTGGGTTGTGTTCAGACATTCATGTTTGTTTTCTGTGATTGAAAAATATTAATGATTCCTTAGGTGAGCTAATGTATTTATCTGCTGAGTGAGTTCAAAGGGCAGAGTTCAGCTATGGTTCAGGTTAATTGAACAGGAAGCAGTGAGCTCTCCGGGCTGTGTTGAGCAAGGGACCAGTCCCTTAAAATATCACACTCAGCAAACACACAATTTCACTGTCCTCATCGTGGAGTCTGATGTAAGAGGCTCAGATCAACTCGGATTGCCTGTTTAAAAACCCAAAGCAAAGCACAGCAACTGCAACAAGCCCTCAGAGTCCCCCTCGGGGAAGAAGAGTTTTCTCATTGGCTAATTGCTTTATTGGTAGCACTGACCTGCAGAGCAGCTGCAGGGGCCTGGATGAAGGCTTAGGCCTCATAATAATGTGCTCCATTAGAACAGGGCAAGGCATTTTTTGTTTACTCAATTGGAGCTCCCTGCAAAGTGCCATTAACCCCAGCCCAATCGTGTGTGTGCTGCAAAAGCCAAAGGTCACACCAGTCAGGCTGTAGGCAGAGCCTGCTCTGCCCTGGTGGGAGGGAGGGGGCATCCTGCTGGCATTGCCTTCCCCAAGCTTGGCCCAGCCCTATAGGCCCCTCCAGGGCTTTGACCACAGCAAGCAGTTGCACAATCTGTTTACACTTCCCAATTGCTGAATCATGTTATTGATGATTAAACAGTTCTGATCTAAGCACCATCAATCACACCAGAAAAAAAAAAAATCCTCCCACTGACCCTCTCTTTTCTATTTATGTTTTGTTCATTGTGCATTACAGTAAACAGAATTGTGCAAACAGTGCTTATTAGCAGGAATATAGTCTGGATAAGTGCTTGGATCAAGAGGAAGACAGACCTGCAAACATGGCTGGGGGTGGGGTGGAGGAGTTCTTAGCAGAAAGAAGGTTTGAGATGGAGCCCCAGCATAGTCAGGGCTTCTACAGAGAGCACCTTGAGCTAGAGTGCCACCTGCCGGGAGTCTTCTAACTGCAATAAGCCTTGCACCTCCCACAAGGCTCAAGCCCCTTCCTTTACTTTGTTCCTAGTATCTGTGTCCCCATTCCTCACCCTCCTGACCACTACCCACATTTCCCTAGGAATTTCTTGCAGGACTTTTTCCTTTTTCCCTGGTACTCTAGCCTCTGCCTCTCCTAATTCATTGGTTCTGCTGTGATGGGTAAGGTGATTTGCCCACTCTGCACACTGAAGTAATAGTCTCCTCTTTCTTGGGAGAGAAGGGGCGGAGAAAGCAAAAAATATCTGTGGGAGAGAAGAGGAATGGTTATGTATGTAGGAGAAATGCCTCAGTTGATGGTGCCAGTGAGAACTCTACCAACTGTAAGGTGCTCTGCAAAGGTAATATATTGTACAAAGGAGGGGAGTGGGAGAGAATTAGTACTGGCAGGGAGGACATCAGGAAAGAGATATGCCAAATCAGCGAGCCAGAGGTGGGCCTGTGAAATCCCCTGGGAAGAAAGAAAAGTGAACCAGCCGTTTTGCAATTGCAAAGAAGTGAGCCAGTGAGCTAGATTTGGAGCCAAACTGTGGAGCTGACCGTATCTCTGTGGGCGGCAGCTTTTTCCAGACTCGCCTCACATCGATCTCGGCCCAGAGCCCCTGGCTGCCTAGCGCCTGTGGGTGGGTTGCCGCCTCCGCGCCCGACGCGGGATTCAGCACCACGAACAGCGCCACGGAGCGCCCCAGAGACTGCCCGCCTGGGCTGCGGTCTGAGCGAGTTTCCATCTCAGCCCAGAGAAGAAAAATGGGTTCCTCTACTCGGGTTAAATTCAGGCAGGACCCTGAACAGTAGCTACAGCTCTGTAGATCTCGGCGCCCCAGACAGAACAGGGCTTCAGATTTTCCTCTTGAGCCCCATGGCTTCCGTTCTCTGTGTGAGGTCACCGATAATAGAGAGAGAGGAAGCGATGCCAAGTCAGAGGACAAAAGATGCTAAATGACCCTTTCCTTCGGAAGAGGAAGAGCATTACCTCTGTTGGGAGGGCTGAGGGATTGAACTGTTTTTCCCCATGTTACTAGCTTGTGCAGACACTGATTACAGCTCTCAACAAGATATTTTAGATTTGGGTTTTCTTTCCAGGTTTACAGTCTAGTTGCCCCACACAGGTGTACACAAATGGATGCTTTTTCCCCCTACCTACATGCTGATTTTTGAAAACATGGTTTTCATTATATTGAACAATATTCTCACATTGTATCAGCACTAATGTTGCAGGGAGAGCCAACTGAGGGACATCACTACCTCTAATAAGTCTTGAAACTGGGTTCGATTTCTTGAGAGCCATGTTTGATGGGCTCCCTTTAAGAACCTCTGCACCACTCTCTGGGCCAAGGGTTGAGTCACTTCCTCTAGGTCACACAGTGGAGACAGGTGGGCCTAGCCAGGGTGAGAGCTGACATTAGGCACAGACCCCTGACTCTGGCCATTTTTTAATCAGTTGCTCTGCTTTCTTTGTATTTTTATTCCAGAGAAAAGAGACAGATAGATGGGTCCTTACGGTCTATAATAGGGCACAACTCACCTCTCTTTGGGTTTCTAGTAAAAATATGGCCCTTGACTTATCAAAGCTAATTAAAATGAAACTTTTGCTTTATTTTAAGGAATTTTAGTTGAAGCCTAATTTATTGCTAAAGTGGTTTCAGGGAGGTCAAGCACAGGAACAGACAAGTGTATCCACTTTAAAAGAAAGTCAAGGATGTGATATGAGACTGTCTTCCTTATGACAATTCATCTTCAAATTCCAAGTGGCTCTTGCATGAAAATACAGTCCAAAAAACAGAACAAATGTGGTAGAGCATTCACTGCCAGTGTTAAAATAGAAAATAATTTTCTTTGTTCAAATTTTGCCGTCAGAATGAACAGGAACATGTTTAAATCATATCTAAGAACTGGCTTTAAATCTATTTGATAAACATTGATTAAAGCAGTTTCTTCAAGCCGCATGATCCTCGAATTTGCAGACATGCATTTCTTAGTAGTTGTTGGGTTACGCCATCAAAACCTTTTCCAGTAAAACATGGATTTGACAGTAAGCAAAACCTTTTTTTTTCCGTCTATTTTATATGCATCACTGCATTTTATTAAAATAAGACAGTAAATTCTGTGAGGGCTTATGCCAAATGCATTTCTTTTACAGTGAACTCAGTAAGTGAACTTTTCCAAAGATGTTTCCACAAGACTACAATGTAAACAGGACCTCTCCTAGTCTCTTTTGATTCCAAATACTAAAAAATGGGTGGGGTAAAGAACTTTTTTGCTTTTTCTGAAACAATGTAACAGATTCCCAAATCTATGATATTTTTCTTGGATTTAGTGGTCTCCTAATGTATACCAGAGTCCACTTCAGTTCATGGTCAAGGCACAAGAGTGGATTCTTCGTTCATCTCAATGTGTAACCTCTCTTCATTTCTCTTTCATTCTTCTGCAAAGGAAGAGACAGTTTTCCCGAGGCCAATTCCTCAACCTGATTCTGGGCCCTTGTCCCTTCTGTCCTCTCAGGATCCAAGACTCACCTGTGTTTATACCCTCTTCCTCTCCATTACCATCTTCCCATCAGCATATTTGTGCTCCTGTTCCTCTTTTTAGAAAACACACCCCCCCCTTCCAACACACACACACACACACACACACACACACACACACACACACACCTGTCCTAGCTTCTCTTCCCTCTCTTCACTCCTGGAGTTGCATGAACTCTGTGTCTGTTTCTCACCTCCTCTTCCCAGCCCAGCTTTGTGCAGGCTGGTTCTAGCCACTCCTGTTTACTAAACCAGCTCTTAAGCAGTGTCACTGTTGAGGTTCTTGTAGCCAAACCCAATGGGCGCCTCTCAGTTCTTATTTTAACTGGGCCTCTCCTCAGCATTTGGCACACTGCTGACCACCCACATCTTGAAACCCTTTCTTCTCTTGACTTCTGAAATAATACTGTATACTCTCTCATTTTGCTTATTAGCATCCTGGCCACTCCTTGCGGTCTCCTTTCTGGGCTCTCCTTGATTTGTCCATCTAGCTCAGAATCCTGGCCTAGGCTGTTTTTACCCTCAACATATGCACTCTGGAAGATCTCACCCATCCAGTTACCATCTCTTTATGCTGAAGACTTCTTGGTGTCTCTCCAACCCTATGTGTCTCTTAGCTCCAGGTCCTTATTTCCTTCTGCATCTGAATATCTTTGCCTGAACATCCTCAAATGTAGTTTACCTCTTCTTTTATCCCCTTTCAGTAATATTACTTTGTACACAGAATCTCATGCCAGAAACTGGGAAATCAACTCAGACTCTTTCCTTTTCCTCTTTCCCCTTGAGTCGACCATACTAGCCCCGTGGATTTTACTTCCTAAATATCTATCTGTCTCTCTCCATTACCTGTGCTGCTGCCCTAATTGGAGCCATCCCAACTTCAGCAGCCTCCTGACTGGTCTCCCTATCTCCAGTCCTGACTTCTCCCATCCATTTTCCAACTTAAGCCAGAGTGGTTTTTCTGGAACCCAAATATGACCACATGACACCATTATTTAAAATTCTTTGTTAGCTCCCTGTGACCATCGGATGAAGGTCCAGACCCTGAGCAAGATGTACCGGCGCCTATGTGGACTGACCCCTCCTCACATATAGTCTCATCTCACATCGTCTCCATTTCACTCTGCTCTGGCCATACTGTACTATTGCCAGCAACTCAAACACATCAGGCCATTCCTTTGGCAAAAAACACTTCTTTTCTTACTCAACTAACTTGAACTTAATTTCAGATCTTGGTTTAGATGTCCTTGCCTCTAGGAAGTCTTCTCTAGTCTCCTCAATTGGGATGCCCTTGGACAACCCCTCCCATTGCACATAGAACATAAACAGGTATCACCTGATGTGTGTCTTCCCGCCAAAGATTGTAAGTTCCAGTAGAGCGAAGGTTGGATATATTATGTAATAGACAGCCAATAAGTATCTGTGAATAAACTAATAAATACCTTTCTTTTATATGACACTGTTTCTTCTCACTTATTCACCCAAGTTAGTGGATGGCATTTTGAAACAGAATCATCATGGGAGCGCCTGGGTGGCTCAGTTGGTTAGGTGTCTGACTTCGGCTCAGGTCATGATCTCGTGGTCTGTAAGTTTGAGCCCTGCGTCCCGCTCTGTGCTGACAGCTCGGAGCCTGGAGCCTGCTTCAGATTCTGTGTCTCCCTTTCTCTCTGCCCCTCCCCCACTTGTGCGCGTACACGCGTGCTCTCTCTCTCGCTCTCTCTCTCGCTCTCTCTCAAAAATAAACATTAAAAAAGAAAAAAAAGAATCATCCGTGTTGGTGCATCATTTTGGAGCAGTATTTCATATTTCACAGTATCAAGTTCTCATCATTGTCATTTTTCTCCTAAGCTAAAATAGTACAGGTATATGTGAGTTGTAACAGGAATCTTGAAGTGGGGTTGAGTCTTATCCAAAGCTTCAGATTATTACCAATGAGGTGAGGAATGTAAAATGACAGTCACCAGACAACTAGAATAGGGACCTGTTTTACCAGTTGACTCTGGTACTCCAAGGTAACCTGCTTTCAGTCAGGTCATTTTTCTTGCTATTCTGCTCATATGTTGTCCTCTTTGCCATGACTATGTCTTTGCGCACTCTTTTCCCCACTACTTGGAATGCTTTATTTTATGTCTCTTTCGGTCCCTTCCCGGCCACTTCTGATCTTCCTTCTCTAGAAGTTCCCAGCCTACTCCAGTCTCTTCGTTTCTTTTTCTTTTCTAAATTCTGGCTGCAATCATCCATTCCAAACTGCATAGCAGCTTCTTAGCTATGGTCTTACCCCACTTTCTAGACCTCTTCTAGGTCTCCCTCCAACTCTGGAGAGGAGATATTACATCCTGTGTCTCCCACAGCTACTGGTCCACAGCTGACCCCATAGTAGGCATTTTTTTCCCAAGTGAATCATTTGATGGAATCCTGCCTATCTTTATGGAATCCCCTAATTTCGGTCACCCATGCAGGGAATAGGTTGTGTAGATTGACTTATATTTGGCATTCTTTTCTAGCCTCTACTCTTCAAAAATGAATATTCTTTTCTATAAATGTTTTGATTGTTGACAGAAATTCTTGCTTACATAACCAAAAATAGATTCCTATGTCAACCCAAAATGAGAGATAAGCTAAATACGGAGGAAACAGTGCTCATGATGGGTCAGTTAATACCAAAGGTCGTTCTACTTCCAGACAAAGCCAAACATTTTAGAACATTTACATCTGCAAACACATCAGCAAATCATAGGGACTGGTTTCCTCTATTCAGTCATTTTATTTGCCAGTAAACTAAACTTGAGTTAAAATGGCCATTATCTGATATACTGCAAATTCTTAGATTATTGATTTAAATTTACCTATAAAGAAAAAAGCCAGAGGTCAACATTTTTGTATTCATAAGTCTATCCTTTTCCTTTCTCATTTCCTTATCTTTTGGCAAATGTGTACATAAGCAAAATCACCTGAGATCTTTGCAACTTACTTGTTCAGAAATTTCCAGATGTACCAGTTCTGCCTACACAGTACTGAACTAAGTAGTTAAGAAGGGGGACAAAAATAACTTTCTTAATCTTTCATTTTACTGGATTTTTAGGATTTAAGTGAGCAAATCCTCATTTACCTTTACAATATCCATATAGGATTGAGTGAAAAGAAATTTTATTGTCATCTCAAGTTTAGTGGGAAATTGAAAGTAAGATAATTTGCTATATATCTTATGTGGAACTTATTTATTGCCTTGAGATGTTTTATCTTTTTTACAGCTGTGTTTTGACATTCATATTACATGAATAAAACACTAAGAAGACCAAACATGTATAAACAGAATTTAGTGTTAAAATTAAAACATTCCAGATTTTTTTTTTTCCTGATGAGTTTAATTGAATGCATTGCTGTGCTGCATGATAATTAGGGATCCTCAGTAAGCAGTTGACTTAAGTGACTGTCATTCATGTGCCTTGCATAGCCCAACCAAGTTTCTGTTGACACAGAGGCAGAGATAGGTTGGGCAGAGCAAGAGGAAGCTCTGGGGCCTGTCTGAAGACCTCCCAGTAGGGGCCAACCTCTTCTCTGGCTGGAGCACTATGACCTGGCACCAAAGACCACACATTGTCCTTTATTTCTTCTGCCTGGTGCTTCAGCCTCCTCCCCTGCCATCCTCCCAAAGGAATCAGGTTGGACCCAGAGGAATCAGAACTGCTGAGCTCACCCCTCCCTGACCTGTTTTCCATCAAGAGCTTTGGACTCAGGCTTCCATTGGCAGATTCTGGAAATTCCATTAAAAAGGGCAGAGTGGGGAGTAGGTAGGTGATTGGATTGGAGGGGAAAGGAATGAAAATCAACAGGATAAATAGGTGGGCTTTTCTGCTATAACTCAGACCAACTGAGGAGCTCAAGTGTTCTGCCTCCTTAGAGCTCTGAAATTCCCTAGGATAGGCAAATCCCTATCTCAGGTTGGGGAAGAGCCTCAAGCTAAGAAGAGTGGGAGTCTATGGCAGGTCCTGAGAACAGTGCCTGTACTACCCAGATCCTTCTCTCCTGAGCTATTGGGAAGGGGTTGGAGGCACCAAAACTTCTTTTTTCACCACACCTTCACCCAGCTGATCTTACAGAGGTAGGAGCAAGTTAGTACAGTGGAATGAATGGTCTTTGCTTTGGAGTCAGACAGGCTTGAGTCTTGATTCTAACTCTGCCATTTACTAGCTCTAACCTAACTGCTCTGAGTCTCAGAGCAGGTATCTACCTTGGAGAGCAGATGTAAGTATCAGAGAGGATCTGTATAAAGTAGCTGTCAAGTAATAGGCTGATGGACTGTCTACAGGACTTCCCCACAGAATCACTTACTTGGAGTGGTGACCTGAGGGACAAGATGACTTTGGATGTTGGAGAGGGGTTGCAAAAGGATTTTATTGAAATTCTATTATATGCTGTGTATCAGTTACCT
This sequence comes from Neofelis nebulosa, assembly GCF_028018385.1. Lineage (NCBI taxonomy): Eukaryota > Metazoa > Chordata > Mammalia > Carnivora > Felidae > Neofelis > Neofelis nebulosa. The sequence goes on along the minus strand of NC_080792.1, from coordinate 18,445,858 downwards.
ACTGCCGTAACAATGCCAAGTAACAGACCATCTCCCAAACTCATGGCATTCAACAATAAACATTTTTTTATTCTCACAAATTTGTGGGATTCAGTTGATCTAGGCTGGTCCCTGCTAGGCTTGCTCATGCATCTGTGGCTCAGCTGGCTTGATCATGTGTCTTTGGGTGACTCTGCTCCGCACGTCCCATCCTTTTCTGGGACCACTGTAGTGGCCTGAGCATGTCCTTTGCATAACAGTGGCAAAGGGGAAAGCCCAAGCAATAACATACTCTGCAACATACCATTGCAGTCACATGGAAAGCGAGTCACATGGCTGAGCCCAGAGACAGAGTAGAAGGGTGAATTGGAACTTTTTCTTTTTTCTTTTCTTTTTGCAATCTATGTAATGCCATATATTTTAGCTCCCTTTTAATTTTGCAAGAAGCCATCCATTTCCATGGTAGGGATGGGACAGGATAAGCAATTTGGCAACAAATAGAAAAAAAATGTGGAAGTATCTCAATATACTTTGTTATTTTATACTTTATACCAGTAATAAATGTATGGCCAACTTGATGGGAGCCATATTTCTTTGTACTATGTCTATCAGTGGACATGCCTGACCTGTTCTTCTAGATCATAGCAGGCAGGCCTCCTGAGCTTTGCTCTCCTTCATCTTCCCTTTAGTGCTAGTACAGGGCTTAACATGTAGTTGGCACCCAATAAATACAGAATGCCAAATGATCCCCAGGGTGACATAGCTCTGGTTTCCTATTAGGAGATCCCCTCTGGCTGACCACATATAGCTCTCCCTGTATTTATAAAAAGGCTTTATTTTCAGTGGTTCTATTTTTTCCCACCGAAATAATCACCAAATATCTGATGCCTGCAGAAGTTAAACCATTCAATCCAGATCTCAGTTATTCTACGCCCACAAAATCCAAACAATGTGAACACTTTGCTCAGAGTTTGCTAATGAAGACAGAAGCAATTTGGAGATGCTATCAAAAAGATCAAAAGATTTACTCTCATGTGACTCTGACAATGTTTAAAGTTTGTTTCTGTTTATTTGTTTTTAACCTTAGGTTCTACATCTGGGGCATTATTTTTTAAATCATAAGCAGCGTTAAAAATACCTGACGGTTTTGTTCTGATTCTTAATGTGGGTGTTAAGAGATGCTTTCCATTAGTGAGTCTGCCCCAGATAATGTGTTTATTTGCATCTTCCTTTTCTCTGCCTGTCCCCTAATGGTCTGGTACACAGAAGGCTACTTGAGCTGATTTATATGGATCTCAGTTGCTCTCATTTGTGCATACTTAATTCAGAGAGGTGATCCCATTGATTTCTGAGTCCCACTATTCAAGACATTGTACTTACATAGATATCTCAGCTGCTCTAACTACATTGTCTGAAAAGGAAAACATTTTAAACCTTTGGAAGCAATTTTGACGGACATTTCATTGTGTTCTATATTACTTACCTAATTAAATTTCCTTCACATCAAGGTCTGTTTAAAATTAAATTGAGAAATATTTTTGAGTTCCATTGGGCAGATAACTTTGTTTGGCTGGATTCGTTCTGCGTATATATGAAATGGCATCCTATGAATCAATACCCAGTGCTTAGACTTCCCATAGATGTGAAGAAATGACACCCTTACTAGGCAAATGTAGTCTCCTGTTATTATAACAAGCTGTCCCTGGTTACTGAACTTGTTTACCCTGTAATTCCAAAAAGTCCTCACAGTTTTGTGCCTGTGGTTTGGGCAGGCTGATTTGTTCAGATGCTAAGCATTGCGAACAAAATTTGTCACTTATTTCATGGATTAGCTGGAGTCCTGGGACTCTTACCTATAAGCTCACAGCCCAGCTTGAGGCAGCTAGCTTCCTCAGGGGGCACGCAATCTTATTTGCCTAGCTAAGAGTTTAGAATTCCAGACTGGGTTTGAAAGCAAAAAGGGTGAGTTGTCTGAGGGTTAATTCCCAGTGGAAGAGGTGTGATAATGTTTTGTATCTTTGGAAGCAAGAAATAGGAGAAAGGCTTTATCTCTCACTCCACCCACTCTGCTACTGAAGACAAGAAAAACAGACCCTCCTCACCTTTTATCCTAGCCCTCTTTGAGACAGCCATTCCATTAAATTCTGTGGCAAAGGACCCTGTGGTAATAAAGCTGTAATTGAAGAGCTGGCGCTCCGTAGGCACTGCTTTAATATTTTTAAAAATAGTCCCAAAGAACTGCTTTTTGTTGCACTGTAAATTGGCCTTTCAGCATTTCAGAATTCATTAGAATCTTCAAGGTCTTCAAGGTTTATCCTTATCTGGTCTTAGTCCATTCAGGCTCTGCTATAACAAAGTACTGGCAACTAGGTAGTTTATAAACAACAGAAACTGATTGCTCAGTGTTCCCGGGGCGGGAAATTTGAGATCAGGGCACCAGCATGGTTGGCTGAGGACCCCCTCCTGGGTTGTGGACATTCCCATTGCGTCCTCACGTGGAGGAAGGGACTAGGGCTCTCCCTGGGGCCTCTTCCATAAAAGCACTAACCCCATTGGTGAGGGCTCCGTTTTCAAAGACTCCACCTACTAATACCATCACCTTTGAGGGTAAGGATTTCAAACATATGAATTTTGGGGTCACACATAGTCGGCCCATTGCAAACTCTGTGCCTCAGATTATAGGTACATCATTAAGTTACCGTGGGCCTTAAATGAGCCCATGCATATAGATGCTTAGAACAATGGGTACATCATGAATGCTTGCTAATTTAGCTGCTATCATTGTTATTCCTGTTGACTCAGACTACCTTTTGTAAGTTCTCTGTATATCAGCAGGAGATTTGGCCCAAGGGACCAACTCTCCCACAATCTTTATACATTAAGAGTATTGCTCGGTGTTGTCATCGAGAGCATGAGCTCTGGGGCTAGACAGATTGTGTCCCAGCTACACCACCTACTAGTTAGCTATGTGACTTCAGGTGAGTGATCGACTCAGAGAGACTCCGTTACTTTCTCTGTAGAATGGGGGTGAGGTTGCTGTCTGACATCACCTAGTTGGCGTGCAGACTAAATGAGATACCACCACAGATGCTTAATGCTGCACCTAGCGCACTTAACTCTTATCTCCTCGATACCGCAGATGACACCCCATTTCACATGGACACATCTGTCCTTCAGCATAATGTATGCATCATTCTCACTGGTGGAATTTGTGATGACAGAGATTGCCAGACACCACATTGGTCTCAGGATGCAGTCCTTTCAGACGGGTCAGACGTGCCCCAGGGTTATTTACTCCTACCCTGCCCCACGCCACCGTGTCCTTTTAAGACTCAACAGTTATGGACATTCTGCTAAGCTCATGCTTAGAACATGGGAGTCTGATTTGCATGTAAGTAGGTCCTGACTGAACCCTCTCTGACTTCTATCGGGATAAAGTCTGTTTGGGTGTGGTACGTGTTGAGCACAAAGTCCAGATTTGCTAGAATTTTACATGTAAAAACTGCAGCTCAGCCAACGAGGCTCAGCTTGTCTTTGTCCTCATCGTGATCACAGGTTTGGGGGTCATATCAGAAAGTTATTTTCTCAGACATCCTGGTGGTAAAAGGCTAAGAGTGCTGAGAATGGTTTCCCTGTTAGCACATTTTCTGGTTTCGGTATGTCTGGATCCTGCCTCTTTACCATGTTCCTCAAATCTACTCTTTGTGCATTACCATGGGTGCTCCTGTAACTCCCTGTATGACTTTTGTTGTGGTTCACACCATCATCTTTACTCCCAAAGCCAGGAGCCTTAACAAGAAAAAAAAAAAAAAAGAAAGGGAAAGAAAACCCATAGACACCTTGCTGTTGCTTTTTCTGAAGTAGCAACTTTTTTTTGCTAATAAAAGATTTTGAAGCCATGGGCCTCTGAATTCTCAACACACGAGTCTATTTAAACAGTCTCCAGAATCCTTTCCTGACCCCAAATTACTCCCACACATTAATTGTCCTAGTGGTTTCATGGCCACATTATTTCATATTCATTAGTGTTTTCATGAAAAATTATAATGCTAATTACAGCAGCTTCCAGTTAATTCACTTGGTGATTCATTTTCTCTCCCTCTTGGTGTTCTGCGTGTGGTCATCTTGGAGAAAGCATCCAAGGGGTAATTGCAGCTGTATTCCCTGAGTGATCGCCTAATGCCATTAGTTCTGATCCACAGGCGCATCTTGGGCAGCTCTGATGGGGTCTAGTTACAGCTGCACCCTGGGCCTGCCCTTCGATGCAGGGAGGGAGGGAAGGCTGCAGGGAGGACAGGTCTTCTGAAGGGGAGGGACGGGTTTAAGGAGGATGAAGTGGGAGCAGAGCTTCTTGGTGGGAGTGAGCGTCACTGGAACCTCTTCTGGAACCGGGGGAAGGACAGGATAGCGCCAAGAGAAATCGGCCTTGAGAAGGCGTGTTTGGAAGAGAATAAGGCAAGCAAATTCTCTTCAGTTCTTGCAGATGTGTGGACAGGCCCCAGCTACACTCTGGAAGCCTGCTTCCCGCTCAGAGTTCTGATGCCAGTTCTCCTCATTAAAAGTTTATTTGACCTCGCCGCCATTAGGATGGCAGCTAGCAAAAACACCCAGAAAAGAATAAGTGTTAGATGCGGAGAAATTGGAAACCTTGTGCGCTGTTGATAGCACTGTAAAATGATGCCGCCTCTATGCAAAGAATGTGGCAGTTCCTTAAAAAATTAAAAATTAAATCACCGTATGATCCAGCAATACCACTTCTGGGAACGTAACCCAAAGAATGGAAAGCAGGGGTCCAGGAGAAGTTTGTACACCCGTGTTCATGACAGCATCATCCATAATAGTCCAAAGGTGGACACAACCAAATGTCCATCGATGGATGAATAGATGAACAAGATGTAGTATGTACATAAAATGGGATATTACTCGGCCTTCAAGAGGAGGGAAGTTCTGACATATGCTACAACATGGATGAACCTTGAGGACATTATACTAAGCGAAATAAGCCAGTCACAAAAAGATACTGTGTGATCTCACTTATGTGAGGTATCTAGAGTAGTCAAATTCATAAAACGGTAGGAGAAACGGTGGTTGCCAGGGACCAGGAGAGGAGCAACGAGAACTTGTTGTTTTATAGATACAGAGTTTTCTGTCTTACAAGATGAAAACGTTTTGGCAATTGGTGGGACAATAATGTGAATACATTGGACACTGCAGAACTGCACACTTAAAAATGGTTAAGATGGCAAATTTGATGTTATGTGTATTTCAGCACAGTTTTTTAAATGTTTATTTATTTCTGAGAGAGAGAGAGAGAGAGAGAGCACACAGGGGAGGGGCAGAGAGAGAGGGAGACACAGAATCCAAAGCAGGCCCCAGGCTCTGAGCTGTCAGCACAGAGCCCAATGGCGGGCTTGAACCCATGAGCTGAGAGATCATGACCTGAGCCAAAGCTGGACGCTCAACCAACTGAGCCACTCAGGCGCCCCAACAATAATTTTTTTTAAAGATTATTTGTCATTTATATTGTAATGCTTGCTTACTATTAAAAATGAGAAAATAGAGGGGCGCCTGGGTGGCTCGGTCGGTTAAGCGTCCGACTTCGGCTCAGGTCATGATCTCACAGTCGGTGAGTTCGAGCCCCGCGTCGGGCTCTGTGCTGACAGCTCAGAGCCTGGAGCCTGTTTCGGATTCTGTGTCTCCCTCTCTCTCTCTGCTCCTCCCCTGTTCATGCTCTCTCTCTGTCTCAAAAAAATAAATAAACGTTAAAAAAAATTTTTTTTTAAATAAAAAAAAAATGAGAAAATAGAAAAAATAGAAGAGCAAAAATGTTCTGCCACTCAAAGACAACCATATTAATACTTCGCTTTTATTAAATTTATTTTCTAATTATTTAGGTAATGCATTGAAACATTCTTCTTGTGCAGGGAGCCTGGGGGGCTCAGTCGGTTAAGCATCTGACTCTTGGTTTCCACTCAGGTGATGATCTCACAGTTTGTGAGGTGGAACCTGCGTCAGGCTCTACACTGACAGTGTGAAGCGTTCCTGTGATTCTCTCTCCCTGTGTCCCTCCCATGCTCATGCTTTCTCTCTCTCTCAAAACAAATAAATAAATGTTAAAAATCAATAAAAATAAAACATTCTCCTTATAAAGACTCACAACCTTAATGATCAGGAGGAAGTCTCCTTTGCCCACCTCCTGTAATCCCAGTCTCTTTATCACTTGCCAGTAGCGACGTTCTTACGGCTTCGATGATGTCTGCCAACCCAAGTGCTTCCGATGCATTCATTTACCTATACATGTACTCACGGAAACGTTTATCTCAGAGGCCTGCACATTGTCCTGCCTTAACGCGAGTCCCGTAGCACAGCACGCATCGTTCTGAAGCTCGTTGCTTCCATTCAGTGGCTAAGTCCACCCAGCTTGTCTATATAACTGAGATTCACCCAACCCAGACCTGCTGTAATGTATCCCATGGCATGGCTGTTTTCATTTTGTTAGCCATTCCCGTACAGATGGACCGTTGGACTGTTCATCCTGTTTTGTTCTTTGCCGTATTTGCTCGGTGATGTTGAGCGAACAGCCTTGTACGTGCCTCCCTGGGTATGTGAGCGAGTACTCCCTGGGGAAGACACTGAGAAGTTGGTTGCTGGGTTGTGGAGAAGCACATGTTTGAATTTTTATAGATACCAAACTCAGCAATGTGGGGAAGCACCTGTTTCCCCTACACTTGCCAATCGTTAATATAGTATTCGTCGCCTTTTTATTTTTATTTTTTTGCATAGTTGATGGGGAAAAAATGGCATTTTGCGGTTGTCTTAATTTACATTTTCTTGATTTCTAGTGAGCTTGAATATATCCATAGACCTACTGGTTATATGTATTTCCTTTTCTGAGAATGTTCTGTTCATGTCCTTTGCCTTTTTTTTTCCTTTTTCTTTTCTTTTTCTTTTTTTGTACTTCTTTGATTCCGGATGATGGTAATTCTTTGTTTTATATACTGAAAACACTTTTTTCCCATGCTTTTTTTGAAACTTAATGAGGTTTCTTTTAACTTTCATGCAAATTAGTCTTTTTGTGTTTTTATTTTATGTGTTTTGCTTCTTGGATAACTTTTAAACATTCGCCTGTTTATTCTTTGAAGACTTTATGTTTTCTACAACACTTTTAGGTTTACAACATAGTGAGAAGGAAGCTACAGGGATTTCCCGTATACCTCTTGCCCCACACATGCATTGCTTTCCCCCTTATCAACACCACTCACAAGAACGATACATTTTTGTTTATTGACATATCAGAATCACTCAAGTTCATAGTTTACCTTAGTGTTCACTGTTGGTGTTGTACATTCTGTGGGTTTGGACAAATGTATGACGTGTATCCATTATTCTCATACAGAGTATTTTCACTGCCCTAAAAATCCTCTCTGCTCTGCCTCTTTATCTCTTCCCCTTTCTACCTCCAGGCAATCAGTGATCTTTGTATTGTGTCCACAGTCTTGCCTTTTCCAGAAGGTCATATAGTTGGAGTTATGCAGTATCTACTCTTTTCAGATTGACTTCTTTCACTTAGTAATATGCATTTAAGGTTCCTCCATGTCTTTTCACGGCTTGCTAGCCCATTTCTTTTTAGTGCTGAATAATAAATATCCCATTGTCTGAATCTACCACAGCTTATTTATCCATTCACCTGCTGAAGGACATCTTGGTTGCTTGAGTTTTGGCAGTTAGGAATTAAACTGCCCTGAACATCTATGTGCAAGTGTTTGTGTGGACATAGTTGTCATTTCCTTTGGGTAAATACCAAGGAGTGCAATTTCTGGATCGGATGTTAAGAGTATGTTTAGTTTCATGAGAAACTGCCAAATTGTCTTCCAAAGGAACGACAACTTTGCATTCCTGCTATAGCAACGTATGAGAGCCACTGTTGCCCCACATCCTCGCCGGCATGTGAAGTCAGTGTTCTGGACTGACATTAGAATTTCGGTCTTTCTAATGGGTCTGTAATGGTATCAGATTATTGTTTTAATTTGCACATTTCCCTGCTGACATATGGGGCATTTTTGCATATACTTGTTTGCCATTTGCCATCTGTGTATCTTCTTTGGTGAGGTATCTGTTAATGTCATTGGCCCAGTTTTTTTTTTTTTTTTTTTTAATTTTTTTTTTTCAACATTTTTTATTTATTTTTGGGACAGAGAGAGACAGAGCATGAATGGGGGAGGGGCAGAGAGAGAGGGAGACACAGAATCGGAAACAGGCTCCAGGCTCCGAGCCATCAGCCCAGAGCCTGACGCGGGGCTCGAACTCACGGACCGCGAGATCGTGACCTGGCTGAAGTCGGACGCTTAACCGACTGCGCCACCCAGGCGCCCCTATTGGCCCAGTTTTTAATTGAGATGTTTGTTTTCTTATTGTTGAGGGTTTCCCTCCCCCTTATTGTTGAGTTTTAAGAGTTTTTTGTATACTTTCGATAATAATTCTTTATGACACGTGTCTTTTGCAATCATTTTCTCTGAATTTGTGGCTTGTCTTCCAGTTCTCTTGATATTATCTTTTGCAGAGCAGGAATTTTTTAAAAAATTGTTTTTAACGTTTATTTATTTTTGCAAGACAGAGACAGAGTGCAGGTAGGGGAGGGGCAGAGAGAGAGGGAGACATAGAATCCAAAGCAGGCTCCAGGCTCCAAGCTGTCAGCACAGAGCCCAACGTGGGGCTCGAACCCATGAACCGTGAGATCATGACCTGAGCTGAAGTCAGATGCTTAACTGACTGTGCCACCCCGGCACCCCGAGCAGGAATTTTTAATTTTCATGAAGTCCAGCTTACCAACTGTTTCTTTCATGGATTGTGTCTTTGGTGTTGTGTCCAAAAAGGCATCACCACACCCAAGATTGTCCAGGTTTTCTCCTTTGTTATCTTTTAGTTTTATAGCTTTGCTTTTTATATCTAGATCTCTGATCCATTTTGCAGAGGCCAGATTCATTTTTTTTTTTTTTTTTTTTTTTTGCGTGTGGATGTCCAGATGTTCCAACCTATTTGTTGAACAGACTATCTTAGCTCCATTGTATCACCTGACTATATTTATGGGGGTCATTTGTGAGCTGTCTATTCTGTTCCACTGATCTATTTGTCATTCTTTCACTGGCTGGGCTACTGTCGCTTTATAGTAAGTCTTGAGTGTCAGTCAGTTCTCCAACTTTGTTCTCCTTCATAATGGTCTTGGTATTCTGCCTCCCCATATAAACTTTAGAATCAGTTTGTTTATATCCATAAAATAAGTTGCTGGGATATAGCAACTGGATCTATGTATCAAGCTGGGAAGAATTGACATCTTGACAGTATTGAGTCCTCCTATCCATGAACATGGAATATCTGTCCATTTATTCAGTTCTTTGGGTTTGTTCATCAGAGTTTGTGCTTTTTCTCATGGATTATATATATATATATATATATATATATATATATATATATGTGTGTGTGTGTGTGTGTATACACACATATATAATTTTTTTTTAATTTATACCTAAGTATTTCATTTTTTTGGATGCTAATGTAAATGGTATTATGCTCTTAATTTCAAATTCCACTTATTCATTGTTGGTATATGGGAAAGCAATTAACTTTTGCATATTAATCTGCATCCTGCAACCTTATTCTAATTGCTTATTAGTTCTAGGAGTTTTTGTTTGGGGGGCTTGTTTTTTGGTTTCAGTTCTTTGGGATTTTCTACGTAGATGAACATGTTATCTGTAAACAAAGTTTTATATCTTCCTTCTCAATCTGTATACCTTTTACTTCCTTTTCTTGCCTTATTGCATTAGCAAGGACTTCCAGTACAATGTTGAAAGGGAGTGGTGAGGGGCCTCTGGGTGGCTCAGTCAGTTAAGCATCCAACTTTGGTTCAGGTGATGATCTCACAGTTCATGAGTTTGAGCCCCACATTGGGCTCTCTGCTGTCAGTGTGGAGCCCACTTCGATCCTCTATCCCCACCCCTGCCCCCACCCCTCTCTCAAAAATGGATAAACATGAAAAGAGAGAGAGAGAGGGGGGTGGGTGAGAGGAACCACTTGTCCTGTTTCTTGCCTTGTACCTGATCTTAGTGGGAAAGCTTCAAGTTTCCTACCATTGAGTATGTTGTTAGCTTTAATCTATTCTTTCATTTGTCAAGGATTTCTTTTTATAAGTCATGTGGGTTGGGATTTATTTTTTTTCCTCAAATGGATAACTACTTAATCCAACACTAGTTGCTGAACAATTCATCCCTTTCTTAGGATTTGAAATACAGTATTTTATCATGTATTAAACTCACTTATATACTTGGGTCTGTTTCTGAACTCCACTCTGTTCTATTGATCTATTAATTCCCATGTCAACATCACACTATTTAAATTATTTAATGTCTTGAGGTCTGGTGAAGCATGTTTTACCTCTTCATCTTTTAGCTATGAATTTTCTTAGCCTTTCTTGCACTTTTATTCTTCCAGAGGAATTATGGAGTCAGCTTGAATTTATATATCATTTTGACCTTTTTGATTTTATAGGGCATAGAGTTCACTTAGCCAAATTTTTGTTTATATTTTCGTTAAGAAAAGTTTTAGCTTTGGTCTGCCTATTTTTTTGCTAACGGTTGTTATTCCTAAGTACTTGTGTCATTGTGAATTTTTTTTCTGTTGCATTTTCTAATAGGGCCTTTCTGGTGTAAAGAAAAGCTATAGCTTTTAAAAATGTTTTATTATAGGGGCGCCTGGGTGGCTCAGTCATTTAAGTATCCAACTCTTTGATTTCAGTTCAGGATATGGTCTTATGGCTCATGGGATCGAGCCCCATGTCAGGCTCTATGCTGACAACGTGGAGCCTGCTTGGGATTCTCTCTCTCCGTCTCTGTCTCTGCCCCTCCCTCACAAACTCTCTCTCTTAAAATAAATAAACATTTTTAAAAATGAAAATGAAAATAAAATAAAATGTATTATTATAAAATAAAACATATACACAGGGAGTGCATGAAAAATAAATAGGTTGCTTAATGAATTATTGTAAAGCAAATTGAATACTGCCAGCTCTCCAGAAGTCCTCCATATTCCCTTTCCTTGTCAAAAACCTATCCCTCAGTCGTAAAATTTAAGTAGTAACCTGCCTTTTATGGTAATTGTCTCTTGGCTTTGTTGTATAGTTCTTAACACTCATGTATGTATCCCTAACTAGTTTTCCCAGGTTTTTAAATTTCATTATCAATAAACTCACTCAGTATGTATATCTTTATGCCTGGCTTCTTTTATTCAACATTCTTTTCACTTTGTTACATGTAGCAGGAGGAGGAGGAGGAGTTCTTTCTTTTTCATAACTGTATAGTATTCCATTAACTTAATATGCCATAATTTATCCATTCTCCTGTTGGTGGGCACTTGGACCGTTTCTACTTTTAGAACAAACAGCTGCATTGAACTTTTCCAGTCATGTATCCTAATGTACATGGCATATATTTCTGTAGGGTTTTCTTCATTTGGGTTCTCCCAAAAGCAGACTCCAAAGCAAGGATTCTAGTACAGGTCATTTATTTGAATGAGGATCCCAAAAAGCACTGGTAGAGGAGTGGAGAAGTAAGACCAAGAAGGGAAGAAACACAGCAAGTGCTGTTGTATCAGGGACGTTCCCACAGCAGGCAACCGGGGCTCAATCCTACTGAGTAATTCTCTGTGTGTCCATAGAAAACACGCCTCAGAATCCTTCCACCTGGAAAACAAGGGTGTTGGGGTATTGATCTGGCAGATCTCATCATTCGCTGATTGGGAGAAGCTTGGGGGAGGGGGACATCAATTCCCCAGCCTTTCTGGCATGACCTGTGTAGGGACATAGCAGCGTCTGGCAACCAGAGAAAGCCATCTGACAAAGCGATAAAGTTGCTGGCGGCTGGCGATTGGGCATGCACGACAATGGTGACAGCCAACGGGGTGTACTAGCACATGAGAGCGTCTGCAACAAGGCAGTCTGTCTAGGAGCAGAATTTCTGGGTCATAGGGCATGCACGTAGTCAGCTTTATCAGATACTGCCAAATAGTTTCCCCAACAATCATACCAATTGACACTCCCCCAACAGCATAGGAGAGTTCTCCTATCCCTGCCAGCACTTGGTATTGAGAGACTTTGACAATTAAGCCATTTTGGTGAGTGTGTAACATTGTTTTTAATTTGTAATTTCTAGATTGCTAATAATTGTGTCTTTCTAAATATTGTTTACGTTTATTTTTGAGAAAGAGAGAGAGAGAGAGAGACTGCACGCACTCACAAGTGACAGGGGGAGGGGCAAAGAGAGAGAATCCCAAGCAGGCTCCATGCTGTCAGCACAGAACCCGATACGGGGCTCAAACCCATGAACCATGAGATCATGACCTGAGCTGAAATCAAGAGTCAGACGCTTAACCAACCGAGCCACCTAGGCACCCCTAATGGTGCCTTTTTATATAATTACTGGAAATTTGGATTTCTTCTTCTGTGAGTGCCTGTTCAAGTCTTTGCCTGTTTTTGTATTGGGATGTCTGACTTTTTCTTACGGATTTCGAAGAGATTTTATGTATTCTGGGTTCACACCCTTTGTCTATCATATATGTTGCAAATATCCATGGCTCTTTTACTCTCCCTTTCTCCCTTTTTTCCTTTTACCCTCTTATTTGTGTCTTCTGATATACAGAAATCCTTAATTTCAATATGCTTCTATTTGTAAATCTTTTTTCTTTGAGTCTTAAATCTTTCACGTGATTGTAAAGATACAACCCTATACTACTTTTATAAACTTTACTGGTTTGCCGTTAACATGAAGGTCTATGTCGACCATGCAGAACTTATTTTGTGTGTACAACAGGAAGGTAGAGGTTAAGAATTAAGCCCTGCCCCAATGCCTATCCAGTTACCCCAGCTCCATTATTAGAAAGAACACACTGTCTTCATGTTCTCCAGTGCCACTGTCATTAAATGACACTTGTCATTAAATCAAGTGTCATTAGATCTTGTTACTAAATCAAATGTCCACGTGTGTGTGGATCTGTTTGGGGGCTTTCTGTTCTGTTCCACCCATCTAGTTCTATACCCTTATCCCAGTACTACACCATGGTAGTCGTACTAAAGGTCTTGATGGCCGATACAGCGAGTCTTCCTCTTTCTTTTTATGAAGAATAGCTTGACTATTCTTTGATTTTTTTGCATTCTCATAAAGGTTTTAGAACCAGCTTGTCAAATCCCCCCAAAATTGGAAAGGCAAGAAAGAAGAAAAGGAGGGATGGAGAGAAATCTGCTGGGATTTTCATTAGAGATTTGATTGGGTCTATACGTCAACATGGAGAGAATTGAACTCTTATCATACTGAATCTTCCAATCCCTTTATTTAGATATTCTTTAATTTCTCTAACAAAGTGTATAGTTTTCTCTGTCAAAATATTGCATACCTATTTTTAAATTTATTTCTACATGCTTGATGTTTTGATCCTATTATATAAGTGGTGTCCTTTTCCTTTTCTGTTTGTTGTGTGATATCGGATTTTTGTCTACTGATAATTCTCATATTAATTCTAATAGTTTTATGTTTATTATCTTGGATTTTCTATGTGTACACAATCAATATTGATTTTTACATGTTCACCTTGTACCTGAGCACCTTCCTAAATTTTCTTATTGGTTCTAGTAATTTGAGTATTGAGGTTTTTGGGTTTTCTAGGTTAAAAAAATCATATTAACTCATAATTATGAGTGTTCTGTTTCTGCCTGGAGAAGCAGTACAGGGTAGCTGTTGGGTACAAGGAGTTTGGAAGCAGACCACCTGAGTTTGCATCCCAGTCCCATTACTCACTAGGTAACCTTAAGTAATTTGCTCACTCCTCTGTGACTCAGTATCATTACCATTAATCATCAACTCTTGGGTTGATTGTAAAAATTAAGTGAGTTAATACCTAGCAAATAATGTCTATCAAATAATGAGCACTCAGATTATGTAGACTTCTGTCATTTTACCAGTTTCATTCCTTTCTAAATTTTCACTTGTTTTTTTCTTATTTTTATTGCATTGACAACTTTGCCAACATAATATTGAAGAGTAGTGGTGCCTTCATGCCTCTCCTGAAACCGAACACTTTGGAATATTTCCTTCTTTTTCTTGTTGTTGTAGGCATAATTGTTTTCTTTTTCATCTGTTTCACATACATGAAATCATCTTTACTTGGATTTACGAATCTGATGTTTCACTCTGGAAAAGGGAGATACTTTCCCAGAGGATTTTTTTTTCCCAACCGTATACTTCACATAATGATGTGAAACATTAAAAAATGGAATTATTTGTTTTTAAACATCACTGAGATCCTGTTGCAAAAGGATCTACCTTTTAAAACTTAAAAACTGTCCTACCTTCTTACAGAGTCACTGCTGTAGCCTTTCCAAAGAGGTGATGTTTGTTAATATACCGTCCTTTGGATACTCCTTTGGATGTTCGGGATGGGTTCGGGGTATTCACAGCCACATGGGGCTGTTGACCAGTTCTTTTCTAGGACAATATAACATTCTTGACCTTATGTGTTGGGTTATTTTTCTTTTCATAAAGAGTCTATAGATAACGCTTTTCTGAGTCGTCATGTAGCCAAGAACGCCTCCCTGTAGGAAAGACCCCCTGAACTGCAGAAATTCTAGCGTTACAGCCGTTGTGCCCATTTTGCCCTTTATTTCCTCCAATGCTGTGTATTTTTCTCCTGCAAGTTTCTATCTCCTCTCGTCTTACTGTTTTTTATTACACACTATTACTTAGGGAGTTCTGTTTTCTTAATCATTTTCCATTCCTGTTTCATAGAAGCCATCTCCTTGGGCATTGTCTTGAGAGATACCACCTGATTCTCTAAAATATTCTTGAAGTTTCTGTAAGATGTTTTCAGAAGAATTTCCTCTGATTCATTCTCAGATGAGAAAACCCCGATCAGGCCTGATGCGGTCGACAAAAAAGGTGTGTGTTTTTCTTACCACTCATTTCTGGGTGTCGGTGCATTCACCCTCTCGGCCCTGCTCTGAGTTGCCAATCGATGCATCTAACCCAGCTCCTACTATCGAACCAGCTTTCTTTTAGTTTGGCCCTGCTGGACCGGCAGAGACTCGTGGCCCGCATGCACCCCCGGGCTGCATGCGGACAAGCTGGTCAAAGGGGGTAGACGCATCAGTCCCCACACACTGCGCACCGAAGCCTCCCCTTGCCCCGCGTTCACCTAGAGCACTTTTTGGAAACTGAGCCTTCCACGCTGTGGTCTACCACTGCTGGTGTTCCTCTTCCACCCCCCGGCCCTCAATTTTTTTTTTCCTCACTATTTTCTGAGAGCTGCAGTTCTGCATTAGTAAGTAGGTAGGTGTGGCAAGCACACTGACCGTCTCAACAGAGACCTACCAAGACAAGGGACGGTTGCTTACAGCCGTCTTGCCGTCCTCTTGCTGAGCAGCTGGAAGACTCAGGTGCTATTTTTTCAATTCGGATACTATTTTTCAATCTAGTTCCATTGGCCTTGTGTTTGAGGGGCAAGTGCCTCAGAAATTGCCCTCACACAGGTTGACCGAAGTCCTAGCTTTCAGTTTGGTTGAGTTTTATCTTCTAGGTTTTTGAGATGATTTTAAGTGGGAAGTTAGGAAAGGCTACGCTGCCTCTCTTCACCATTTTAAGCCAGACATTTGCATCCAGAATTAAATACTTGTTTTAGCAATTCACGACTTCCTGGATAGCTTGCAGGACAAGCAGCTATGCCACAGAATGAAAGATCTTTCTTTGGGCGCCTGGGTGGCTCAGTCGTTAGGCATCTGACTTCGGCTCAGGTCACGGTCTCATGGTTCGTGAGTTCAAGCCTCACTTTGGGTGAGCTCGCGCCCTGCTTCGCGTGAGCTCGAGCCCCGCTTTGGGTGAGCCCTGCTTCTCTCTCTCTCCCTCCCTCTCCCTCTCTCTGCCCCTCGCTCACTTATGCCCTGTCTCAAAAAAAAAAAAAAAAAAAAAAAAAAAAAAAAAAGTCTTTGCCAGACTTCAGTATAGGCAGAATTAAGAACCAGAAATTGTCATTTCAAAGGCTGAATGCCCCCCAAAAGACTTATTCTAATAGGAAGATAGGAAGTAAAAGCCCCCTGGACTAGGAGTGAGGGCATCTGGGTTCTCAGGGCTCTGTAACAGACTAGCTGTGATCAGTCGTGGGCTACTCGTGGCACCTCTAAACGCCTCAGACTCCTATACCCAAAATGAAGGACTGGAGCAAATGGTCTCTAATGTCCTGCCATTCTGAGACTCGGGGATTTTACCAGCTGTCCTGGAACATCTGCTGTTTAGCAACCTGTCCCTCCTGTGGTCAGAGCTTCTGCTGAAAGGGAAGCAGAGACTGAAGGCACATCCGCACTGGGTGTACAAAGCTCCAGCCATGGGCAGAACCTGCTGGGGGTTGTGGGAGGCGGGGGGGCAGCAGGAGGAGCGCTGGACAGCATGTGGTGCTGAGGTCTGTGCCCTCTTTTGGAAGATTCACCCTCTGGGGCCACCTGGGCCTTTTTCTGGCTCTGCCTCTACTTAGAGTTGTCAGGCATCCAAGGGTCTTTATTTCCCAAGTCCCCTTCAGTGACTTTGTATTGGCGGTAAAAATAAAGATGGGAAATAAAATTTGTTTTCTGCAGAGAATGTCTGTGAGGCACGGGAACCGAGAATAGTGGCTGGCTGGCTGCCTTTTATTTGACAGTAAACGGACATCCGGGAGTTGCTGTAAGGTTTCTCAGGACCAGCCTGCTTGGAATCCCCTCCCCGCCCCCAACACTCCAGCAAAGGCAGGGGCAGGACACAGGAGGAGCAGAGATTTATCAGCCATCAGACGGGAAGAGGGTACTGCAGGGTTACCTGGATGGCCCAGAGTTTGCCCCATGTCGGAAGGGAAGGCTGAGGTGTGGCTCCGGCGCTCAAGGGAGACCCCAAGCCTCCTGGGGCTGCTGGCACCTCTGCACTTTGGACATGACCCCCTTCCAGCGTCTCCAGAATGAGGGGTATATGTGTGTGCATGGCCCGTGCTTTCTCGATCCTTCTCCCTCCTCTCTCTCTCTCTCTCTCTCTCTCTTCCTCTCCCCTTTCCCTCCTGCTTCCCCAGCCCCCAGCTCAGTTTTGCTCTAATAAGCCAGGCAGCAGCTCTATCACTGTGTAAGCTCTTCACCCCGGAGTGCCTGGCTGTCCGGGATGACTTGGCAAATGGTTTAGAGGTCTCTCTCGCCAGGGCTTTGTCTGCACTCACAAAAGGGAATGAAGGAAGGATGAAACCCAACAACCAAGATTGCCTCCAAGTCAATCTATGCGGTGCGCCCTCCCTGTCTCTGCTCTTGGCCTCTCCCATGGATGTGGGTCTGGATGTCACTGGCCCCACTGCCAGAGTGCATTGGCCTCTGTTCCGTGAGGGAAGCCAGCTCCCAACCTGGAGACAAAGCCATTAAGTGTCCCGTCTTATTCAGGCCAGAGACATTTGCAGAAACCAGAGTGAAGTGAGGGTTTGGCTCTCAGGGGCCAAGTTCACTGCACTGGCTCCCTAGTAATCTGGCCTTTGATAATAAGGTCAGGAATCAGAGAGAAGCAGGGAAAACTGCCAAGCGTTTAAGTGCAAACTATTTATACCTTCCAAATTTTATTTATTTTTATTTTTTAATGTTTATTTTTGAGAGACAGAGAGAGAGAGAGAGAGAGAGAGAGCGCGCGCAAGTGGGGGAGGGGCAGAGAGAGAGGGAGACACAGAATCCGAAGCAGGCTCCGGGCTCTAAGCTGTCAGCACAAAGCCTGACGTGGGGCTCGAATCCACAGACCGCGAGATCATGCCCTGAGCCAAAGTCGGATGCTTAACCGAGCCACCCAGGTGCCCCTACAGCTTCCAAATCTCAGACAGCACAAGGCAATTCAATAATGATTTGAAGAGATCGAGTCCCTTGCAGCACCTCCCCCTTCATCAAGCCCTCCCACATCCCAGGTGGGTGATCAGTGCCCATCAGGCCTGGCCCTCAGGGCTTAGAGCTGGAGCCCTACGTCTTGTGTCAGACCCCCCCGCACCATGTTCCTGTAGCAGTGTGCCAGCACATAATTCCTGGGCTGCCCGAGGAGCCTGCACTGGCTAAGACTTATCAGCATTGATGGCTTCCTAGCATTAAATATGTACCATCAGAGTGTGCAACTCCTCTATTCTCGCTTCCCTATTTGAATGCAGGGGATCTTGTTATTGTTTTAAAAGCTCGTGAATATGCAGCTTCGTTCCTGAGGAAGGGCAGCCTCCCAGGACACCATCCCCTCTTGGGTGGGCTTGCTTTTGTGTCACCCGCCAAAGGGCCGCCTCTTCAGAGCAGGAAACAGAGGGACTTTATTTCGCTTCTCCTTACTCCAACACCCCACAGGTTTCTCTGACTGACCTACCTATTTCACTTAACATAGTAGTACTCTCTAGCACCATCTAGGTCTTGGCAAATGGCAAGTTTTCATTCTTTTTTAGGACTAATATTTCATCGTATATATGTGTATGCACACACGCACATATTTTCTTTATCCATTCATCAGCCGGTGGACAGTTGGGCTCTTTCTATAATTTGGCCATTGTACATAATTCTGCTATAAACATCAGGGGGCATTTATCCCTTTGAATTGGTATTTTTGTGGTCTTTGGGCAAATACCTCCCAGTGTAGGGTAGTTCTGTTTTTAACTTTTTGAAGAACCTACTGTTCTCCAGAGTGGCTGCACCAGTTTGCACTCCCACAAACAGTGCCAAGAGGGTTCCCCTTTCTCCATATCCTCGCCAACCTTGTTGTTTCTTGTGTTGTTGATTTCAGCCATTCTGCCAGGTGTGAGGTGGTCTCTCATCGCAGTTGGCACGAGATTTGCATTTCCCTGACGATCAGTGATGTTGAGCATCTTTTTGTGTGTCCGATTTCACTTGTATGTGGAACTTAAGAAATAAAACAAATGAGCAAAGGGACAAGGCGGGGGGTGGGGGTGGGGTGGGGCGGGCAAACCAAGAAACAGACTCTTAACTAGAGAACTGATGGTCACCAGAGGGCAGGTGGGAGGGAGATGAGTTAAATAAGTGATGGGGATCAAGGAGTGCACTTGTGATGAGCACAGGTGCAGTATGGAAGTGGTGAATCACTATATTGTACCCCTGAAACTAATATTACACGGTACGTTAACTAGAATTCAAATAAAACTTTAAAAACAACCCTCGGTTTCTCAGAACTAGGTTGGAGCTATAAATACGAACTTTTGTAATTGGTTTTTCCAACACAACCCAGTTGATCTTGCCGGCACAGTGCTCTAGCCCTGGTGTGTGTGCCCTCCGTGCCGGAGAGGGGCCACACTCCCACTTTGCACGAGCCCTTGGAAGAGGGCAGCTTCGGGCTCTCCGACTGAAAGATGCAGCACTTCTGCTTAGCATATTTTCCAAACCGGTATACTTGGAGATGAAGTGACCGCGGACAAATGCACACACCCACCCCCGCATGACTTCCTCCCCACCCCCACCCCACCCTGTGCCTTGGCAAGATCACACTGAACTATTGAGGGAAAGTACTGAATGCAAGGAGAATATGGCGCTTCTGCATTATTTATTAGGGGCTAACAATACCCATCATATGTAGAATGTATTTGGACATAAATTAGTGATGTTAGGAAGCACCAGTGGTCCCAAACCTATTAGGATCTCTGACACATATATGAAAACACATCACAGTCTTACCTTTTCTACAAGGCTGGGAATTGGCTGTGAGACAACCTCACAATGAAAACAAATCTCTTTAACCTTTTATTTGCCATTAGCCCCCTGAGCAGTTCATCTACCATTGAGTAAATCTTGGAAAACCATCTCAAATTATGAATTCCTAACCTTACCTTCTTGCATACCTTTTCTCTTCTTTCTCTATGAAAGTAGAAAGAATATTTACATTTGTTAAGCACCTACTATGTGCCAAGTGTCACAGCTAGCATCTTGGTGTCTGGAGAGATGGGCATTGGGATCCCCATTTTATAGATTAGGTTACTGAGACTCAAGGTCATGCAGCTGATAACCAGGTCTGTTTCAAGCTATCTCTTCTTCTTATCCTACAGTTGACTTTCCCTGGGCAGGAAGGCAAAGGTTTTTCTTGGCTTCTATATCTGTCACCACAGTAATGCTATGTAGCACAGAACCACAAAACCAGTGGCATAAAGCCATAAACATTTATTTTTGCTCAGGAGTCTGTGGGTCCACTGAGCAATTCTGCTGCTCCGAGCCACGCTTGGGTGGTCTCAGCTGGGCTCACTCATGCACCTGCCGTCAGCTGCTGGGGCCACCAGGGTCGGTTGACCCAGGCTTGCCTGGGCCATCACATGACAGCCAGGCAGAGTTCCAAGAACGTGAACAAAGCACACGGCTTCTCGAGGCCTGGGCTCAGAACTGCCACATTCTTTGGCTGAAGCAAATCATCCGGCCAGCCCAGATTCCCAGGAAAGGCAGGCAAACACGATCTCGTGCTGGGAGGAGCTACAGAGTCACGTTGCAGTGGGTATAGATATTGGGAAGGGAAGAATTGGGGCCAATTTTGCAATTAGTCTGCCTCAGTTCCCACTGTGGGGCTGCTCTGCCCCCTCGGGGGCACCTGCTTCCCGTAAGCCTCCACTCCCCCCTCAAAGCCTGCTCTAGGAGCCTCTCCTCGTTCACACTAAGGGGCAGGACGACAGTGCTGTGGAGAATTTAAAATGACTCCCTTCCCAAGAGGAAGGAGGGCAGTCAGTCTGGCAGGGGTTAAGTCTTCAACTCATCTGATTAAGCTAAAGCAGGCACCCTGGCATCTGCCAGCATGCAGAGGGGATTCTGGGGGAGTGGGGACAGAACTTCCAGAGCTCTTGGAAACCACATAGCTAGATCCTTCTCCACCTACGCCTCAGATTGTTGCTTCTTGCAGATTCCCCTTCGGAATCTGCTCCCCCTTGCCCAGCCCCAAGCATCGCATTTTGCTGGTGGAGCCAGCATGCCCCTCCTCTCCAGGAACTCAGCAGTTCACCTTCCCACCGGCCTCTGCAAGGACCTCTCTGGCCCACGTGCTTGTGGTTTCCAGGAAGGTTGGAAGGACAAATCCATTTCCGCAGGGCTCCAGGGCCAGCCGGGCCCACATAGGAAGTGATGTTGGATGGTGGGCAGGTGCTCAGTGGACGGAGGAGGGGAAAGTAAGTGCTGGAGCAGAGGTGGCAGGCACAGCTGGGTTCCAGGAGGACAGGGACGGGCCAGGCCAGGAAGCTCATGAGGAAGAAACGACACTTTGAGAGGAAACTGGAGAGGCAGGAGTTTAAAAATCCTTATCTCTGAAAGAGCAGAGATAAGAGGAAGAAGCCAGGCACAACCTGGAGACCAAATCAGGCCACACTTGCCCTGCTAACTCACACTCAATGCCTTCCACCAGCAGATAACTCATGAGCGCCCCCTGGGACCCTCGCGAAGTGGTCCCAGAGGCCAAACTCTGAAGCTTCTAGTCTGGGAGGGAAGAGAAGCTCCTGATTCCACTTTTCACTAGGTATGTGGTGTAAATAGCCCCCAAAGAGGCACCTGCCCAATTTGGGACTTTCCAGGCAGAACGGATTGTGTATATTAACACAATTGTGTATATTAAGCTTGCAAAAGTTCCGTAATTCTTCTGACCACCAGAGGGGAGATGGACAGATGAGGTCACTGAGAAAGACAGCATTTGCCTTTGGTTTGGGAAAATAAGTGGCGGAGGGAGAGGCCCGTGAAGGTTAATCCACAGCAAAGGGGGGAAAGCCCTAGGCAGCCACATCCGGTCCAGTGAGCACCAGGAAAGGGAGGCACAGGGAGGCCCGGGGACCACACAGCCAGGGGATGGCAGGCCTGGGCTTTGTACTTAGGTCAGCACGAACTGCCAAGCCCTCATCCGTCTCTGTCTCCTCCCCTTGTCGGCTGCTCAAGAAAAATAAAACTGTGTCTCAAGTCTTGGGAGTGTAACTCATTTCCGTGAGACATTTTCCTTTCCTGTCCATTGAGGCTGGTATACAGGAGCCCAAAGAACCTCCCGGCACAAATTCTGTAGCAAACTGTCAGGCTGAATTCTGCAAAGAAGAGTGTTCCGGGCCAACAGAAGGGGTTGCTTAATAGGGGCCTGAATTCACAGGCCAACCCCCACCCCCCCACCAGGGTGAGAAGTTTCAGCTCCAGAGCAGGGGTGGCCGAAGAGTCTGATCCGGAATTGGGTTCCTCTTCCTTCACAGCTTCCCCGGGGACCAGGCGGGTTGGGAAGGGGTCTCTGGGCCCACGTCGTAGCTCCAGTGCTTAGTTATGTCACCCTGAGCAAGTCCCCGAACCTGCACCAACTGTTAGATGAGAAGCCGCACCCCCACCCCACGTTCCTCTCAAAGACGTTGTGGAAAGGAAGTTCTGATGGGGGTTCAGCTTTTAGCTCCAGCTCCCCACGTGGACGTCGACAGCCCCGGGCCAGACAAGAGCCCTCACGTGCGCAGCTCAGTGATGAAGCGCCACCTGGGGCGGAAGATGTGCAGGTGCCATGAACAGCTGCCACCACGGCACCTGTGGGACCCGGTGTCACGATGGAGTGTGGTTCCAGGACGACTGTGGCCTGTGTCTGCCTCACAGAACCGAGTTCCTCCCCTGCCCCCCGACTCTCCACGCGTAAGCGCACACGCGCACACACACATGCACACGCAGCTGAGGTCACTCACCTGGGACACCGGGCCCTGCCAGGAAAGAATGAAAGGGAAAATGAGCAGGCGGCAAGTGTCAGGCAGCCCTGGGCCTGCCCCTACTTTGCTTCTCCCTAACACTCGGTCTTCCCTCCCCACAGAGGCCCTGGCTTCCCACAACCCTTTATCTCTCAGCGTGCAGATACCAAGGGACCTTTGTCACAGGAAGGAAAATCAGTGGTGGGTGCAAACCAACTTTTCTGTCGGGAGAAACTGCGTGGTCACTGACCTTTGTGGCACCAGGGCCCCTCCTCCACCAGAAGGAAAAGGAAAGCACAGATGATTCAGGGCTGTTCTTGGCCTCTTTAATCTTTCTTTAAATGTATTTTGAGAGAGAGAGAGCGGGCATGCGCACGCGCGCGAGAAAGCAAGCACGTGGGGGAGGAGCCGAGAGAAGGAGAAAGAATCCCAAGCAGGCCCCGTGCTGTCAGCACAGAGCCCAGCACAGGGCTCAAACCCACCAACCATGAGATCATGACCTGAACCCAAATCAAGAGTCACAACACTTGACCAACTGAGCCACCCAGGTGCCCCTTGGCTTCCTTAATCTTCTCTAGTCCCTGGTATTGAGCCTCACCTTGTCTCACCTCCCTTTGAACACCCTCCTGATGTGAATCACCTCTGGCTTTGTCACCTTGCTGCGTGCCCTGACCACACACGATGGTGCCCGTGTGACCAACCCCTGGCGTGCCCTCCACCCCCGCCTCTGCTTTTCTCCTAGAGGAAGGAGAAGCACCAGACCCAAGTGGTCGGCGGGAGCCCGGGCTAACCTCAGACCTTCCAGAAATATGAGACTCAACCCGCCCTCACCGCTGATGAACACCTGCTGTTGGGTTTCTGACACATTCCTGGGTCATAGGGAGCTACGTGGCTTGTTCCTAGCTGTTTAGAAATGGGTATTTGACCACAGTGTAATATGTTCACACCAAAGCCATTCACACTCGACTTGTGCCTGTGGGGACAGCTGGCTTCGCACCTCATACCAGCTTCCAGGCATCATTTGGGCTTAGATTTTCAAAACAGGTGTTCTCCCTCTTGTTTTTAGTTCCCTTCAGCTGCAGATCAACTGCTTTTTGTAAGAATCGTGGGGTGAGTGCTGTTAGTGGTGTTTTTGTTATTTCTGTAACTGTCAGGGGTGGAAAGCAAACCTACCTCTTGGAACCGTGAAGAAGTAAAAAACTTACGGCACCAAAACAGAAGTGTGGGGTGCCAGCTGCCAGGTGTAAAGACTCTGAGCTGGTTATGTGCCTACTGCCTCGGTATTTGGGGCTTTTGGACTTGCCGTACCTTTGCAGACTGCAGGCTGCATCTTTGTGTTGGTTGGTGTGAACCCGGTGGATTTAGAAAGCTGCTGGAAAGGGACACACAGGATCTGTCGATCTGTTCTTTCTCTACGTTTGCTGAACGGTTGTGCCTTGAACATCTTTCTCTTAAAGTGGGGGCAGGGGGTGCACACACGCACGTGTGCATCTAACAGAATATAATCGGACAGGCCAACGTGGACCTGCACCAACTGTCTAAACACCCTATTAAAAGTACAAATAAAATGGGGCGCCTGGGTGGCTCAGTCGGTTAAGTGTCCGACTTCAGCTCAGGTCATGATCTCGCGGTCCATGAGTTCGAACCCCGCGTCGGGCTCTGGGCTGATGGCTCAGAGCCTGGAGCCTGCTTCCGATTCTGTGTCTCCCTCTCTCTCTGCCCCTCCCCCGTTCATGATCTGTCTCTCTCTGTCTCAAAAATAAACGTTAAAAAAAATTTTTTTTTAAAGTACAAATAAAGCATTATCCGAAAAATAATCAATATCGGCAGGAAATTTGAGGGATGTACGGTTAATCCAAAGGAGCATGGATCGGCAAAGGACCTCGGCCAGTGTTTGTAAAGGGTATTTGCCCAGGTTTTGTTATCAGGAGATTACCATGCAGCACCGTTTACTCAGCATCCTCCAGATGAAGGCTGGGCGCCAGGGGTCCCAGGAGGTGGGGCCAGGGACAACAGTCTGGGATCTGAAGTGACAGTGTTGTCAAGCATGCTGGCTCCCCGTGTCACGGAGGGGTCCAAGGAGGTTTATAAAAGCACAGATTCCAGTACCCTGCCCCACACAGTGAAAATCAGAATCTCTTGGGGTGGGGCCCCAGAGACTGCCCTGCAAACAGATCCCCCTCTTATGGGCCAGTGTCACGGATGCTGTTTCCGTACAGGAGAAAGACGGAGAGCCGGAAGACAGGATTCTTACCCTGGGTTTGGAGCAGACTTGGAATGGTACCTACCCCAAGCCTGTCGCTCACCCACTCTAGGCCTCAATTTATTTCATTTTAAAATGAAAATAGAGGCGCCTGGGTGGCTCAGTCGGTTAAGCGTCTGACTTCGGCTCAGGTCATGATCTCGCGGTCCGTGAGTTCGAGCCCTGTGTCGGGCTCTGTGCTGACAGCTCAGAGCCTGGAGCCTGTTTCAGATTCTGTGTCTCCCTCTCTCTCTGACCCTCCCCTGTTCATGCTGTCTCAAAAAATAAATAAATGTTAAAAAAAATGAAAATGAAAATAATTCTGCCAGTTTACTTGCCTCAGGATTCCTGAGGGGGGGCGGTGGGAAGGGAGCCCTTGTACATGCTCTCCTGGCCTCTGCAGAGGTCAGCGTCGCTACATCCACTGGGTGAGGAACGTGGGCTCTGATAGGTGAAGCAGTCTTCCGAGGTCCCAAGTCCCTGTAGGTAAAGAAGCCCGGCTTTGAATCCAGGTATGTCTGGTTCCAGACCTTTCCTTCCCATCAAGGTGCTCCTCTAGATTTCAGAGATCAGGCGTATGCTTAGCAGTCGGCTGAGGCATGTGAACCAGCAGCATTTGCCTGGGAGCTCACTAGAAATGCAGGTTCTCAGGCCCCACCCCAGGCTGACTGCATCAGAATGTGCATTTTAGCAAGCTCTCCAGTGATTCCTGGGCACCTTAAGGTTGAGAAGCACTGTTGAGGAAGACTTGAGATTGGACAAGAGAGAGTACGTCTGAAGATCACGGTATGGTAAACAAAAATGCTCACAGGGATGAGCAAGGAGGCCGCCTTTACTGGGAGGCTCCCGTGAGGAGTGAACAGGCGTGGACCATTTCAGCCTTTCTGTCTGAGCTTCTGTTGCCAGGGAAGTACGCCTTATCTAAGAAAGTCTGGGCCTCCAGGAGAATGGGTTTTAAGATGGACACAAATTGTTTTTATAGGTGTGTGTATATTTAATTTTCAAAGATAATAGGATTACTTATATTTTAAAAAAGACGAAAAAATCAGGAAGAAAGCGTTTAGCGAAATGTCATCACTTTTCATGCATTTCAGAAGTGACTCCTTTATAGCAGACAGTACCCACCAGGGAGGATGGTCAGTTGGGGGGTGGGGTGGGGCGGGGAGGGTGTGCTCAGGGTCCTGAAGATCTTCTCTATGCATGCTGGTCCTCAGGCTAAATCCTAAGACCCATCAGTCTGAAGGAGGGTCCCCTGATACTCACACTGTAGCGGCTCCCCAGCACAAGATGCTCCCTGCAGAAGGCAATGCCCTGACCCAGGGCTCAGCGGCGAAACTGGCAAACCTGGGCTTTGAGGAATGTGGGAAAACCTCCATGCAGCCTCCCAAGCTGCTAGCTTTGGGGGAGTGTCAGTCCAGTACTCAGAAATTCTCAACCTGGGCCAGATCTCACGTTTCAATTCCTGATTTGTATTCACTGTGTTGTTTAACCCTTACAAGTCACTTTTCTGAGGCCAAGTCCGTCTGTGAAATGCACAAATCCCCCGGAAGTGTCTGGGCACCATGTGTCATTGGCGTGCCAACCGTTCATTTACACCCGTGGCTCCAAAAGGAGCCAGTCGGGAAGATTACGCAGACTTGCTCCCTGCCTTCTAGGAAGCTGTATGGGGTAAGGCAGACAGAGTGACATACGTTGATGTCCCCCTAAGTCGGGGCTGCTTCTGACACCCTCAGCCCTGGGCCTTTTGCACTTGCTTCACTTCAAACTACCCCAAGTGGAGTCGGCCAAACCAACTGTTCTTGTTTTGGTCTTTCCCTCCTTGTTGTGTTGTTGTTTTGTGTTTCCTTAGTTTTTCAAAAGCCTGGAGGAGTGGGGATGGTACTCCCATTCTGTTACCTCTAATTTCGTTAACAAGTCTTTGAATCACGTGAGTAGAAGCCTTGAGGTTGAGAAATTACGCACTTTCGAGTTCTGATTCCAGAAAGTCATTGCAGCTCAGCTGTAAACACGTCTAGAAGCTGAATCTGAAAGAGGAACTGCCTGCCCAGGCTTCCCCTGGGGAGCTGGAGGCATCGCCCGCTTCACGGTGCCTGATTTCCAGAGATCAGGAAGTTTAAGGGTGTGCCGGGAGGCAGGCGGTAAAAAAGAAAGCAAGCACAGTTGGTTTAAAACCACACAGTGCAGAACAGTCCTGGCGTTCTCGCGTTCCTCCCTTCCGCCACTAACTGGTGCCTTCCATCACCGGGAGATGAACCGGGAAGGCTGGTTACTGACAGCTGGGCAATTTGTACAATAAAGTTTAACGGCTCACATCCCCTCGTACGACTCTGTCAATGTTTTCAACGGATCACCTTCTCAGGTGCTGGTTCTCACGCTCGTACTGACTCGCTCCTTCTTCTCTTTCCCTTCAAGCGTGCAAACGCAAAGAGCAAGAACCAAACAAAGACAGGAACAATTCCCAGAAGAAATCGCGCCTGGTGTTCACCGACCTCCAACGCCGAACACTCTTCGCCATCTTCAAGGAGAACAAACGCCCGTCCAAAGAGATGCAGATCACCATTTCCCAGCAGCTGGGCCTGGAGCTGACGACCGTCAGTAACTTCTTCATGAACGCCCGGCGCCGCAGCCTGGAGAAGTGGCAGGATGATCTGAGCACAGGGGCCTCCTCGTCCACCTCCAGCACTTGTACCAAAGCGTGATGGAAGGACTCTCGGGCGGGCACAAGTCGCCTCCGGATGAGGACAACCGACACCAAAAGAGAACGCAAAGGAAAAAGACACCGGATTCTTAGCTGGGGCCCTTCACTGGTGATTTGAAAGCACAATTCTCTCGAAAAGAAACTATTCTAGCTGTAATCATAGGCCAGGTGTTCTTTTTTTGTTTTCTTTTGTAATGGCGATGGAGTCCAAGTGCAAGCTGAAAGTTCATCTCTTTGAACCGGACATTGTCCTCCGAGCATGCTAAGCGTCCCAGAAACCCAAATGGGGCCTTCCTGGAGCAAGTTAGTTTCAGTGTGGTGTCAGCCAAGCTCAGGATCACTTCCAGTGTCAACGGTCTCGCTTTGGGGCCCGTTTCAGTCAGGGCTCCCCCGTGTCACAGTGGGAATTTGGCCTGTGGAAGGATTCTGAGATTGGGCTCCCAAGACGCTACTATGAGAGATTCTTCTGGCAACAAGAATGACCTCATTTGCTTTCTGAGTGCTTGGCCTCATCATACCACAGTACACCAAAGTTCACAGCCATAACATAGAAAAAAAAAAAGGCAAAAAAACCCCAAAACATCAGAATGATAATTACTGAGCACAACTTTTAAATACGGAAATTAAAAAAAAAAAAATCCAAGGACCTGTTTTTCCAACTCAGGCATCGTTCCATTGAATGGTTTAGAGAGCTTTAAGTTGATCCAGTTTACAATTTTCTTTTCCTTACCTCCTGGAAATCTCACGTGGTCTTGGATCCATCAAAAAAAAAAAAAATCAGTTCTCTCAAGCTCAACGTATCAAGCACAACGTAGATAAACAGAGAAGTAAGGAAGGTTCTGGATTCACCACATCTGGATTTTCAAGACGCTGATTGTGAAGTCATGAGGGAACCGTTGGGAATATGGCTTCAAGCACATTTTGCAGTTTGCTACAAATTCTGTTTGTACATAATGCAGACACGCACACTCAGGAGGCCAATTTAACTGTTACGGTACATGGAGCAAATGCAGCATTTTAAAAGATCTAGATTTTTTTAGATCATTAATGTTCCTTCTCAGTTATCAGTCACCTGGTTCCTCCTATTGTGCATTGTAACCGCCACGTAATTCATTCTCACTCTTTCAGACTTCAGTTATTTCCACATCCATCCCATTGGTAGGGACGTTTTTCAGTGTTTTCTAGCAAGAAAAAAAAAAAAAAGTAATTCAAACCACCGTACGGGTTACTCATGAGGGTCATCTAGTCCCAAATCTCTTCCATTGTCGAATCATCCTCGCAAAACAGCTGAGTAAATCTGGAGAAAACACAGCACACCAAAGAAGCAGAATACTGCAAACCAAAGACATTTATTACTTGCCATTTTCTAGCCTAAAAATACTGTGATTACTTTTAGAAATCAGAAAACCTCTGCGACTCCGAATGGCATTCAGCTCTTGCATCTGGCTCACCATCGGGCTGAGCGAAGCGGCTAGCCAAGCCACCCAGGGAGCGGCTTTGCCGCGCCAGCTCTGGTTCCCGGCTGTCACCTTCCCACAGCGAGGGGAAGAGCGCCCACAGAACTCTGGGAGATTGCGAAGGTCACGATGTGCATACTTACCAGTGAATGGCCCCAGGGGGGCACCATGGGGGTGTTCAAAGCAAGCCAAACGCTGCAATGATTCTTTACAGACACTTGAGACTGACTTTTTTATGAATTACTTAATCGAAACCAAAGAAACTTTTTCTGCACCTACTTCTGCAACAAACAAGACTGTTCCATTAAAATGAATAAATAAATAAATACGTAAATCAATGAAAATCACCACCACCAAGAAGGAAGCACGCCAGAAAAAAAACAAAAACAAAAACAAAAAAAAGCGCGAGACACACTGTGTTTAAACAGACCTCTTGGGACATTTTTTGGAAGCAGATTGTAAAGAAAGGGTTGAGACAAGAACAGATCTAAGGAAAAGCCTCAGCGGCTGCTGCTTCATTTGACAACTCACGCGGTAATCTTAAAGTTGAAGATTGTCTTTAATTTGTGCCTATGCAGTTTTTCAAAAGAACACGGAACAGAGCAACAGAAACCTCAACAGCTACAATACCAAAGATGAGGATTTCTCACATCTTTTGTTTCAATTCATTATCTCCTCTTGTCTGGCTAAAATACTAATCGCGTCATTGATCTGTGTAAAGGTAATCAATTTTGTTTCTGAGCAACAAAAGGAAAGGGTCATTGATTTGATTTGATTGTTTCCCTTTAATTTTGTTTTATGGCTTTTCTACCCCAACATGGAATCTCTCAAAAGCTTCCATGGACTCCAAGTTTAAGATGTTGGGATACCGAACTATTCTCTCTACTCCTCAGAGTATGGGGAATAATGTCACTTGAATGTTCTTTGCTTATCCCTTAGACTTGGTTCCTTCTATGTTCAGAGTCTCAGCATCAGGGGAGGGAAGGGGAGTGAGGGTCAGGGTTAGGGGTCTTGGTGACACATCCTCTCCTGAACCACAGAACCAAAGAGTTTATAGAGGAATCGACAGCCTCATGTTCATGTGATTGCTACATCATAATGGCTTCATTTGGGGGTGGGGGGAAACATGTAAAAATAATTGCCAGTTTCTACTTTTCTATTAGCTTTTTAAAAATCAGCTGTAAAGTTGCATTTCTAAAGAAAGATATATATATATAATATATGAATACATATATAGATTCAACTTGACATTTGGTGATACCCCAAAATTATTGCCGTCCAAATCCATGTCTTGTTTTGGTCAAGTGCTTCATTTATTAAGCATTCGGTTCAGAATTTTGCTCATCTCTCATGCCATCCCAGAGTCCATCTTCCACTGTGGGTGATTTGGAGTATTCAGATTTCTGTGGAAATTCCCAGGAAAGGTTGAAAGTCAAATTCAAGCATTTCAACATTTAACCTGTTGACAAATGGATTCATGGTGCCAATGAGTTTTACTCGTATTTGGGGTCCTCTCTATTCTACGCCTCAACCGCAATCAAGGTGGCGAGTGAGGTCTGTCCATGAGACCCGGTGCACAAGTGGGGCAGGGCCAGTGGGGCGCTCGTCTTCTATAACTGCCGGGAAGGCTCAGTGGGCCATTCCCACTGGCTATGGAGAGGAGGCCAGCCCAGAAATCTGTTCTCCAGGAGCTACTCTGTCCCGTCAGGGTGTTCCAGATCCCCTCAGTGAGCAGATTCACCAAAGGGAATTCTCACGGGGGAGGTCCAACTCCTGTTGCAATGGGTTGATCAGTTTCCTCAGGGTGGTAATTACCAATTTGTATTGACAAGCCTGTGTGCAACCACAGCGGGCACTGGAGTGAGGCAGTGGTGCTGACTGGGGGCTTGTCTTGATCCCGGAGAGAAAATGCAAAGCAGGGCGCAGGGAGAATCCCAGAGTCCTGCCCCTGGGAGCCCCACCGTCCATTGTGCCACCTCCTTGCTCCCGCCATGTGAGTCTCCCTTCGCAGGGGCAGCCGCCACGGAGCCGTGAAAGAACGCGGCCCTCCAAGGCTTTTGTACTTCATCCTACCTCGGATGTTCCGGGACTTGCCCCCGTATCCTTTTGTCTCTTGCTCATACCCCATTTCCCTTTTGTCAAATGACCTAGGAAAGAGTGTATTTCAGCAGGGGAATGCTCCGTATGGGTTGAGAAAAATGAATTTCAACTTGGCTATTTCTAAATGAAATCCTTGTGACTTGCGGCCAACGTTCTGGAGACTGGATTGGGGACCAAGCCTGCTGGGTTTGGTTAGTGATCCTTCGGCAGGCTAACCTCACTGTTTGGGTTCTGGCATCCTCTGAAGAGGTCAAGACCAAAAGAGGCTGCCTCTGTGGCCTGAGATTTCCATACTGGTAAAATCTGGTGTAGCCACATACACCCCCTCAGTGTTCCTGGTGACCTGAGGAAGATGTCATCATGTAAAAAAGGCAAGAACTTCCCTCCAAGGACTTTTGTTAAGTGTCCCCTACTGGATAATGTCATACCGGAGAGAAGCGCTTGCCTTTAGAAACGAGTTACATACATATATAAATACATGAGCGTATTCATATATTTATGTATCAAAATTTTAAGCCCTACAGAATTTCAACTTGTAAAAATTCTGAAAGAAAAAAAAAAAAACAACCCTGCTAATTGAAAGGTAATGGAATTTGACTCAGTGGGTTTCCTCAAGCATTTTAAAATTTACTTTAAGTTAATGATCTCAGAGAACATAACCATTTGGGCTTGGACTTATACTTTAGCGTCTGTTTCTTCAAGCCAAGAAAAATTCCAAGCATGCCTCAGCCATTAGCAACAAAGGGGACAGTATGAAGGGACAGTTCTGAACCAAAATTCACATTCTTGAGGCAACAGAAACCTAAAGGCTATTGAGTGGAAAACTACTTTTCTTTATTCCTGTAGGGAAATTGGCTCACTCTTTTGTTTTTAACGTGATTTTGGTACTGGGGATGTAAGTCTTTCATTTCAGGGAATTGTTTAACAGAGCCAGCTCATTTCTTTCTTAAAGGAAAACAGCAACAACAATAAAAGCTCAACCCTGATATTTAAAGACTTTTCCAAAATGTAAAATGGTAGGTTGTACCCCTTGAAGGTAGAGGAGAGAAAAAGAAATGAAGGACCCAGCATGACTCTGTCTCCGGATACATCAGAGCATCACCTCTGCGTTTTTTTTCCCACAGGCTCTTGGCAATTGTGGGCTTAGGGAATTTAAGCAATTTTTCATTCTAGCTGAAAGGAAATCAAAACTAGGAAGGTAAACCTCACACACACACACACACACACACACACATTCATATTCATTTTTGTAATTCCAACAGTGTATTTCAAAGCCAAATATAATCAATCACTTAATCTTACCTATGCCGGGCACCCACCTTTTAATGCCAATCCATTAAAGCTGAACAAATGTTTTAAAAAATCACTACCACCCGGTACAGGCGGGGACACTTTCCAGCTGTTGAAAATCCTGGCAGAATTACTGAAGTGTCTGATTACCATTACCAAAGTGTCATAAGAATATACCTTGGTGGTGAACTCTGATTTTCAGGAGGTTGTACAGTAGGAATTTTTAAAAATATAAAAAGAACAGCCTGAGTCCCAATATTGTTGAAGAATAATGGACTATATTAAAAAGCAGAGAAAAAGAGATGATCATGTGGTTAAGGTTGACCCGAAGGCCCCAACATGAATACTGTCATGATTCTTAACAGATCAGAGATGGTTTTTTGTTGTTGTTGCTGCTGATGCTGTGTGATTCAGACCTGTTAGCCTAACCGGGGGGAGTGAGTACGCAATGATAGATGGAGGTGGTGTGCCTAGAACTTTCTAATATTCACGTGCAAGACTGGTAGCTTAATAATTTTGTACACTTAGCTAAGACCAAGTCACCTGTAAAACAATAGGAGATTCTAGCTTTCAAGTAAGGCCACAAAATCCTTCCTAAAGGAAGAAGTCCCATAAATTAATGACATTGGCTTTAAATAAGGACGTCCCAAAGCTTATTTTCCGTCCATGATTTATTTCCTTCGGGGGGGGGGGGCAGGGAGGGGGGGGGTTGTTTTAGAAAGCCTCAGAATGTGTTATAAAATACAAAAATAATTATTAAAATAATATAAGGCCTTACATATGGGTAGACACAAAGCCTGTGGCCGATGGGCTATCGCATGAGACACAAATTGAGGCCCATGGGCTATCGCATGAATCCCACCGGGACCAGAAAGGCTCATTGTTCTCAGATACCAAAATGACTCTGACAGTCTGAGGCAAGTTAAAGCTACAACCCCAGCATTCCTTATAGGGTTTTGAGTTTGGTTGACTGGAATTAACCAGCTAAGACCTTTGTAGTAGAGAAAATGTGTATAGGAAAAAACATATTGCTACAGGGGTGTTCATTCCATGGAAGCCTTCCATTTCACAGACACTTCACGGAACATAAACCTTGGTAGATCAGTTTGCCTAAAGCTTATACAGTCCGTCAGCGTGGATGTATACGGATTTAGGGATGTCTCTCGACATCCCTGTGTATCCCCGTAGCAGCACATAGTACCTGTGGGTGTCCAGACTGTGCAGACATGTGTGCACAGACATCTCCATACATAGCTACTGTCATCTGTTACAATAAATGAATTTAAGAGATCATTTAACATCTACGTGAGCCTTCTACGATGTACCTTGCTTTATTTATTATAACGTTGAAAAAAACTGAAGTGCAGGAAAGAAAAGTATCCCAGCATCCTCGTGGTGTACACTCGGAATTGCTTTCATTTGGGCACATCCAAGATAAACTCAACTTTCAAGAAACCTTGGATATTGTTTAATCATCTGAGGAAGAATGACACATATGCTTGATGACTTCGGTTGAATAGCTTTATTCTGGATCTCTCATAACTACAGCTAAATCCAAAGACCTGGAAAAAGACAAGAAAGAAAAAAAAACAAAAAAACAAAACAAAACGAAAGAAAAAAAATAGCAAAACAAAGTGCAAACTAATAGGAGAAAAATGAGCTCTGGTTTCCAGGGTTGAGACAATGTGCTGTGGTGTTGTGGGGGCTGCACCAGCTACAGGGGGAAAGCGGGGATTTTTCCTTTGTGCTTGTCACATCTCAGTGGTCTTTATGAACATGAGAAAGCTTGAGAGGTTATGATTTCCTGCTTTATTTTCATTTAGACTTTCGAAAGAGGCTATACATTTTGTCCATCAAGAGAATGAAGACAGTTAAAAGAAACTTTTTTCTCCCCCTTGTGTCTTTGGGTTATGACCCAACAAGCTATGTACCATTCGTGTAATTAATTTATTTAAATTAGTTTCTAGCACACAAAAGTGTAGGATTTGGGTAATTATTTAATCGTCTTACTTTGATTTTACTCCTTGTACTTATTTATCAAACTATAGACCAATGGTGCATCAGAGATGCAAGCTTTCATTTAGAATTCTCTTGAAAGGTAGTTTGCTTTATAAAGCAGTGAAATTCTGTTACAGACAGGGAAGAAATACAGGTTACCAAAAAAAAAAAAAAAAAAAGGAAAGAAAGAAAAAAAATCAAGGTATTTTTCCTTCTTGAATTAACTCTGGAAATAGTTTAAATAGTGATTATTAAATTATTTAATTTAAGTTTGCAGCCCCACCTGGTAGCAGGCAAACTTCACCTTTTAATTATTGGGGCCCTCAGAGCCTTCCTATCGTAACTTATTTATTTAACTTATTCAGCATCTACAAAAGGTGCACCGTATAGTTTATATTTTTTATTTAAAACAATAGAGAGCACTGCAGCTTGTTTGCTGTCAGAACAACAGAGCAAAGTGTGTGGACGAGCAGATGACTATTCAACCCGAACCTGTACATTCAGACCCTGCTTCACCAGCCTGGATTTCAGGGCGGCTTCACAGAAACTGGAAAAAATAAATTGAAAAGATCGTAACAGCAAAAAGAGAGAAAACCCTTACACTAGCTGCTTCCAAGAATGAACTCTGTGTGTGTGTGTGTGTGTGTGTGTGTGTGTAAAACAACAAAACAAAAAAGGGAAAAAAAAAAAGCAGAAAAAAAAGGAAAAAAAAAAGGAAAAACTTTCTATTTCTAGTGAGAACCAAAGAAGGCTACCTCACTGACTTTTTCCATTTGTAATTTTAATCGTGTTGAAGACACCAAAGATACCAAAGATTTCTTTCTCTGTGCGGTCTGCATTTTGC
Organism: Neofelis nebulosa; assembly: GCF_028018385.1. Lineage (NCBI taxonomy): Eukaryota > Metazoa > Chordata > Mammalia > Carnivora > Felidae > Neofelis > Neofelis nebulosa. The sequence goes on along the minus strand of NC_080792.1, from coordinate 18,410,531 downwards.
TTGTGCTCTTTTATAATTTTAACTATTCTCTCTGACATATGGTATTTACAGCGGCTCAGATACCCCAAAGAAATAATTATCTATGTGACGGTGGCTGCTAATTTGGAAAGGGATATTTTCTGTGTTTCTCATTTGTTCGCTGTCCCCTGCACATGTTCAGATGCTGCTGTAATTGGATTCCTTAAATCCCAGTTTCAAATTGGTGAAGAAGGCTGGATGGAAGTGGCCTTCAGTGCTAGCCACGACCTCTGTCCCCGCTTTGGAGCTGTCATAGTAAAGATTTCTAATTCCTGAACCATAGAAATTCTAATCATTGAGGGGAAGAGCTGGAAGGGACCTTAAAAATCACGTGGTCCAACCCCGAGGGGCCTGGAGAAGTGAAATATTTCCCAAGTCCAATAGCTGTCTGGAGGCAAAGCCCAGACAGGCCTCCTGCCCTCCTGTTCCAGAGCTGCACCCCCGGCTCAGTGCCACCTCTGCATGAGACGGGCCACATGGTAGCAGAGAGGAAGGTGGCAATCCCGTAGCCACGAGCGGAGCCTGGGGCTTGTCACTTAACGTTTTCACGCTGTGGAAGAAGCCACAGGTATTACAGCGTTTGTCCAGTTAAAATCTCAACGTGACGTCACCTATGATCAGTCGCTTGTAAAGGTGGTCGGTCTTGCAATATTAAAGCTCACAGAGGGGTTTTCACCCTGGCAGTGTGCATTGATCCGGGTGACCACAGTTGAACCTCTGCGTTACAAAATGTTGTATATATAAGCATTGAATTCAGCGAGAAGAGAAAGTTCATTCTTGGTCTGCTGAGTTTGATTATTATGGATATTTTTAGGTCATATTTATCAGGAAAGGGAATTTGAGCAGTACACGTGTGACACGGAAGGGGTTCGGCTTTTGGCCTCTTCCTCTTGATTTGTAGGTGTGTATACTTTGTTTCTAGGCCAGCTCTGTATTTCTGAGAAGTTTAAGCCTCACATCCTTGGATCCTTAAGGATTATTCATTGTAAATGAAAGGTGACCCTAAAAGTTCACAGGAATAGACAGGCCACTTTAAGAAACAACTGACTTGAAGTTGCTTCTCTCTTCCCTTCTTACTCATAAAATGAATTGGTCTTTTTAAATTTTCTTTTGGGTCCATTCAATGATTAAATCACCATTAAGATCCATTCATCAGAGTGATTTGTATGTTAGCCAATGAATCACTCGCAGCTTTTGACCAAATGGGTTTTAGACATATGCAAAGATCCCCCTCTAGTCTTTATGGCTCTTTATTGAGTACTAGTATTTCCCACTTCACAAAATAGAGTTATCTTTGAGCTTTTAAAAAGACCACTAGGCAAAGAAGCTAAGAAGGGAAAAGACCAATCGGCTCATGTGTCCCATGCATCAAAAGACTGTAGCTAGTGGAAGGCAGACTGGCAGGCTAGGAGCCGCTTGCCCCTTTCTGCAGTTTCCAATACAGATCTATTCGAAAGTCCTCTCCCGTCCAGACAAGCTCCAAGCTCCACCTTCCCCCATACAAGGCAAACTCGTAAGGCCTTCCTTCCATTTGGTTTTCTTCCCCAATTCCTATTAAAAACAGAATCCTCAGAATACCGGGGAGACTTAAGAAAGAAGATCCGATGGTTGAGCAAGGGTGCTCCCCTAGAAGCAAACACCTTCCTCCCCAGCCTTCCTACCACCAAACCCCCACAAGAGGGAACCTAGAGAGAGCGACTGCAGCCTGAACACAGAAAACATCCCTCGATTGGCAGACCCCTCCTCAGCAACACCCCCGCCCCCACCCCCCAACCCCAGCCTCATGCTTCACTTGCAAAGTGTGACATAACCACGGGACGAGTGCCTTGCTTGAACCAAAGCAACGATTTAGCCAGTCTGGACCTCTCTGTGCTTTTTTTAATCCTTCCTGTGAATACCTCAGCTTCAACTGGGCCTCCATACGGTAAATTGGTGGGCTTATTGTACTGTGGTGCTTTGCAACGCAACCCTGCAAAGAACACGGTTTGTACTAATACCAAAGGTTCTTTCTCTCTGTCTCCTCCTTCTGCCTCCCCCGTTCTTGTCCCTTTTCTAGTCCTTCATGGTTCCAAAGCTTTACTATGAACCTGGGCATGTTGGCAATGCAGACCGCGCAATTCCTTACCGAATTTTCTCAGATATACCTCATAGATAATAGTGTTTAGAGTAATGTTATTATAGCGTATGTAATAAATTATTCACTGTTTCTTTTGGTAACTGTGATTTAAAAAAAGAAAAAAAGAAAAAAAAGCTTTATACGTTTTAGGTTGTGCTTTTGTAATAGACAAAAAGGTGCGCTTAAAAAAAAAATGTATGTTCTTTTTTTGTTCCCCCTTTGGATTTTATTTATTCTGGATTGGGGAAAGTTGCAGAATGAGCCCAAAGTTTACAGTTTCATATTTTGCTGAAGAAACAATCTGTGTTCATTTGCTCTGTTGAAAAAAAAAATTATTTTCCACATTTGTGCTACTTGGTCTGAACAATTAATTGTTCTGTGTTAACAGTGTAGTATTATAATTAGCAACTGCCAATCAGTGCTATAATTTTATGCATGAGGCTAAAACTTTAGCAGTGTGATGCATTGTGGTCTTAATAGCAACATTTTTCATTTTGAACTAGATCTTCCCCTTTGGTTCAACGGACTTTTTTTATGCATGGGCGCCCATCGTTTGTTAGCAATTGTGGAACAGTTGTGTATACATTAAACTGTGAAAATGTACACAGTTCAGCCTCAGACATTGGTAATATTGCTTTTATTGGGAGATGTCTCACCTCAAAAATACGCTTACATCTGTTGGGATTTCAAAATGAGTCAGATGGAATCAAGTTCAAATTTTGCGAGAAAGGTCATTCCAAGTTTGAGTTACCAACTTGCATTCCACAAATTGGGATCCTCATGACCCAGCAGTATCACTGTATTTGAGAGGGGTCTGGAAACAAGCGCTGAAAAACAACTCTGCATTTTTAATGTCCTCGGAAAGGAGTCACTTTGGCTTTATGTTCATGACCTCGGACCTAACTGGCCTGTGTATTTGGAGATGTGAATTCATCCAGCCCTCGCCTCTCCTAGATCTCTGCCCGGGAATGGCCACTTTCTGCTTGGTTTCTTCTGGTATTTTGTGGTCAGGTCAGTCCTCAGTAGCAACTCAAATGGAGTCAATATCGGCAATTACTCTCTGGCTTTGTTGTCCGTTCTCCCGGACAACCCCACCAACTGTTCCAGTGATTTAGGCCAAAATGGCCATTTCTCAAAACACCACCTGTGCAGCCAAATCATGCTTCTTGCTCCCAAGAGTCAGAGGTGACTCTGTTTCCTGCCCAACAATTTTATGTTTGTCCTAAAGGGAGTATAAGAAGTTTTGAAACACAGTTTTGGGAAACCATCTTGGTTTCAACTCCCCAATTATCTGAGGCCGCTGTATCTCAAAAAGTATTTTACAGTTGCAGTGGGTCGGGCAGACTTGTTCTTCCTTACATTTGGGGTCTGAAACTCATTCTCAAGTTTCATACCTATTTCCCAAATCAGTATGCTTGACATAAAGCCAAACCAACTGCCAAGCACACTTTATTCTGCGTAGGAGAGTGCAGTTAGGGAAACAGTGGTGGGAAAACAGCCATCTGCTATGCAAAATATTGGAAATCACCAACAGTGGAACATTCCTATTATTGGTCAACGAGAATTTGGGGGAACGCGCTTTCATCACCAATAGAAACAAGCATATTTTTTATTTGGCCTTATAAAGTAGCTTGTGATAATAAAAGCTTTGTAATATATAGTCTTTCTAATTTTTTCCCCTTATTAATTTGCCAAAGATGGGAATGGATAGAAGAATTTTCAGTTGGCTTTTGTAAGACAGTTAATGATTGTAATAGTGTTCAACCTTCCAGAAAGCTTTATATGTTCTTCTGCAATAAACCGAATCAATTGTTTGTTTCAGTGAAGTTCTCCTCACATGCGCAAACCCACAGATATCTTGGTGCAGATTTTATAACATCTACAAAGTTCAAATGCATTTTCGATCCAAAGTAAACAGAGGAGTGTCTGAGACATGAACGTGCCCAGCCCTTTTTATTACAAGCAACGCATGGGTCTTGCTCACTAGGATTTGCCAAGAAGACTTGTCTTACGAAACTCGAGGTATATTTTGTTATGCCATTTTATGTCCTTTTTTTTAAAAAAAAAAAAACAAAAACAACTTTGTGGAAAGTGATATGTTGAATCAAGTGTAAGCTGAGTTTTCCAGACAACTGAAGTAGCTACATCGTGAATGTTATTTTGTTATTAAAAGGTTTTTACTCAATGCTTTGTGCCCGTGGACGTCCTTTCCTTGGAGACACAGAACTATGGAATTTCCTCAGCTTGGCCTGGATTCTGCTCCTGCTCTCATGGGGGAACGTGGCCATGGCCTGGAAAATTAAGGTCCTGGGCAAGAAGGTAGATTTGGGCTCTAGGAAGAGATCTCCTTGAGTGTCACTTTAAAGAGAGCTGGGCCAAGCTTGCTAACTTTATTCTCTCTCTCTCTCTCTCTCTCTCTCTCTCTCTCTCTCTCTCTCTCTCTCTCAATGCCAGCACTTCTCTGAGATCCCTTGTCCTTGAGCACATGCCAGCATGAAAGCAGACCCCAATTCTTACAGGAAAGGCAAGGAAGAAAGAATAGCAATCCCCAATCTTCAGTGGCCCACCAAGCACCCATCTTTCCCCAGGTGGGGCTCTGCCAGCCAAGGATGTGGGTGGTCCATCTGGTTGGCTTCCCCACCTTAACTACCGCAAAGCATACAGGTCCCACAGTCCAGTTGGGCTCTTTCCAACCAGAATCCCCCTTACCACTCTTCCTCCACATCCTGGTTTAGTTATTCCATCCACTTTTGTCCACTTTTGCCGACAGTTATGTGGAAAACAAAGAAAGGCATGAATGCGTTTTTCTGTCATTTTGTTTCTAATTTGTACTTCAGCTAGTCCCAGTTCTTTGATCTGGAAAAATACCAGACAGAAAAGAACCCCTCACTGCCTCTTTGTGCCTTGCTGCTCTCCGAGGGGGCCATGCACATGCCCTGTGCTATTGGTCTTTCGTAAGGGACCGGCGGAACCACAGCAGTCAAACCAACCAGGACACGGCCCGCCAACGCGTACTTTATCTCTGCTTGAAAGTCCTATTTAAGAAGCTGTACAGCTTGGAGTTTCCTCCATCTTCCTCGCTTTGAGTCCGTTTGGCATTTAGTTTCAGAGTCAGTTTGCTCTCTAGGAAAGTTTTTTTCAGATTATGACAGGGAGCCTGCTACCTAGGAAGAGAGGTGAAGTATTCAAAGGCTAGCTATTGGGTAGGGAGTCATACCCGGAACAGATACTTCCTTGAAGACAGAATATTATTTCCTTTCTTTACTATGTCACTTTGTGTCTAAATGGTGCCGGCTAACTTTTCACCACACAAGGTTGTAAGACGTCTGCCAAATTGGAATTCCTGAAAAAAGAAGACAACTTTCACATTAACGAAATGGTAAAGAACATCTAAGTTTGGCAGGCAAGGACTGAGATAATGCAGGCATATTCTTGGTGCTGTCTAATCTAGATCGCCAACATCCAGATCTTATTTCCCCCCCTTCATCCTGGAGCAGTTCAGGCTTTTCTCTCCCAGTCTAGGATGCCAGATAATTTTATGGGCAACAATAATAGGGACTGACCAACGTTTCAATTAGTTCTCTTGAGACTTCATCCTTTGCTTTTCTCCAAGAAAGTGTTTTCCTGGACTGCCGAGAAAGAGCCTGGCCAATTTTTTTCATCTTTCCTATTCGCATATTTCTACCCAAATTAACATTTTATTAGTACAGGTACAATAGATTCTTTCTTGGTCAATGAATTCTTACTAGAGAAGCTATCCTTCCCCCAAGGTGAGCGAGAACAAGTTCTAATGTCTTTTCTTTCATGGGCTTTTGTTCTCAGGATTGAGTGAGTCCTGGCTGTTTTCTCACTTTAGGCCCTGATCTCAAATGTGTTTATTTTGGGTACTAAAAACACGTTTTAGTATCACATGCTGGCCTGTGGAGCTTGAATCCTTTCTTGCAATCTGTTGGTTGCTTTGTGGTTTTAAAGGTGACTAAGATGAGGGAAGGGAGGAAGAGGAAAAGAGAGAAGAATTTGCCCCAGCTCTATTTAAAGTTTTAAAATGTAAAGAGACTTGTTAAGCCATGGGAAAATGGCTGTACAGGGTTAACACTCCCCTCCCTCATTCGGAGCCGTGTTCTGCCACACGACTCACAGGTCAGCTCTTCTAGAAATCCAGCCTTGTTGTAGAAACCCAGCTACCTTTCATAGACCTCTATCCAGATCCAAGATGACAAGAAATCAAAGAGTCATGTGCACACCTCTTGTTCTATTTTCCTGATTTTTCACATATTATCTCCAAGAAAATCACAGAGGAAAGCTTTACACTTTATTGGTCAATCCTTTTGACATCGCTTCTCAGATTTAAAATCGGTAAAACATACCCCTAAAACTTGCACTCCTTTTTATTTTGAAAAAGAAAACCCACACACTAGTTAATCCACATTCTTATTTTCTTTACACCCTGAGCTATATTTCCAAAGCATATTCTATCCCCGATTTTGCCCCATCTCAGACATGTTAAGTCAGACTGTATTGAAAGATTTTCCAGGGAAGGTCAACAGGGTATATGTTCAGTGGCTGCCCTGAAATCCTGGTGGGGGTGAGGATCACACACCATTATCGAGGGGCTGCTCACCCCTTGATAAGCTCCCAATCCTTTGAAAGATTTCTTTGAATGTTAACTGCATTTTCAATTTTGCTCATTTCCCACTCTGATGTTTTGTCCACAACATTGCTTACACTGGATTCTTTCTATTTTTATTCCTATCATTAAATGGTAGTGCTGTAAATTCTGCAATTAATGTCAAATAAACTGCTTTCATTCATTGACCATGGCTCAGTTGGCTTCTTTCTCTTTCCATGGAAAGGATTAAGTATCCTTCCCCTATCGCATCCCATCATGGTTTCATCAAGAACAGTAAAGTTGCTCTGCTTTAAAGGTTGCAACTTCTTTACCTCTGACAGGACGCAAGACACATTTCATAATTAACAAATCTGTCAACCGTGTTACCAACCATAAAGGTTTGGGGATGCCCTGTAAAGACTGTCTTATTCTTAACCCATTAAAACATTAGAGATGACCTAGCCTAACCTTGTCCTTATACAGATTCCATTTGAGGTTGCATGTGGTGAATTGAAAAGGGGATCACTTTATTGTCACCATATGGAAGAATGAAAACAAACAAATTTGGAGCCACAGACCTCATATGGAATTTAGGCTCTGACATAAATTATATAGTTTTCAGGAAGTCACTTACACTCTCTGGGCTTCAATTTCTCCAACAAGGTTAAGGTTAGAATAGGTTATATCTGAAGCCCTTTACGTCTCTGTCAAGAGCTTTTGAAGATATTTATATTTTTGGCATAGGTCATATCTTGGCATATTATTTTTTAAATTTAAATGAGTTACAGAGTTCTTTAATCCATTTTAAACTTAAATATCCCCAAGCAGCAAAGGAGTTCCACTGGACCTTTGGTCTAATGAAAAACCCACTTATAACCCAGCCCATGAAGCAGTTAGTGCCTTTATCTAGGCTAGTGGTTTTCAATTCTGGATACATTAGAATGACCTAGAGAACTTTTAAAATATACTGATACTGAGGTTCATCCCAGACCAATCAGATTTGACGGGGTGGACCCCAAATACTTATGTATCAGTTAGCTTTTGTCATATAACAAACTGCTCTGAAACACAATGACTTAAAAAAAAACAAACAAACAACCACATTCATGGGACGCCTGGGTAGCTCAGCTGGTTAAGCGTCTGACTTTGGCTCAGGTCATGATCTGGCCGTTTGTGGGTCTGAGACCTGCATCGGGTTCTGTGCTGACAGCTTGGAGCCTGAAGCCTGTTTCAGATTCTGTCTCTCTCTCTCTCTCTCTGCCCCTCCCCCACTCATGCTGTTTCTCTTTCTCTCTCAAGAATAAACATTTAAAAAAATTTAAAAAAATAAAAAACTATGTTCAAACACACATACACACTCAAAGAAACCACCATGTTGGCTGCCAATTTGGACTGGTCTCAACTGGGTGTCTCTTCTCGTCTTGGCTGGCTCATGTATCTGCCTGTCAGCTCCCCAGGGGGACTGGCTGGTCTCGGTCCTGCCCAGATTCACAGGGAGAAGAGTGAAAAGAGACTCTAGGCCTTGATGGGAAGAGGTGCACAATCACATTGCCGAAGGAGGAGTGAGAAACATGCACTTTTTTTTTTTTTTGCAATCTTCTATAATCTATACGTTTTAAAGTTCTCCTAGAGATTCTAAACGAAGGTCCAGCCAAATTTGTAAAACACTACTGTAAAGCCTACTGGTTCTCCTTTTTTTAATTTTTTCCCAACTCCAACCCTAACCTGTGCCCACTCTTTCAAATACCTTCACTGTATAGCTTGGACTCATTTTACAAGAAAACTATTCACAACTTCCAAACGCGTAGTGCAGGTTATCACCTGTAGGCTGACTTTACAGGATTGAAAAAATCTGCCCAAACACAATGATTTAGACGCTTGTTTTGTTGGTAAATGAACTACCAGCCTCAGCTACTGGTATCTGCCCACGACTCCATGTGCAGGGCTGGTGGGAAGCCCTGGGAAGGCAGGAGCTGTGCACGGAGCTCTTCCTGCTAGAACACTCTGGAGGAATTCCGGGCTACCTCAGGCACCTGCAGGGAAGAGCACTGGGCCAAGCACGACCTTGGGGCCCATCATGGAGATCTTGAAATAGCATGGCCTCTGGTTCTAAGATGGAATCCTTCTTATCTGCTATGGGCATCTTTCTTCCCCAAATGGCACGCCCTTATTTATTCAGGCTTCTGGACAAAGAAGACCATCTTAGAGAACAATAAACGTGCTAGACCAGGTCTAAACGAGATGATCACCAAAACCTCTTCTACCTCTGCTATCTTCTGCCTTGAATAATCCATCACTGTTACTCAGAAAGTTAAACGGTGGCTAAAGCTGGAAAGTTTCAAATCTCAGAGACGTCTGGTCTCACTTTAGCCTCATCAGGACAGCAGAAACAAAAGAAATTTGTAATGTCGGTGGACCCTTTGATTGACCCTTTGGATTGGACTCACTGGAGGGAAATACTTTCTCTTTTGGGAAGCTTGTTGACACGAGGCCATCTGTCGAGACTTTGGTTGGAGTCATTTGATGGGAAAGGGTATCCTTAAGTCAAAATACCCAAAATTATTTTTTTAAGTTTATTTATTTTTGAAAGAGACAGAGACAGTGCAAGCAAGGGAGGGGCAGAGAGAGAGGGAGAGAGAGAGAATCCCAAGCAAGCTCCACACTGTCAGTGCCGAGCCCAATGCGGGGCTCGAACCCACGAAACTGTGACATCATGACCTGAGCCAAAACCCCGAATGAACCACCCAGGGGCCGCCAAAATACCCCAAAGTATTAGCCACAGTCCTTACAAATCCCTTCTCTTACTTTTATCTGTTCCCTGGACTCTTTAATGGGGCGATTTTTAAGAAGGGTAAGTACTTGTGAAAGGAAAAGAAAAAGCAGGAACAAATTCCTGTAGACCTATCAAGCAGGAGGAAACACTGGTCAGTCCACAACTGTTCATGGAGAATAATTATTGCTGGAAGTAAAAGTAATGGTGGCAGCCAGCCCTGGAAGCACTCACTATGCCGTCACCTCCATAACCCTCCTTCCTTGCAGTACATGGCAACCTTGTGCAGTAGGCTGGGGCAGGGACCGTCATGCTACATGAGGCTACCTGGGTAGAACCAGAGTAAGTGGCAGCACCAGCATTCGGACCCAGACATCAGAACTGACCCCCTCGGACCTAGTCATTCAGTGTTGTATGTACCACAGGGACCGGAGATTCGCGTGGCACGCTTTCTCTGGTTGCGGCGATAAAACACATACCATGAAATCACTGTGTCTACGGAGTCATCTCTGCTAGATGCCAAATAAATGGCACAAACAATCAAAAACTGCCCAGAATTCAGAAGAAATGGGGATCACCCCAAACTGGGCTGCTCAAAAAAAGGCCTCTCTCGCCTCATGTAGGTTTCTAAGTACTACATTTTCTTAACACACTCAGCTGAGCACGACTCAAGCGTGGCCAAGTAATCTGGATTTGGAGGAAGAGATGACATCCCTCTCCCCACATAACCAACCTCAAATGCACAGTATGCTCTTCACATGGTTAATATTTAGATGTCTGCATCATGTTTCCATTTTTACTCTAGCTCTCGCATGGGAGGGGAACCAGGGTTTTGAGTCAGAAGGTCTGAACTTAGACGCCAGGTCCACCTCTTGCTAACATAGGCAAGTCACTTAAATTCTCTCATCTTCAATTTTCCTATCTACTGGGCATAAGAATATGACAATGTGCTACTGTCCTGCCTAGTTGGCAAAGTTATTGCGAACATCAGGCAGCGCGGTAGGTATGGATGTGAGCTATTGTAGATAGCTATCATTTCATAAAAATAGAAGTCGGAGGCTCAGAGAGGTTAGGTAACTTGCCCTGGACAACACTAGTGGAGCTAGGATATTTGAGCCCAGGACTATCAGTTTCAAAGCCCACCCGAAAATGCCTATTTAAACGTGGATTCCCCAAGGAAAGGAGAGCCATGTTGTGGCATCTGTACCAGTGCATACCTGTAAATACCATGTCATAAGACGTTACTTAACAATTAGCCCCGACAATAGAAGTGTAACTAGAAGAATACATTCGCTTGTTCTTTCTTTTTTTTAAGTTTTGTTTTGTTTTTTTTTTTTTGAGAAAGACAGAGATGGTGCAAGTGGGGGAGGGCAGAGAGAGAGGGAGACAGAGAATCCCAAGCAAGCTCCGCCCTGCTGGCTCAGAGCCCAACACGGGGCTTGAACTCACAAAATCCTGACCTGAGCCGAAACCACGAGTTGGACACTTGACTGAGCCCCTGAACTCACTTGTTCTGCCCTGCAAGAACTATTCATAAAAATTGTCATGAATTGACTAAGCCAATTTGGTCCTATACAAAATTTGGGTTCTTTGTGGTTGCTAATCATAGCCACCCAAAGCCTCTGAGATGGGCAAAAGTTATCTCCATCCCCAAAACTCCCTGTCAGATTTTAAAGAAAGTGAGTCTAAGACCAAATACTGCCACATGAGAATTTAACCAATTCTATTGAGCAAATTAGTCACTATGCTACGTATATTACCTGCTGTATAACCTCAACGAAGTCTGAGTTCTCTGTCCTACAGACCTCTATCCATATTCTAGACAGACCCAGCAACATTCCAGAGGCAGGCTTTCGTTAGCCCTTGGGCAGCATCAGACAAAAAGCAACTTCCTCAACCAAGGATGGAACACAGGTCTTCTAGGGATCAGACCTCCTGCATATTTCCCAACAGTGCACGCTGAAGGTGCCACTGGACTCTTACACCCTATGCACGCAAAGGAGGGTGGGAGGGGCTCTCCAACCCAATTACCTTAAATACCTTTAATCTCTCACACCAGGGTCCATTTGTCACACTTCTCATGATAATCAATGGCCTACTATTTTCACCATTAAAACGCCACTTCTGCATTCATTATGCTAATGAGCAGAGCGGGTGCTGACTGAGATGGTGGCTGAAGAGTACTGGTGTGAGTGGTGGCTGCCCTGCCCTTCAGAAACGCTGGTCACTCACCATCCAAGGCTGCGCACCCTTGATGAGGACGATTTACTGCCCCCAGACTGAAGCGTGAACAAGCTGACACACATTACTGAACTATCCGTGCTAATGTCTCTTAAAATGAGTCACAGTCATTACAACCAAAGTCATGTTTTTTTTTAATTTTTAATGTTTTTATTTATTTTTGAGACAGAGAGAGACAGAGCGTGAGTGGGGGAGGGGCAGAGAGAGAGGGAGACACAGCATCTGAAGCAGGCTCCAGGCTCCGAGCTGTCAGCACAGAGCCCGACGCGGGGCTCGAACCCATGAACCGTGAGATCATGACCTGAGCTGAAGTTGGACGCTTAACCAACTGAGCCACCCAGGCATCCCCCAAAGTCCATGTTTTATCCACATCCTACGTTAGAAAAGATTGGAGAGCATACGTTAATTTCAATATAAGTTATAATCCTTTATATCGCATTTATTCATCTCATTTTCCCCTACAACCTGGAGCACGTGTATTATTATCCCCACTGAATAATTAGGTGCCAATTCAATCACCTTCTTCACACTCATCTAATCACAGTTAAGGTGGACGAATATTTACTATGTGCTGGACATTGTGCTGAACACTTTACATGGTTTGTCTTTTGTTCTCCCAACTACTTATGAGGCAAGTACTGTAATTATCTCCTACATCACAGATGAAGGAACTGGTGCATAGAGAGAAGTAACTTGCCACAGGTCACTGCGAAGCAGCCTGACTCCAGGGCGAAGCTCTTATCCCTGTAGTTTCCTTCAGTTTCGATTAGTACTCACAGCTGGGGACTCCTACTCCTGCGTTCTTTCCACAGGAAATCCTGACTGCTAAGAAGCAGACGTCTGTAGAAGTGAAGGTAGTTCAAACGCCCTTCCAACATCTCTACAAAATGTGTTCGCAGCTTGATGTTATAGTTGATGGCCATTCAGAAGCTGTTCCCATTTCTGCTCCCATTTCTGTGTCTTCACTTCACCCTTGGGGAACCCCATCCAGGACACGTGTCTAGAACTCCGGGGAGCTGATGCCGATGATGTGGGACTTCCCAACCACCGACAAGCAGACAGAGCGGGAATAAGAGTTCACTCTCGGCTGTGGGTACACGGAGAGCCCACCAGAGTGAATTTTTAAAGGATACTAACAGAGCTGCAAAACTGAAACCACAAAGAAAGCAGCTGGTGTTGGGATGAAGCAGTGGCTACAAATACATCTCCTACCAGAACTATTTTGGAATCACCTCGTCTGAGCTTTCAATGGTCCTCACCGTTACCATCATTGATATTGTCATCACTACCTTCACCTGTACCACTCTGGCTCGATTTTCAGGCCAGTAAAAAATCCTCCTGTCTTCTCCTGAATTCGGAATGAATTGAGAAAGAGACATAGAAGTTAAAGTCTTTTTTAAAAATCCATTTCATTGGTAGAGCTGGATTGGAGAACATGCATTGGATTTGTGACCAAAGGGGTTTCCTAATGTAATCCTCCTGAACTGAACTTACCCCCGAAAACTGCCGGCCAACTTTTCCCTCTTTTCAGTCCCGCTTTCCTCACTCCTCATGGGGGTTGCTCCCCAAAGCACCTCCCGGTAAACCTGCATGTGGATCTTGGGTCTCTGGGTCTACCTCCCAGAGAACCTAATCGAACACACCTGCTTATATGCCTTCCTTCACTCCACTCTCCCCTCCCCTCCCCTCCCCTAAATAAAACACACAAACTTGGCGAGGAGGAAGGAAAGGGGAGGAAATCTAGGAGACTCAACTATTTCCTAAAGCAGACTGTTTAAACAAGAAACTGAGATATTATGAAATGGTAAAACTAAGTTCCTAACACGTTCCCCAAAACAACTGGATAGGGCTCCTGAAGATTAGAAATAGAAAATTAAGAGGCTCTATCCTTTTAAAATATGTAAGATGTAAGCTGAACTAAAACTGAAGGGGGATCCAAATTGGACAAAGGCTGAAGGTTCTGGGTGCTTGAGGCTACCTAGCAGCGTGGGAGGCATTGCTGTGGCCCAGGACATCCCCCAAGAGAAGGACACAGCTGTCCTCAGCCTGTGTGCGGATGTTGGGGATGGAAACAGCGTATGAACTGCTGACGGTGGAGAGAAAGTTGGGAGATCGTTGCTGTTCTTGAGCATATCTTACAAAACTAGTATCTTTCCAATAATTTTCTAAGGCAATACGTTAACACGATGGTTATGACCGCAATGAACAGGTGTTAAAAGTAGCGTGAAAGCAAATCATGAAACAAGAGACAACATCAGCAAAGGAAGTAGCTCCCTTTTCACATGCTCACGCTCCCAATGATAATGGCTCAGGCCACCCCATCCTGCTTAGCCTTGCTCCCTCCTCACCCGGCTGTTGGAATATGACCGGTCCCCTGGGAGTGGAGATTTGGGGTGTGAATTAGTATTCGATTGCTGCATAACTAATTAAGGCAAACTTAGCAGCTTAAAACAACACTTATTATCTTCCGGAGGCCAGCAGTCCAAAGGTATAGGCAGGGCCATGTTCCCTTGGATGGTGCTAGGAAAGGACCTGTTCCAGGCTGCTCTCTTAGCTTTTGGTGGTTTGGGGCAATCTTTTCATTTCTTGGTTTGTAGACACACATGGATGTAATATCTACTTTCACATGTTCCCAGGATGTTATCTCTGTGTGTATGGGTCCAAAACCCCCTTTTCTTATAAGCACACCAGTCATATTGCATTAGGGGCCTGCCTACCTTATTCCTATATGAACTGATCTTAACTAATTGCATCTGCAATGACTCTATTTCCCAATAAGGTCACATGTGGGGTACCAGTATTTAGGGTTTCAACATATGACTTTTTGGAGGATACAATTCAACCCCTAACACTCAGTAGGAGTCATTTGACAGCTGAACTTTGATCAAGACCTCTTGGTTCTATGGTTAATTAATTAGTCATTTATACTTTTTCTGCTTCAGTTTAGATATTGTAATTTGCTCTTAACATTTTGCAGAAAGAGGAGAAAGGAGAAAGATAAGAGGAGAAACAGGAAGCGAGGAAGGAGAAGGAGGAAGGGAAAAAGAGAAGCGAGTGAGGAGAGGGATAGGGTGTCACTTGCTGTAATACTGTAGGGCCTGGATCCCATATGGATTAAATTGTATGCCATTATATGTTTGTCAAGAGCTAAATTTCACAAGATCTAAAATACTCTGCCCGTGGGTTCTATGGCAAAGGAAGGCTGAACAGGAGTGTGACAGGCCTCTTTTCCCCCCAACCTGCCCCATCTACAATTAGAGACATTCCTTTCCTTGAAAAATTGCCCAAGGTAAAATATCGGTGTTCTCTACGATCCGCTGTGAGGTCAAATCCAGAGCCATGGGCAGCTTCCAAAACCATTTTCTGCTCACACTTACTCATGGCTGGCCACCACCCCTCAGCTGCCTCTCTCCTAGCCGGACCTCGGCCTGCTCAGCATCCTACAGCAAAAGGAAGGTCAAGAGTGTAGGTCTTGTGGCACTTCTGCTCCACGGGGTGAGAGTGGCCCGCATCCACCGACAGGGCAGAGCAGAGCAGAAGACAAGAGGCCCCGGGTCCTTGTCCTCCATGAGCCGAGGAAAGACATGTCCTCCATGACCCACTGTACCAGAGGCACCGCCGCTCTCCCCTCAGAGAAGTAGCTGTATCTTCCAGAACAAATCTAGTCATGTAGAACTCGGGATTAAGTCAGGCTGAGGGTCTACGAAGCAAAGAATATGTCTGTCCCTCCTGCATGCACAGTGGAGTGGACAGATGCCTCTGTGGTGCGTGACCGGGAAGTGCTAACCACTCTGATGCCAATGCCTGAAACCCCACCGTGCCCAAGGTCCTCTTTTGCGTTAACTATTGCCCTCTTTGCATCTTCAATTTGAGTTTATTCACTTTTCCCATAAAGCCCATGTCCTGCATATACTCTTTCATTCATTTATCTTTGCTCGCTGTGCCAGTGGTTCTCAGCCTGGGTGGTTTTCCCCACCAGGAGGCATTTGGCAACGTCCAGGAACGCTGTCGGGTCTCGCTACTGGCATCCAGCGGGGAGGCCAGGGATGCGGCGAAACATCCTACGAGTTACCAGGCAGCCCTGCACAGCAAAGAATCCTCCAGTCTCAAATGTCAGCAGTGTCAAGAGGGACACACTCCATCCAGTCTGTTCCCATAGCAACACTATGTGGGTTTTTTGTTTTTTGATTTTTTTGTTGTTGTTGTTGGTAGTTGTTCATATAAAATGTGTACTGTTGGGCGCCTGGGTGGCTCAGTCGTTAAGCATCTGACTTCGGCTCAGGTCATGATCTCATAGTTCATGAGTTCGAGTCCCACACTGGGTGAGCCTGAGCACCACTTCTGGTGAGCACAAGGCCCACTTGTGCTGGGTGAGCCCTGGGTGAGCCCCACTTCTCTCCCTCTCCCACTCGCTCCTTGTGGGATTCTCTCCCTTTCTCTCTCTCTCTCTCTGTCTCTAAAAAATGTGTATTTGGGGGGCATGCATTTTCAATTTATGTAAATGATATTGCATTAGAGCTCTTGTTCTGTTTCTTATAGTTTTCATTCATCACCCAATTTTTAAGGTCATTTATGTTGCTGTGTATACTCTGATCCACTGGCTTTAAGTGTTACATGGTAACCTGCAGAGGGCATCACCACATTTTACCCATCCACCGCCCCCCCCCCCCAGATTGATTCCCACTCCCAGCCACCATAAACACTACTTCAGGGAGTATCCTTGGGAATGGCTGCATACTGCCCATGTGAGAATGTCTGTGGGGTCAATACCAGGAGTGGAATTGCCGGGCATAAGGTAGGTGTATACAGTTCATTAGACCGAGTATGACAGACTACTCTCCAGAAGGGCTACCCCCATCTACACTCACATCAGCAGCATGTGGGTCTTCTCAGAGCCCTTCATTTGAAAGGTATTCTCTTTGAAAACACACCCATGTTAAGATCAGCATATTAAATCACCATCACATTCAGGATGAACTCATTTCAGCAGGCCATCTTCCTTACAGGAGGTAACTTCACTGGCCTGAGTGCCATGAATGAAATGGCTCAAAGCAAAAAGAGGAGATGGTGGGGGGGAACCCAAAGATAGACTTCTACCCAGGAGAATTTCCTTCACTTATAATGGGCTACCATCCATTTGGGTGGGCCATTGGGTGTCACTTTCTATTAAATTTGTTTTCTTAACTTCTAAGATAATTTTAACTTGAAGGATGTTTCCTTTTTCCAAAAACAGCTTCAAGCATAAATCAAGAGGAACAACCTAGAGAAACAGAAGCGTATTGGAGACCAGACTCTTCTGAGAGGTGCTTGTGCTCCTTTGTGATATTACTCATGCTTAAGTCATTCGGTTTGCTCATGGGACATGGAGATCAATAAAGCAATATAACCACAAATAACAGATGCCTATCAGTGGTATAAGAGGAAACTTTTAAAGAAGATTCAGGGGCACCTGGGTAGTTCAGTCAGTTAAGCGTCCCACTTCGGCTCGGGTCATGATCCCACAGTTCGTGGGCTCAAGCCCCACATCAGGCTCTGTGCTGACAGCTCAGAGCCTGGAGCCTGCTTCGGATTCTGTGTGTGTCTCTCTCTGTCCTCCCCCGCTCATGCTCTCTCTCTCTCTCGAAAATCAATATTAAACAATTTTAAATAAAGAAGATTCAGTAACATTCCACACTGAAGATGGCCATCTCCAATGTCCTAAAGCTAAAGTCCATTCCTGCAGAGTTCATGAGTAGTGGACAATGGGCCCTGACCGCCAAGCAGACAGGACTAAGCAGCCCAGAAGGACATCTAGTGGTGTCAGAGGGGCTGGCCAGACAGCAGAGAGCCCCCAAGAGGGGATTACGCCCCCAACAGCAGTGCTCTTGAGTGCCAAATGTTCTCAAAAGTGGGTAGGGACAAAATCTTCTTTAGAATAATAGCCCCTTCAGGTAAGAGAAAGGATTTTGCGAAAACTTCAATTTGCTTCCTAGTGAGTTTTCCCCTCAAAATAAGGGATAACCACTAGACTATCCCTTTTTATCCGCTCCCACGTGTCTTTAGACAACTGAACTGAGCCCTGGAGATCCTGATGGGCAGCCCACAGGAGTCCAGGTCAGAGGCAGGTACTGTGCTCCATGTTTAATAAGCAAAAACTCACACACATAAACCACTACGATGGGCCTACAACGTTTCAATCTTAGCAGTTTGGCACAACATCCCTTAAATATGCTTTAGTTCTCAACACAGAAAAAAACAAACAAGCAAACAGAAAACATTCATTGGATCAATAACACACACACACACACGCACACACACACATTGTGTATGCACAGCAAGCCTTCAGCAAAATTCTTTTTTTTTTTTTTTTAAGTTATTTAGAGAGAGAGAGACAGAGAGGGGGAGGAGGGGCAGAAAGAGAGGGAGAGAATCCTAAGCAGGCTCCACACGTTCAGTGCTAAACCCAATGCAGGGCTAGAACTCACGAACCGTGAGCTCATGACCTGAGCCAAAATCAAGAGTTGATGCTTAACCGACTGAGCCACCCAACCGCCCCAGGCCTCCAGCAAAATTCTAAAGCAGATGCAGTTTTCTCTGCTTTTTCAGTCTCTTCCAGGAGGTTGCCAGGGTCCTCACACTGAGAGCTCCCTCCAGACCTGCTCCCCACTGGCCCTGGATCTCTGGCGACCCCCTCTCTCCTAAGCCAGGACTCCATCACAAACCAATAGTTGGGCTTGCAAAACTGGAGCCCGGACAGGAAGGATAGATAGAGATACCAAACCTTCTCCAGGAGAGGAAAGAGGCCAGGAGAGAATGATTTGGCAGAAGCAATGATTTTTAAGCCAATTACCTGTCACTTCCTGAGAACTTTTGAAAGTTACCTATCTCTGTGCTCTCAACCTACAGAAAGCGCAGGCATCATTTAAGGGTGAGAAATTGATTCTGCCTCCAGGTGTTTCTATGTCACAGGGGATCCGGGAGCAGCATCAGATTTGCATTTCTATCACTCCCTCCCCAAGCCTGATTCAGGTACCAACAGCTTCCCGATTGCTCCCTTACTGCTCGAAACCACCTTTGGCTTTGTTATGCTCCTAACCAAACCCCACTTTGAATATACTAGTCATTTCTCAGAAACTTGGGAAACTTTCTGCTTTCTCCCTGTGTGAAGTTTCAGGAAAAGGTTTATTTCCCCCTCTAGGCTTATTTTTACTTAGCTGAAGTCATTGGAGACCGCATAGACTTTGCATTTCGATCAGACATCTTTTAAATGCGCCGGCACTATAGCTGAATTTCAATGATCGTGTTCAGGGATTTACAAGAGAGGATATCAAAAATGCCTATTCCCGGAGATCTCCTGCTTGTAAAAGTCCAGACAACACAGCATTTACTGTCTATTTACTCTCACAAGTACACTGTCTCCTTATTCCTTTTACGAGTAAGTAGGAACACTCTTTATTTGGGCCCAGCACTTGTGTTAGTAACCACAGCATACACAAAGTGTAAAATGGTCCACTTCCTTCCAGAAGTTCATAATCCAATTGAAAGTCAAGGTATGTACATAACATGGTTAAATAACATTATAAAGTAAGGTGAATGTGTTTTAAACAAATGCTCTAAGATGTACTCATGGGCTTCTATGCCCAAATTCCAATGCGGTGGTGGGGGGTCCCCACACATCCAAAAGCAAGCAAATCTTGCATACCAGCTGGACATCCTACAATTAAACTAATTTCTGACACTGTCGTCCCAAAGGCAGCATCAGACCCCCCAGATGAAGGGCTCAGTCCTATATGACTGCCCTCCCTTCAGACGCCAGTTTCCACCTGTGCTTCTGACCAACTAGCCATCGACGGGACGTTCCCCCAACTCCCTCCTCAGGTTTGATTAATTTGTTAGAGCGGCTCACAGAACTCAGAGAAACTTTTTACTTACTAGAACTTCTGCAGAAGAGGTACACAGGGCAAGGTATGGGGAAAGGGCGTGGAGCATCAATGCCCTCTCCAAGCAAGCCACTCTCCCTGAACCTCCTGTGTTCAGCAACATGGAAACTCTCTGAACTCTCTCCTTGTGGGTTTTTATGGAGGCTTCATTACACAGCCACGATTGACTAAATCACCATCTGCTGGTGACTGAAGTTACTCTCCAGCTCCTCTTACCTCCCAGGAGGTCTGGGGGTGGAAATCAAAGTTCAACCCTCTATTCATGATTGCTTCTTCTGGCAATTAGCCCCTATCCTTAGGTGCTTGGCAGTAAGGCTGACTCTTACCAGTATCTTATCCTTTACATGGTGGGACATGAGATCTAGAGGCCGGTAGGTAATGGTAAGAATGGGAAGGGTCAGGCCACGTGGGGAGAGGAGCCAAGAGCCAACCAACAAAGCAAGAGAAGTGAGGTCAAGAACCAGCTGAGTGTTAGCAGCACGCTGATTGGTAGAGGACTAATGGAAGCAGAGAGCAGGCACGAGCAGTGCTCTGGTGAGAGGTAGGGCCCTGTGCCTCAGATTGGAGCCACTGAAGAGCCAGCTCCTAGGGGAGCACACGATTCCATGGCTCAGGAGAGTACCAGAGTAGCCTGGAAGCCCAGGGGCTCCACTTCCCGTGGGAAGGGCCCAGATACGACGGCCTCTGATGACCACACTACCAGAACATTCAGGGCCTACAAGCCAGATGGAAGAGACAGACTAAGGCACATTTCCTCGGGGCCAGGAGAATGAGCCTTGGGCAGCCCAAAGAGCCCTTGGTTCTTCTGCCAGTCCCGAGGAAATGTATAAGGACCCTGTAATTTTCTCCATCAGGTTTTCCAGAGTCTCGGGGAAAATCTGTTTCCTCTCTGTGCCAAATACACACACGATGGTCATGACAAGAGCCCCTCTCTCATGAACTCCCATCTTACCATACCATCCCCTGTGAATGCTAATACAATATTTATTAAGGCTTAAAGAGCACTGTTAAGTGCATGAGTTGATTTAGAATGATGGAGAGTGTCCACGCAAAGAACAGGAACTCAGCCAGAGTAGGGACCCCCCTAAAGGACAAGTAGATACATCATTAGCTAAAGACTCAAGCTAGCAAATGTCACCAGCAGGGAAAAGCAATTCTTTAATTAGGGCTTTCTTTACACCTATTGTTAACACCAATGTTTTATAAATATAGATAGATAGATAGATAGATAGATAGATAGATATAAAGTATTATAAAATAATACAAGCATAAAGTTTGAAAATTTCAACAGCACAGGCTGGCATTAAATGAAAAGTACAGGGACGCCTGGGTGGCTCAGTTGGTTAAGCGTCCAACTTCGGCTCAAGTCACGATCTCACGGTTTATGAGTTCAAGCCTCACATCGGGCTCTCTGCTGTCAGCACAAAGCCTGCTCCAGATCCTCTGTCCTCTTCTCTCTCTGCCCCGCCATCCTCCCTCTCTCTGTCTCCCTCTCTCTCTCTCTCTCTCTCTCTCTCATTCTCAAAAATAAATAAACATTTAAAAAATTAAGAAAAAAAAAAAAGAAAAGTACATCTCTCCATCTCTCTCCCCCATCCCCAACCCAAGTCCCACACTCTGGAGGCAACCCCTGTCAATCTTCTGTTTTTCATTCTTCTACGTTACTGCCATAATTCTAAACAATATGCACAGATCTCAATTTATTGATTTAGCGGTGGTAAACAACAAGTTATCTCCTTTCTCTTTGAGAGAGGAAAAATTTAGCTTACGTTTCCACTCGATTCTCCCTTTTCTGAGTTTGGTCAGTCACGCTGGCGTATTAAAGTGCTTTTACACTTTTAACTGATCCTCTCTGTTTGCTCCACCTTCCCTACACAGTATCTCTCGCCTCATCCCCAAATATAATGAGGAAGGCTCCACCTCTGCACTCACCTTCCCTCCCCCTTTGACAAGTTGACCTCTGTCAGCTGGGGCATTACCTTTACCGGGTCAATGATGGCGCATACGTGCTTTTCTATAATTGTAATTGAGACTTCTGTTTTGATTATAAAAATTGAAATTAGTAACCATTTAACTACAATTATATGAATGTGATCATATGACTATTAGTCACTGCAGAAGTTGTGTGATTAGATCCACTGAAAAAGAAATATGATTGTCACTGATTCTCCTCAAAGGAGAATGGTCCAAGGGTTAAGGTCAAATGGATTCTCTTGTATTCCATCAAGTGCTCAATCAAGATCAGGCCACATTTTTGCTGATTTGTATTTGAACTAAAAGTTTCTTCTCTAGTTTCCCAGTCGTTTTCTTGGCATTTCTAACCGTGCTTTCTTCTTGCTGAGAGAGGAAACAAACAAACAAAAAACAAAAAAAACAAAACAAAACAAACCATCTAACTCTTCCTCATGAGGTCAAGAGCTCCCAGCTTCTTAATCGTTCTGCCTATTAAATGATCCCCATTCTATTCTTGGAGCAGTTTTTTTAGGGTTCTCTTACTTTATGTTTTAATTTGAGCTGGGCTTTTAGGTCTGCTGCAGAGGTATCACCCTGGAATGGCTTCCATTTCAAGTCTAGAATTTTATCACTGTTTCCTGGGCCCTTAGCTGCTTATCTCTCTCCTGTACTCATGGTAGAGGACATCCTCAAATAAATGTATTAAAGAAAGTTTTCTTGGTAGATAAAAGATTCTGATTCATTCTGAACCCAGACGGCTGGAAAAGTGTTTATTTTACCTTCATACATATGTAATTTAAAATTTTTCTAGGAGCCACATTAAAAAAGTTAAAATTATAAATTCGATATTTCACATTACTTTTTTCATACTAAGTCTTTGAAATCTAGCGTATATTTTATAACTATGGCACATCTCAACCTAGACTAGCTACATTTTAAGTGCTCAACAGCCACATATGGCATCTGGCTACTCTGTTGGACAGTGCAGGTCTAGAACCTTCTCTTTATCTTTGTGCTTTATTGCTTCACCTAAAGATATGAATGGGGTGCCTGGGTGGCTCAGTCGGTTAAGGGTCGGACTTCAGCTCAGGTCACTATCTCACGGGTTGAGTTTGGGCTCCACATCGGGCTATGTGCTGACAGCTTAGAGCCTGGAGCCTGCTTCAGATTCTGTCTCTCTCTCTCTCTCTCTCTCTCTGCTCCTTCCCTGCTCACAATCAATCTCTCTCTCTCTCTCCCCCCCCCCCGAAATAAATAAACATTAAAAAAAAGATATGAGTATTTTTTCACTTTCCTGCTCAGAAATCAGTATGACTTTTAAATTTTAAAACTCATGTTTTTCTTTAATTGTTAGAATGCTCAGGCTATAATTTATGTCATCATTTCCTCTCTCCTGTTCTTTCTTCCCAGACCTCTCATTACTTGAATGCTAGTGCTCTTAGACTGATATTTTATCTCTTCATTTTCCTCTATTATTTTTCATCTTTTCACCATATTACTCAGGGCTCTGAGAGAGTTCATGAAACTTATCTGCAGCCATTTTATTTGATTTTTCTGTTGGCAGTCATATTTTTCATTTCTACGAATTCTTTTTGTTTTCTGTAGGCTTTTTTTGTAGCAGCCTGTTCTTTATGGGTATGAGATCTTTTATCTCTCTAAGGACTCTCATGAGAGTCTTAAAATTTCTCTCATCAATTATACTTCAATTAAAAAATTGTTTTCATTCCAAAGGTATTTTTTTTTTCCTTTTTCTTCATGTCTGTCTTCTCTTGTGTAGTGCTTGTTTCTTTCTTTCACAGTCTTGGATTGCCCACTCATATTTATGCACAAAATGCTCAGTTGACTGATACAGGAGGGTGATGGGTTTCCTCTAAGAAGGCGTGCATTTCCACACATGACCTGGCCTCTCACCTGAATCAGGGCAATGGTGGCAGCTGATGCTGAGCTCAGTTCTTGAGAGCTGGCACCTCCCTATACCCCTTCCCCACTCGCCACCAATGTTTTTAAAGGGTCTTATTATAAAGCACCAGCATACACATGAGGAGTCCTAGCCTTCTCCAGACAGCTCAGATCATTTCTGCATATATATATCTCTGTTTTGGCGTATTAATCTCTGACAGAAATTAGAATCTCGGGGCTGCTGGTACCTTCCCCACTTCCATTCTCAGTGCCGTTATGGGATTTATTCATTTTTGGACATCTTCACTGTCATTATGCTGGGATGTTGTGTTCAGCTGCCATCTTGAATAAAAAGACTAATTATCTTTAAGGGAAATATCCCTCCTCTTCCAAAGCCACTGTTGCCCAAAAGATAATGAGCAGAGGTTTGACTTTTGAATTTGATTTTCATGGTGGAACTTCTGTTAGCCAAAGCATAGGTTTTTACACTGACAAATGACGATCTGACCCAGTGGAAGTCTAAACTGAGCCCAGGCAGGGGCGCCTGGGTGGCTCAGTCAGTTAAGTGTCTGACTTTGGCTCAGGTCATGATCTCACAGTTCATGGGTTCGAGCACTGCGTCGGGCTCTGTGCTGACAGCTAGCTCAGAGCCTGAAGTCTGCTTCATATTCTACGTCCCCCTCTCTGTCTTTCCCCTGCTTGTGCTCTCTCACTCAAAAATAAATAAAAAAATTTTAAGCTGAGCCCAGGCACATGCCTTCCAATCTTTTCTAAAGTTCTTAATTTGAAACATTTTTATGGAATGTGTAGAGACGCTACCAACCCTTCCCCTTCTCCTTCTCTAACAATGAGTGCTTGGGGGAACTGAGGATCAAGGGTTTGTCTGTGTTTTGTCATCTACAAAATAGGGTGAGGACACTGGCCTAATGGTGAAGAGACATGGATTCTAGTCTCTGTGCAGACCCTCTCTGTTCTGCGGTGGTTCCCTAACACTTGTGAGCCTTGGCTGCCTCGTCTGTACACAGCACATAAACACCATTCCTGCATGTCTGATGGGGCCGGTATAAGGAGGAAAACAGCTAATGTACTGACACATATTCTGTCCTCAAAAGATTCTGCTGAGCGATTAAATGAAAGGCTCAAGGCAGGTGTCTTATTTTAAGGGCCTGACTGCTAAAAGCCAAAAAGAGCGATCAACGTCCCTGCCGGCATCCAGACTAGCATGCAGAGTGGACTGGGCTCTATCATCTCTCCCAGTGGGCTTTCCAGAATGACTCTGGTGATCACCACAAAAGCAAAGGAGGCACAGATAGCTCTGGTCACAGCCTTCACAAGCCAACAGCTTCCCACGTATAAGACACTCATTCACCACCAGAAAGGCTGGCAAGATGACAGGGTCTCAAGGAAAGGGCTGGAAATTACGAAGGGACCCTGCGTCATTAAGTCTCACACTCTCCTTTTAGAGATGAGGGACCAAGTGGCTCTGAGTGGAAAAGGGACTTGCCCAGTTAGTGACAGAGCCAAGACCAGAGTTTCTCGGACGATTGTCACATACCATCTACATCACCCGGAACCATGTCCCAACGCATGAAAGTCTCATTTTGAAATACTTCTTGGAGGCAAGTGTCTCTCTTCAGCAATGCCAAGCTGGGTTTTGGGAGACTGACCTAAACCTCAAGCCCAAGAAGGCTTTGGACCCCCAAACTGGTGCAAGCACCTGCTGGGCCTCAGAGCTTGTAAGACATTTCTTTGGGGGGCTAGTTCCACTTGCCCAGTGCCCAGGCCACTCTCCTTCCGGGTGACCTCCAGCGTCCGTGTGGCTGAGTCCCCACCTGGCAGGAACGCGCATGCCCACACTTTAGGCCAAAGCCCCAAAGTGCCCGGCACATTCCAGGCTTGCACCATCTCCAAAGGGCCCGAGGGCCTTGCCAGAGAAGGGTAATGGCAGGAAGCCACAATATATTAAAACAGTAGATTAAAACAAACAAGAGCATTTTGGATCGTATTACACATCACTTTCCTCACGTCTGACAACAGAAAAAAATCAAAGGCGGTAAAAGACCATCGTAGACCATAATGGTCTAATAACTTGGTGATAAAAGCGCTTGTGGGAGCAGCGTGGGAGTAGTCTGCTCCTGGTGCAGGAATCAAAGCTCTCCTCCAAATCCACAGTGGTGTGCTCAGAGGCATTACTGCTTAAGTGCTCGTTTAAGACTTCCTCCAAAATGCAGCACACTCACTGGAGAATCATAATTAGGCCTCAATTGTGGGCCATATTCACACGTTGTGCATCATCCTTAAAGATGACAGAAGAAAAAATTACCCAGGGCCACGTGGAGTGGATATTAGCTCTTTCACCATTGTCCTCCATGGAAAAAAAAAAAAAAATTAACAATTCCCTGTCTAGACTCACAGCCTTCCGAATACTGAGCACTCAGGACTTTGTTTTGCACTGAAAAATGGAAGAAGAGAAGTTGGGGGAGCAGGAGGGCTGGGGGGCCTGAAATTTGCACCGTGGGGATGGACATGATCAAATCCATAAGAAAGTAAGAGTGTCAGCTGTTCTCCATTCCTGGAGCAGGGTCAAACCCAAAGTCACAGAGATCAAGTTCATCAGGGGTACAGCAGCCCAGAGCTGATTGTTACGTAGGAGCACATCACCTTTTGAAGACCACTTTCTACTAAGGGTTTGCATGATGAACTAAAATGCCATGAAAATGTCCAGCCATTTGTCCATTACTCCTTCTTCTCTTCCCAAACCTGCTCCTGTCCCTAAGTTTCTGCTCCTGGGAAACAGCTTTTATTTTTTAAGAAACTGACAAACAAAACTGCCCATTGCTCAGAGTGTCCACGGAAGCTTTGGTCCCCGGTGTGTGGCTCCCTTGTCCCCGTGGGTCCGTTCTCGTTCAGCAGAAGTCCACTCGGTCTGCTATCCAGGGGAACGGACCTAAACCTGATCTCGGGTCATTTCTGTTTATATTCTGAACCTGCCTACTGCTGCCATTTCTGCATGCTCTTCTTTAAACTGATCCCACACAAAAAAGCATATGTTTATTGGCTGTTCTTTTTTTCTATTTCCCAGGAGCACTTAACAATTCCCACTGGCTCTTCTGTGCCCCCATTTGGCCCTCGGTCATGTATTACCTGAGTTTCCTTGGCTTTTTCATGGGCTAGTCTGCCTTGGAACACATGACAGTCTGTTCCATTCCATGTGTCTCTCGCCAAGCCCATGTGCCGTGCTCATGGCAGAACTTCCATCCCCCCCTTGTTCAGTTAACTGAGTTGCTGACTCCAGTCAGCTCTTGTCTGGAGACCTGGGGCAGAAGGACAAGAAATCTCTAGATTTCTCTGCTGTTCATTTTTTTTTTTCAACTGTAAACCCCCATCCTTTTCCTCCCCAAACCATTCTCTCCCCACTTTTATAAGACTTGAGTAAAAAAACAGCCCACCTTTTCTCCTCCTGGCTTTGGCAGCATGGGAATACCAGCAAAGAGACACGTGATTATGAAACAGGAAAACATAAAAGGCCTTACTATACTCACAGTGGTTCAAGCCCTACGTAACATTACTTGCCTATAATTATCATACGCTTTCTGTAAGAACATGGTGAGCACATTGGCATCTATTTTTTCTTTCTCTTTCTTAACTTTCGTTAGCCACCAAAGCATCTGTAGAAAGCTTCAGAATTTGCAACTTCCCCTTCACATAGATTTCCCTCATTTGATTTTCATGGCAACTCTAGGTACTCGGCGACCGATTATTATTTCCACCTTATGGCTTCTAAAATCTGCACTTTAATAAGAGCGTCATAGCTAATAAAGGAGGCATCACAAGTCAGTGACAAAGGAATAAGTTGTTCACATGTGATTTTAGAAAAATCGGCTCTCTGGTGGCAGAAAACCTCTAAGTCCTCATTTCACATGGCAAAATAAAATAAATTCCAAAATTTAAATTCCAAAATTGGGTATCATAATTATGATACCCAAAATTTTTTTTTAAAACTATAAGAAAATGTAGGTAAGTATTTATTTATCTGCTCTCTGCATTGAAAGAATTTTCCAAGCATAAAACAATGCAGGAGGTCACAAAGGAAAAGACTAATAGATTATATCACACAAAGGTTTTAAACCTCTAGATATAAAAAATAAAAGCAAAGCAAACAATGAACTGAAAAAATATGAGCCACACACATGACAGGCAAAAGGTTAATACTCTTAATATATAAGGCATCCATACAAATCAATAAGAAAAAGAAGTTTTCAAGTGGGGGAAGGTCATGAATAGACAATTTATAAGACAGAAAATACAAATGTCTGCCTAATCCACATAAGAAAAGCTATTCAGCCATAAAAAAGTAATCAAAGAAACTAAAAAACAGAGTCACCAGGTAGAGCTTCTTGCTTTTTAAATTAGCAAAAAACTAAAATAAAATAGAAAGATTGATCGTGCCAGATGCTGCAGAGGTGAAGTGAGAGAGGAACAGAAACTATATGATCTTTCTGGAAGGTGGTTTGGCATTAGGTATCAAGAATCTTGAAAATCATTATACTCTCTAACCTGGTGACTCCTCTTTAAGGACTCAGTCTTAAAAAGTAATCAGAAGGGTGGGCTGAAATGTATGTAAAAGACATTCTTTAGAGAGATTTATAACAATAAAATATGGAAACAATGTCCCCTAATAGGAGAGTGGTTTAAATTATGGCATATCTTCTTATGTTTTCACTCATATGTGGAACTTGAGAAACTTAACAGAAGACCATGGGGGGAAAGGTAGGGGAAAAAATAGCTACAAACAGAGAGGGAGAGAGGCAAACCATAAGAGACTCTTAAATACAGAGAACAAACTGAGGGCTGATGGCGGGGGGCAGAGGGGGGACTGGT
Source organism: Neofelis nebulosa (assembly GCF_028018385.1). Classification (NCBI taxonomy): domain Eukaryota; kingdom Metazoa; phylum Chordata; class Mammalia; order Carnivora; family Felidae; genus Neofelis; species Neofelis nebulosa. The sequence goes on along the minus strand of NC_080792.1, from coordinate 18,382,125 downwards.
GAGGAAGAGGGGAAAATGAGTAATGGGCATTGAGGAGGGCACTTGTTGGGATGAGCACTGGGTGTTGTATGTAAGCGATGAACCATGGGAATCTACCCCCAAAACCAAGAACATGCTGTACACACTGTAAGTTAGCCAATTTGACAATAAATTATATTAAAAATTAAAAAAAAAATAATATTTTACACAACTAAAAAAATGAATTAAATAAATTATGGCATATCTACAGAACGGAATATTGTAAAGACATGAATATTTGGAATAACTTTAGTGACAGGGAAAATATTTACCTTATAGCAAGAAAAAAAATTACTGAGATAAGCCTCAGTATTTTTCACGAAAAAGTCTCAAAAAGGTAAACAGCATGATGGAATGCAACCTTGGCTTCCTGTCCCTAGGGGACAGGGTGTCCCTGTTGCACCCACTGTCCCTCCGCTTATCACGCTTTGTCATTTCACAGGAGGAAAACAAGACCCTACACAACTACCAAGCCCGTTATACTCTAAAATCACTTCCAAGTCGGTGAATATACATGGTTGCAATTACGTAGTTCTTAGCAATTAGTCCTAATTAGTGCTTCTGTGTTCTGCCTTTTCTATTTATTATTATTTAATATTTGAGTTCCCATGGATCAGCAGAGTCAACAAGCGTATCATTTTGATGATGCCACATTGCTATGTGTCCACCAAACCCTATCACCCTCACACTCTGGGCATGTAGTGAGACTACATTTCCCAGCCTCCTTTGCAGTTAAGTGTGGCTAGATGGTGGCATTCTGGCCACTAAAGTGTAGTCTTAATGTTGCCCCCCTCCCCACCTCCATATCTGGTTCATGAAATCTCCCTTGTGGTCCTCTGTTATCCCTTCATTCCCTCATGCATCTATCAGATACAGAGAGGAAATGATGGAGCCAATAAATGGCAGGAGCCCGGGTCCCTGAGTGACTTTGTAGAGTAGACTCAACTGACCCACACTGGACTGTGATGTGGGCAAGGAATCAACATTTACTGTGATAAGCTTTGATGTCATTTGTTAAAGCAGTTATCCTACCCTGACCCCAGACTCGGCTACTATCCTTAGCTACTTGGCTATTATCTTAACCGATCACAGTCTGCTTAACCTCTGTCCTGTCTCGGATGTTTTCATTGTTGCTAAATACTGCCACAATTATCTTTGAACAAATTTTGCTTTTTCATTTGCTCCTTCCGGCTTATACTCATTGAGTGTATTCCCCCGAGGGGGTTACCAGGGCAATACCAGCGCATTACCAGGATTAACTATCTCATGGCTCTTGTTATGCCGGACTGCTCTCTAGAAATCCTGGAGCAAATGAGTGCTGCATCGACTAATGCATTGTTTCCCCACATCCCCAGTAGCACTGGGTTTTATTATTTTTTGTTGTGTTTGGTAATTCCTTAACAATTAGGAAGTGCTTTTCAAGAGGTCTCACTGAGGTCATTTACACTTGCAATACTTCGTGGGAGTTCCTCTCTCCAGAGTGTGAGGAGATAGTATTTGGCCCCACCGACCCCACCCTATCCTCTACCCTCTGGCCTGCTCTCTGATGCAGGCAGCCACAGGGACCTTCACGGGCCCTGCATCAGGAAAGCGATGACATTGCAAAATGCAGTAAAAAGAATCCAGCTTTCGCTTCTTCGTTACAAAACAGGCTTTTGGAAACTCACAGTAGAGACTATAGTTTTAAGGGGGGAAGAAAGCGTTATGTGTTTCAAAGCACGGCTTTTGAGTGTAAGAAGCCTCAGGCCTGAAGGACTCTGGGCATACGGTGGAGGCATAAATAATAGATTTGGAAGAATACGTGATCAGTCAGAGCCAGACAGCTCTGCCCCAGGCTAGATAAAGTTTCTCTGGGCTGAGGGAGTGGAGAAGTAGAGAGAAGAGAGGGCTTAAATGGCCGGTCCCAAAGGCAGAGGTGTGTGACAGAAGCCCTGAGGGGCGGATTGAAGCCAAGTCCCCTGTGCTCCACACGTGCCCGAGTGGATTCACACGTTCATTCAGGAAGTATTCATGCACAGGCACTGAGCACTGTGGGCACTAAATACCAGGTCCTTGCTCTCATGGAGCTGACATCCTATTGAGGATGTCAGTACACAATACACAAATTACACACACACACACACACGACATATACACACATCTACATACACATATACATAATGTCAGTGGTGATCAGTGCTCTAAAGACAAAACAGGACACAGAGTGATGGAGGATGGTGTTATTTTAAATGAAATGTCAGAGAAGGCCTCTCTGAAATGTGACATTTAAACAGTGGAATGGGAGGGGAACCATGAGAGTATGTGGGCATAGAACACTCTAGAAAGTGAGAACAGCAAATGCAAAGGCACTGAGACAGGAGTGTGTCCTGGCATAGACAGATCTGCAAGGAGACCAGTGTGGACAGCGAGAGAGAGAGAGAGAGAGAGAGAGAGAGAGAGAGAGAGAGGAGGGAGGGAGAGAGAGGGAGAGAGAGGGAGAGGGGGGGAGAGAGGGAGGGAGAGAGAAGTCAGAGAGCTGGCAGGCAAGCAGGGTGCTATTAGGCTTTCTGGGTAGAAAGGACAGAGATAGGCTTACTTAATACAGGGCCTGTCTCCTCCTTTCCTAGAGTAGTGTCTAGGTTTCTGGCTATGAAGGGCCAAGGCAACGAAGGTGGGTGTCACAATAGGGAATGTCTGGGCGGCAGTCACATCAGATGTGACCGATGGCCCCCAAGGTCTTCACGGTATCCTTCTGTCTCCTCACCGCCAGGCCACTGCCCAATGTCCTCTCCCCACTGCTAGGCATCTCGCGGGCACGTGGGGGACAGCCGGCCTGCCCAGTGCCCTCTCCCCACCGCCAGGCCTCTCGCAGGCACGTGGGGGACAGCCGGCCTCCCTTGTACCCTGTGGATGGGTGTTTGCCAGGGACTAAGGCAAAAATGCAGGAGAAACAGGCCTTTGGACCCTGGTGCCCCCTGCTCTCCTGCTCTGCACCCTCATTAGCTGCTTATGACCACACTGCCACAGGCCTGGCCTGCCAGCTGTATGCGCTGGGTTTCTAAATCCCCACCACCTCTATGAATTCCTCAGGCGTTCAGACTAAGCAATCTAAATATGTGAAGAAACACCACGCGCATCAAAATGGAATAACCCTCCATGGAAATTAGTTGCTAACTAACATAAATTAAGTTTCTAATTAAGTAAACATTGAAGAAGAGGGGTTTTGTTTTTGTTTTTAGCAGTTTCTCACCTATTTTTCCACTAGGGCAGGTGAGCACATACTCGCGCGCGTGCACACACACACACAGACACACACACGCGCACACACACACACACACACACCTGCATCCTCTAGAAAAACAGGGATCAGGAATCTGGCACCCGCTATCGACAGATTGCCACTCCTGTTCTAAATGAACTGCCGGCCTGGGCCTCCTTTTCATCTCAAAGGCCATTTGGCATAACCCCATTCATCTGCACAGACTGTCAAATTCTCTCTCCCGGACTTCTCCTGTGACCTTCATTTTATTCTCTGCTCGTGCCTGAGTGTGGCGGCTGAACTGGATTGATTAAAGTTTTAGCCCTGTCTTATTTTAATTCAAGAGCTAAGTGGAGCATTTAAATGAACTCGTAGAAGGACCCACTGTCAGGATTCTGAAATCCGGTTAATATTTCTCCCTTGGCTGCCGCACCCCCCACCCCCCCATCATCACTGCTCTGTCTCCAGGTTGGCTTCTGGGTGATGTTCACGGTTGGTTAAAAATGACATCATCGGAGTGACCGAGAGTAGATTAGTGTTCATTTCCATCTATCCATCCATCACTGGAGTTCCTGGGTTCATTAAGTGTGCTCCAGTCATGAGTTCCCTCCATTTCCCATAATTCACCGCAGGGTCTCATGAACTAGAATGGAGTTTGTCAGTTTCCCCCAGTTCTGAATAGAAGAGACAAGGGTTCTTTAGCGCCAAGCATCTTTTATCCTGGAGAGAGAACGTGAGGGGAAGGAGGGGAGAAGGCCGGGCGTGGTGACATATATGCACAGCATGCTCATTCATCACTGCCATTTACAAACGCCGTGATGGGCTCCGCATGGTCAGGGATGCTGGACTCGCACCTTCTTCTTCCGCCCTGGCTCTTCAGTCTGATTGCTCCTTTTCAGAGAGTCTCCTGGTCCCTCCATACTATTATTGGGCTGTAATTGCCTAAGGTTCTTCTTAGGACAGAGGAAAGAGCATGAAAGAAGTAAGCCAGGCATCCATCCCCCAGGGCTGGACCAGCCATGTCATGTCATGCCCAGGCCCCCTCTAAATTCTCAAGGCTCTGCTCAGCCACCCACCCATTTATTCAATTCTGCAAATACTTATCATTTGCCTTCTACATGAAAGGCCCTATGCCAGGTGCTCAGGTATTCTAAAATGTACCAGGGATCATGGTTTTATTCAGGTTTGGTGAGACCAACAGACCAGACGACGGCTGCCACCGAAAGGAGAGCTCACTACGTCCCAGCCGCAAGCCCTGTAGGTCCCAGCCCGATGCAGGAGAACCCTACCCAGCAACGAAAAAGAACGAGCTACAAACACGTGCAGAAGCAGGGATGAATCTCAGAGACACAATGATGAGTGTTAAGAGGCCAGATACAAAAGGGTTTCATTTATACCAAGTTCAAGAACGCCTAAAACTTAACAGAAGCCAGAATAGTGGCTACCTCTGGGTGGGTGGGTATTGACTTAGAAGGGGTACAAGGTGGAGTGCGTCTGGGTGGCTCCATCAGTTAAGCGTCTGACTCTTGATTTCAGCTCAGGTCACGACCTCACAGTCTGTGAATTAGAGCCCCGCGTTGGGCTCTGTGCTGACAGTGCAGAGCCTGCTTCAGATTCTCTCTCTCCCTCTCTTTCCCCCTCCCTTGCTCTCGGTCTCCCAAAATAAATAAATTAATTTTTAAAAAGAAGTGGTACGAGGGAACCCTCTGGCATGCTCATATGTTCTATAAGGTGCACTGCATGGTTGTTATAAGGATGAATACAAATGTAAAAAAAAAAAAACCTTACAGTTTTAGGAACTTTAGGAACTTACAGTTCCTAAGAGGAGGGGGCACACCATGCCATGCCATGCGGGGTCACACGAAGAAGCACCAGGGTCAGCCAGGAGGCCGAAGGAACAAATGGAAAGTTATGGGCAAAAGCCTTTATTGTGGTTTTTGTGGGAAAGAATGGGTGAGGAAGGGTAAGCAGATGAGCAAGCTTGAGGTTGGATAGTTTCAAGAATTTCAGCAGGCTCTCAGCTCTAGGGATGCTTCCTGGTGCCTGGCCCTGGAGTGGGTGATTTAGGGCAGGAGGATAATGTCCTGAGGACAAGAGGTGGTTGGAGCCCATGGACTTGAGATTGGTTGGTGTGCACAGCAAAGGCATGCTTGCAGATAAGTTGTCTGCTATCTCTAGGAATTAGACAACCCTAGAAGGGGTAGTCCCGCCCTAGGGGCTGCAAGGCTCCAAGAAGTCAAGGCAGCATCAAATACAGAAAATTAAAAATGTGATGAATACATGGTGTCTCCAAAAATGACAATCTCTGCCCTTGAAGAGCTCACACACCGCAAAACAAACACTTGTAGTAAAGTTTGACACCATAATGGCACAAGGAGGTATACCAGTCACCTCTGGGGTATCCGCACAACCTCCCACTCTTAGGAAATAGACCCCACATCTAAAGTCACCTTTGCGGATATCTGTACAACCTCCCACTCTCAGGAGACAGACCCCAAATCTAAAGGAGTAGCAATTTCCAGGCTTGTAATTCATGACCTCACTCTCCCCCTGCGCTCCTTGGCCACAGCTAATTAAACGAAACAAGACAGCGGTCCCAAATTCAGCCAATCAAATGTCCCTCCCCACGAATGTGGAATCGACATGCAGAGACTGCAGACCTTGTGCGGGTGGAAATTGTAACCGATGAACCAGGAACCAGGAGATAGTCTTACTTCACCATATAGACCAGTGATGCCGAGCCCTGGAGGCACGTTAGAGCCATCTGGGGAGCTTGTAGGAAATATTTATACCAGGGTCCCGACTCAAACCACTTACACCCTCTGAGGGTGTGTCCAAGTGTCAGCGCCCCTGTTCCCAGCCTGACTCACTGCACACACCCATCAAAAAGGAACTCCCTTGCACCCTAGGCCCCCCGAGAGCACCACTGTGTGGGAAGTGACCCAGGACTGTGCTATCATTTGTGTGGGTGTCCCACGCGTCCAAGGACTCACGGAACACTGAGTAGGGAAGCCAGGAGAATTTTGCATCACCGTTTTCCCACGAAAGCTTCTAATAAAATGGACATCCATCAAAGAGAGATGTGTGATGCACCCAAGAAGTCAATATGTCAATGAACCAGGAAATATTTTTAGAGAGGGGGATGGATGGGAGGAAAGACAAAGCTCCTGCTCTGGAGGAGTCTCGATCTGAGCTGCAAAAGAGGTTTCGATGCGGAGTAGATACATACCCAGGGAAATGCACAGGCACGCAGGCAGTCGGTGTAGTGGAGAGTAGGAAACCCAAGCATAATACGCGCCGAACAAATGGTACGCCGCACAATCAGAAAAGAAAGATCGCTCTGACCTGGCTGGTCCAGGAAGACTTCCTGAAGGTGGGGGAATTTACCCTGGTCTTTTGAGGAAACGTGCGCTTCAAACAGGTGGAAAAGGCAGGCCGCTCCCAGGCCAGGGTAGCCAGCTGTGTGGTGCTTGGAGGAGCGTCTTCCCCACCGCACTGTGAAAAGCCAGCCCTGCCAGGAGGTGTTCTTTGGCCTCTCCCCAGATCTTCAGTCAAACTAAATTGTCCTCTGCCCATTACTCTCCTACGGCGTCAGGATTTGCCCCTCTTTCCCATCAAGCAAACCAGGAAAACTCAGGGGTTTACTTTTTTTAAGTTTATTATTTTGAGAGAGACAGGGAAAGAGCACAAGTGGGGGAGCAGCAGAGACAGAGGAAAGGGGACAGAGGATCTGAAGCAGGCTCCATGCAGGGAGCAGAGACCTGAGGCAGGGTTTGAACTCACCAACCCTGAGATCAGGACCTGAGAGGAAGTCGGATACTTAACCAGCGGAGCCACCCAGGCGCCCCAGAAAACCCAGGGGTTTAAACTGCCACTAGTCCAAATCCAAGAAAGCACAGGGATCCAAGTGGGGCCCTCTGACCTCTGGGAGAGCAGGTGTCAGGAGACAAGGCAGGTGATCCCAGACGACAGGAAACTGGAGTCTCACCCCTGGTGAGACGGGGGCATCACACACTTGAAACTCAGGGTCCCCACCTTCAAAAGAACTACTCTGACAAGCGGAAACAGACAAGAGTTTTGTTCTAGCTGCTCAGCTCTTCCCAGAAACGAATCCCTAAGTGCCAGGGGCCTGGAGTAGGTATGAGACCCAGTCATCCCAGAGAAAACAACTTTACTCCATTCCTCATCCACATCTGCAAATCCCTCCCCAGCTTGAGAACCAGTCATCCTAGCGAGAGCCATCTTCTCGCCACGGTTCTTCTCGTTCCTTCCCACTGCCCCTGTGTCCTGTCCTCCCTCCCCATCCCTACCTGGACCCCTCACTCCTTAGCAGCAGTCAACTCTCAAAGAATTAGCCCCAAACTCTCAAATATCTACTTGGATTTTTTTTTTTTTTTAATTTACCTCTGAGAGAGAGACAAAGAGTTGGGGAGGGCTGGGGATGGAGGGACAGAGGATCTGAAGTGGACTCTGCACTGACAGCAGAGAGCCTGATTCGGGGCTCGAACCCATGAGCCGTGAGATCATGACCTGAACTGAAGGCAGACGCTTAACCAACTGAGCCACCCAGACGCCCCTATCTGTCTGGACTCTTAAGGCCTTCAAACCCACAGCCTCTGTCCGAGTTTCAGGTCAGGGGTATCCTCTTTCCTTGCTTGCCCTGGTGGGGGGGGAAGACTCAGATTTGTATACATTCTTTAAAAACAAAACAAAACAGGGGCGCCTGGGTGGCGCAGACGGTTAAGCGTCCGACTTCAGCCAGGTCACGATCTCGCGGTCCGTGAGTTCGAGCCCCGCGTCAGGCTCTGGGCTGATGGCTCGGAGCCTGGAGCCTGTTTCCAATTCTGTGTCTCCCTCTCTCTCTGCCCCTCCCCCGTTCATGCTCTGTCTCTCTCTGTCCCAAAAATAAATAAAAAACGTTGAAAAAAAAATTAAAAAAAAAAAAAAAAAAAACAAAACCCTTCCCTCCCCTTTGGGCATGAGAATAACATCTGGGGACAGATGTCTCTGGGTCACCTTTGTCGTGGGGCTCGGTTTCCCCCTCCGTGCAATCCAGAGTAGACCCTGACCTCTCCCCAAGGACGACCCCTCCCCCTACTCTTGTTCCCGTTTATGGGCTTTTTTCCACCATGGCAGCTTATTTGCAGCTGTAGGCTTTCAGCCGCGCTCCACTCTGCTCCTTTCTGCTGCTGTGGAACATTTTCCATGCCACTGGGGAACGTAATTGCTCCTCACATGCATTTTTGAAAGACCTCGGAAACCTCTGCATAAATCAGTAGAAGTTCATTTATGGTTTTAGAATATTCTGGATAATTTATTTGGTGTCAAGGAGCCTGAGCCTGAGCCTTCACCGTTCAACCTGGGCCCTGCAGGGCTCCACTGCATTTCCCTTGCATGTTTGTTTTGGTTTGCCCTGAAATGCTAGCCAGCCACAAGGAGACCTTTATCATTATTCCAAATAGATTTTTCCCCTTTCTAATGACATACTCTTTGGAGGTTTGACACTGAGCCAGCGCTTCTTCCCCTTTTAAAAAACCAACAGCTAATCCAGAGCTCTCTTCCTTCCAAGCCGTGCAGGCTGCGGCTCTCAGATTTCAGCCCGTCCTTCCTGAGAGTTTGAACAGCAGAGCCAGCATGCAGACCTCCTTCCAATGACTTCCTGCTGTCTTCACGCTGGCCAGGGCGGGCAGCATCCAGAAAAGCGACCCAGATTATGGCGACACAGTTGGAAAATAGCATCTGGTCCCCACAGTCTGCAGATCCGGCATGCTTGACATTCTCGGTCCTGTCCTACCAGAAATGCCTGGAGAAAGATGGCGCTGACATTTTTAGCAATTTGCACAATGTCTATCCCCCTAGGCTTTTTTTTTTACATCCTTCCTGGCTATGGACTGAGGTTCAGATGTTCAGTGTTCCCTGCTTTTTGCTCTCTCAGTATTCCCACTCCCCCAAATCATGTGCTCAAGCCCTAAACTCCTGTCCTCAGAGGACAATCAGACTGACACCTTTAGTGTTTGTGCTTGATTTTATGGCCTCGTGATCTTGTGCCCTTTGGGGTTCAAAGGTCACATCAGGCAGCAGGCAGGGAGGTTTTTGATGTAACCTCTGAACCCCAGAAAACAAAAGGACAGGGGCCCACAGAGAAAATCCATCTAAAAATGGTCATATAAAGAATGCAACTCAATCAGCCCAGAGCATGCAAATTACCCAACATTTTTATGGAGCACCCGGCTAAATTCAAACTTCGAGTCAAAAGAAGGGACACAAACCCCATGATCCCAATACATAAATCAAAGCTTGAGAAAAGCAAAGAAATGAGTTTACAACCAATTCAGAATGGAAGGATTTGCAAGATGTGATTTATAAATTGTTTTCCTCCCCCACCCCCACCTCGGTCCACACAGAAGCGCGTGTGCACGCGCGCACACACACACACACACACACACACACACACACACACTCTGGTCATTACAATGCAACTATCTGAAAATCAAGCATTTTCTTTTCTGAAGGTTTGCCCAGTGCTAAGCTGGACAAATGAGAGACCCGTCAAAGGCCAAGTGCTCTCTCCTCAGCCACTGGAACCATCCTCAGAAACAGGCTGAAAGTCAGTAGAGCAGGCAACTGATAAGATGAGGCCTTGTCACATTCTGCAGAACAGATGTCGCCTCCTGTACTATACAGATTGTCCTTCAACAGCCCTTAATACCTGCACACATGCCCCCAGGCAAAGGTCAGACTCATTTTTGAATTGCTGAAATATCCTCTTCACCTGGTGAGGTGGTTAAGCAGGGGATACTCCTGGTTTCACGACTATTAAAGTTTTATTTCTCTAAAAAATAAATACCTAAGTGTGTGTATCTAGCTTGGCAGGTAAGATGCTGATCCTGGGAAAGAGATCTTTAGAACTTTGCCAAATAAGTCTGTATGAGCAAAAGTTGTGTTCAGATACCAGGCCTTGGGGAGAAAAGAAATAGATGTGCCTTACCCTTTTACTTCTTTTTTTTTTAAGTGTATTTATTTATTTTGAGAGAGATGGAGACAGCGTAAGTAGGGGAGGGGCAGAGAGAGAGGTGAAAGAGAATCCCAAACACTCTGCACTGCCAGCATGGAACCCGATGTGGGGCTTGAACTCACAAAATCGTGAGATCATGACCTGAGCCGAAACCAAGAGCCAGTCGCTTAAGTAGCTGAGCCACCCAGGCGCCCCTTTTTCAATTAATTTTTATTTATTTTTGAGAGAAGAGAGCATGAGTGGGGGGAGGGCAGAGAGGGAGAGAGAGAATCCCAACCAGGCTCTGTGCCGTCTTCAAGGAGTCCAACTGGGGGCTCGATCCCATGAACCTTAAGATCATGACCTTGAGCCAGAGTCAAGAGTTGGACGCTTAACTGACTGAGCCACCCAGGTCCTCCTGTGCCCTACCCTTATATTTTTATTATTTTTTAATAATAATTTATTGTCAAGTTGGCTAACATACAATATGTATACTGTGCTCTTGGTTTTGGGGTAGATTCCCATGATTCATCGCTTACATGCAACACCCATTGCTCATCCCAACAAGTGCCCTATGTGCCTTACCCTTTTAAATGAAGGCTTGTTTGCAAATAAAATATGTGTCCCCTTCTACAGCAAATGTGAGAAAGTTGCAGGAGCCTCCAGATTCCTGTTCCAGATCTTCCATTTGGAAGAATTTCTCTCTGCTCTGTCTCATCCAGGCTCCTCTTTTTCTTTTAACTTTGCATTAGACTGTAATTTCCCTGGGAGGAATGAATATATTTTTAACTATAACTGAACAGTAGCACAACAGTGTTCGATGAAAATGTGTCCTAGGGGCACCTGGGTGGCTCAGTCGGTTAAGCGTCCGGCTCTTCATCTCGGCTCACATCGTGATCTCGTGGTTCATGGGACTGAGTGTCGAGTCAGGCTCTGCATTGGCAGCACAGAGCCTGCTTGGGGTTCTGTTTCTCCCTCTCTCTCTGCCCTTTCCCCATTTGTGCACACACACTCTCTCTCTTAAAATAAATAAACTTTAAAAAAAAAATGTGTCCTACACAGTGGAACCCCAAAGCAATGTCAGATGAAATAAGAATCCCAGAAAGAACTCTAGAAAGGAAGAGTCCTAGTCCCCCAGTTGGATGACCTCACACAGGCCACCTCCCCTCTCTGAGCTTCAATTTCTCCACCTGTAAATTCAAAGCATGCTTCTGATTTTCCACGGCATGCCCTGCACAGGCCCTGCGAAGGAGCCTGGACAGCACGATGTCTCTGGTTCTGGACAGTCTCCTCTGGACACAGGAGAACGGACTAAACCGCTGTTTCTCTAACCCTATTCTCCAACTCAGGGCTTCCACAAATTGTTTCCTTTCCAGGAGAAGTGAAATACAGCCCACCGAAACCATGTTCCCAGTGATAACTGAGCAGCAAATATTATTTTTAAATGTGCTGCAAAATTCTCCTGTGCTATTTTGGAAACCCAGCCCCAGGAGTACACATGAGCTACACTGAAGCTCAGAGTTCTCCTGGACAGCTTCTGCCAGACCAAGGGCTCGAGGCTGCTGTGGCTGAAAAAGCCAGGAGTCACTGTTAGATCGCACAGACACTCGGACACTTTACACATTCCTTAGGGGCCCACCAGAGGTCACAGGGCTAGTCAGGAACAGTCAGACTTGAAGCCTGGGTTCCTCCATTCCCAGCCCATAATAATGCTATGATAGCGAAGGATTCCTCCCACCCAGAGCGTTTACTTCTTACATATCACGTTGGCTCTCTCCACACAAATGTTACTCTCCTGGTCTTAGACATGAGGAACCAGAGTCCTGAGAGGTTTGATCCCTTGCTCAGGTCTCATCTGGGGAACCAGGGTTGGGTTCCAGGTTCTACTGGATTCCAGGCCTGTGCTTGGAACACCCACCTCAGCCCTGAGACCCCATTTCCATGCTCTGACCATATGGTGCTGCCTCATAAGTGGGAGATGTGAAGCTAGCAGGTCCTAAGGAGTGTGGAGGAGTGCTTTCTGGGAAAGGCAAGAAGAGGGTGTGTGGGGGGCTTAATGGTGTCCCCCAGAAAGACATCAACGTGTCTTTCCGGCACCTGTGATATGAGCTATTTTGGGAAAAGAGTCTTTGCAGATACAATCAAGGATCTCAAGGTGATGCGGGTGGGCCCTAAATCCAATGACAAGTGTTCTTACAAGTGACAGAAGAGAAGACACAGGAGAAGTCTGCGTGAGGCCAAGGCAGAGATTGAAGTGACACAGAGACAAGCCAAGGAACACCTGGTGCCACTGGAAGCTGGAAAAGGCAAGGAACGTTCTCCCCAGAGCCGGTGGAAGGAGCCTGGCCTTCCCGACACCTTGATTTTGGATTTCCAGCCTTCAGAACTGTGAGAGAATAAATTTCTGGGGTTTTTTTTTGTTTTTGTTTTTTTTTAAGCCACCCTGTTGGTGGTACTTTGTCACAGCGGCTCCAGGAAACGAAGAGTGGAGTAAGCATTTCCTTTGGGGAGAGCTGCAGGTGTCCTCAGGAAGTGTGGACCCAGAGGGAGCCGCCCCCCACCCACCTGCCTACCGCACCAAAGTTCTTCCCATGAAGGCAGAGTCATTACTTAGGCTTCTGAGGCCCCAGCATTGGCTGCTGTCCATGTGACATCTCCTTCCAGGAAGCAGAAGAGCTAGAAGCGTCTGGTAGGTGAGCGCCAACCCCAGCCCAGGTGTCCTCAGGCTCTTTACCACAGTAAAGCTGCTAATAATGGGGTTTTGGACTATCTCTCCATGTGCCTTTTGCTTAACGGAACCCAGCTTCTTTTTTTTTTTTTTTTTAATTTTTTTTTTCAACATTTTTAATTTATTTTTGGGACAGAGAGAGACAGAGCATGAACGGGGGAGGGGCAGAGAGAGAGGGAGACACAGAATCGGAAACAGGCTCCAGGCTCCAAGCCATCAGCCCAGAGCCTGACGCGGGGCTCGAACTCACAGACCGCGAGATCGTGACCTGGCTGAAGTCGGACGCTTAACCGACTGCGCCACCCAGGCGCCCCACCCAGCTTCTTTCTCTTAGCAAGATGTCGCAACTGAACCCAGCCACCTTCCAGCCTGAGTCAAAAATCTTAGGTTTCCAAATTAGCCCAGGAGGGCGTGTGTTAGAGAAAGGGTCTGTGCTTCACTGAAGGTTTCCTTTAGACTCCCATCCCTCCCAAATATATGTGAAATGTACTAGATTTACAACACTTCCGCTGCCGGGCAAAATTTTAGGGACACGCCTATACGCAAAACATGGTCCACGATGCGGATTGCCTGTTTGTTCCTGACCAACGTGTGCAGGGCAGACGGCTGCACTTCCTGTGAGACAGCCCTGTGACAGAACGCACCACAGGCAGGGCGACACACGCTCCTGATTGCCACTGCTGGACTGAGTCATCCTTCCCTGTGCCCATAAACCGGAAGGACCCTCCACCCCAAAGGAGGGCCGGTGAGAACAGACAGCACCGTTTAGCCCTTGCGCTGTGCACTGTGGACCCAGAGGTTCATTTGATTGTCACCCCTCAGACCTTATTCCAGTGATTTCCCAACCTTTTTCAGGTGCAACACAGGCCAGACCCTGCTCGGCTGGTACTGTTCTGGGCGGCCAGACGTGACGAGCCTGGGAGGTCAGGCCACCTCAGGCCACACCTGACCACCCCAAGGGCTGATAGACCACTAAGCAGCCAGAACACCAAGAAACCTGCCTGAGCCCAAGAGTCACAAGGCTCTGCCTCACAAAGCTTATTTTTGTATGTATTTAATATTTAATAAACCTAATTTTTTTTTTAAATGAGAGAGTTCCAAATCCTTAGAAGCAAATCTAAAGAATTTTGGAAATATTTGAAGATGCCTCCTAAGCAGGTAAAACAAGAGTAGAGGTTTTTAAAAAATAGAAGCTTACGCCAAGAGTTTTGATAAAATGAGATCACCGTAATAAAAAATTCTCTGGGATTCTGCTCCCACCTGTGAATCATACTGAGAATGAACCACCTCGCGGTGGACACCATAGTTTGGGGGGTATATAAAAGCCCCATTTTCCTCCCCTCTCACAACCTTCAGGTGCACACACAGGCACACACACAATGAACCAAGAAAGGAAGGAAAAGAGATCAGTAATGAGAGAGCCCACTAATGGATTGGCTTAAGTATAAAACAACATCCCATCACTGTTCTAGAAAATAATCAATCAAGCACTTAATTTTAAACATAAAAGTAAGCTGCCAGGAGACTGTTAATAGATAACCAAATAAATTAACAGTTGTAGGTGGGATTTGAAACCAGGTCAGATTTCCCTCTCCCCCAAGCTCCGAGCCCATGCATATAAAGGGTTTCCCCAGCTTGGCAGCTGATCTCACACTGTTTCAAAGAGAAATCTCCTTTTAGCCAATATCCCCTCTCAGCGGGCTGGTCACTTCAGGGAATTGTCCTTTGTGCGTCTTCCATAAATTTTATAACACCGCTACTTTAAAATATTGATGGGCAACTTGGCCTTGGCCCAGGCCCACAGTGGGTTAGTGTGGACATGAAAACCTTCAGGAGCACAGAAGCAGGAAGGAACACATCCCCCGCTGACCTTTCTTAAAGGGACAATTGTGTAAGTGCGGTGGTTACCTGAGCTGGAGGCCTGCCCGGCTTTGATGGATGGTTCTGCCCTCTGGGAGCCATCTCAGAGGCACACGGGGACAGGAGGGTGTGTGGGACACACACAGGCGATGCTCAGGTACCTGCAGACCCATAAAGGGCAAGTGAAATCCACACATAAGCCCCCAAGTTGTTTTAACCTGAGACTCAAGTTTCTCTCAACATTCAAACTCTTTGCAAAGTTATTGATGAATAAGGATTGGCAGCTTTATAGTCTGTCTCTTCTCTTTATACCCGTGACCTTCTCAGGGCAAGTGACCAAAAGTAAATGCAACAAGGAACATCAAAGGCAGGACTAGAGAATTGATCCCTGATTCCTGGAGGCTCTGTGATTGCTCTGAATTTCTAGGATGATATCCATTCTGCCATCACACTCTCTTCAAAATATCCCCCCGAAAAACAACACAGTAAAAGTCCACCTCCTAGAATAAAGTTACCACTGAGAGCAATAAAGCAATAGTCTGCTAATCAAATGAATAACACAATGATAGCTGTCATTTATTGGGCCTTACACACACACACACACACACACACACACACACCCCAAGCACTGCACTGTATCAAATATGTTGTGCATGTGATCTCATTGAATCCTTTTTTTTTTTTTAATCTGCAAAAATATCCTTTGATTCAGAAAATATACCGCTAGGAAATTTTTTCATGGAAGTAATGGAGGCTATGTCCAAAGACTTTGTCTACAAAGATGTTAATCATATTTAAGTAAGAAATTAAAATAGGGGCACCTGGGTAGCTCAGTTGGGTAATCGTCTGACTTCAGCTCAGGTCTTGATCTCATGGTTTGTGGGTTCGAGCCCCGCATCAGGCTCTGTTCTGACAGCTCGGAGCCTGGAGCCTGCTTCAGATTCTATGTCTCCCTCTCTCTCTGCCGTACCCCACTCATGCTCTGCCTTTCTCTCTCTCTCTCTCTCTCTCTCTCTCAAAATAAATAAACATTGAAAATAATTTTTAAAAAAGAAATTAAAATAAAAAGTTCTGGGGCATCTGGGTTGCTCAGTTGGTTGAACGCCTGATTCTGACTCTTGATTTCAGCTCAGGTCAATGATATCACAATTCATGAGATCGAGCCCCATGTCAGGCTCTGCACTGACAGTGTGGGGCCCGCTTGAGATTCTCTCTCTGCCTCTTTCTCTCTCTGCCCCTCTCCCCCCTTCTCTAAAATTAAAAAAAAAATTAATAAGAAAAAGTTCCAATAATGGAGAGGTGGTAAAAAAAATTACATTATATCCATACAATATAATATTGTGTGGCCATTTAAAACTATGTTGTAGGGATGCCTGGGTGGCTCAGTCAGTTTTAAGCCTCTGACTCTTGGTTTCGGCTCAGGTCATGATCTCACTGTTGGGGAGTTCAAGCCCCAAGATGAGCTCCATGCTGACAGCGTGGAACCTGCTTGGGATTCTCCCTCTCCCTATCTCTCTGCCCCTCTCCTGCTCACTCTCTTTCTCTCTCTCAAAAAAAAAAAAAAAGAATTTAAAACTATGTTGTAAAAGATGTATTTACAAAGAAAATATGTCTAGGAGATAGTATTTGGTAAGCAATAGAAGAATAGGAACACTATGAATATTTTTACAAATTTATGGTAGGTAATACATATATATGCACAAAGTATGTGATGAAATTCATCAAAGTATGATTATCGGTGACTTTTTTTTCTTCATTTTATTTCTCTTTCTGATTTTTTATAATTTCTTAAAAAGAATTTTTTTTTAATATGTATTGTTGAGAGAGAGACAAAGAGTGCGAGTGGGGGAGAGGCAGAGAGAGGGAGACACAGAATCCAAAGCAGGCTCCAGGCTCTGAGCTGGAGCCCCACGTGGGGCTGGAATTCACAAACTGTGAGATCATGACCTGAGCTGAAGTTGGATGCTTAACCGTCTGAGCCACCCACCAGGTGCCGCCCCCCCCCCAATTTTTTATAATTTCTAGTAAGAAAAATATTTTTTAGAGAAAGAGACAACAAGCAGGGAAGAGGGGCAGACAGGGAGTGGGGGGGAGGGGGAGACAGAGAATGAATGAATGAATGAATGAATGGGAATCTTGGGCAGGGCTTAAGCAGGACTCCATCCCAGGAGCCTGGAATCAAGGAACCTGAGCCGAAATCAAGAGTTAGAACCTCAACCGACTGAGCCAACCAGGCACCCCAAGAAAATTATTTTTTTTAATTATGGCCTGGTACTATGCCCAAATATTCATAGATGTTAATAAGCTTAATAATAGCCCATTACACATACAAAGCCCTCTCTAGTCTATGATGTAGATTTACCACATCGTCTCAGCTGACCCTCAGGGCAACATTCTGGGGTAGTCAGAGAAGATGTTTTGGAATTCCGGAGATTTTGAAACACATACACAAAAATGAAAGAGAAAGGTACCAAGAAGCCAGGGCCCATCCTCAGCTCTCGGGCAGGCAGCACCCAGGCCTGTGTGGAGCCTGTGCTGGCTGCCCCTGGCCACGGCCCACAGGCCCTTCCCTCCAAGCCCTCCGCGACCACTGAGGGGAGCCCTGTGCCATCGGCTGCATCCGGGGCTCTCAAAGCCGTCCGCCGCCTACCTCCTTGGGTCCCCCCCAACCACCACCCGCTGCCCCCCAGGACTCAGGTTCTCCAGGATTCCGCTCTGCTCAAGGCAGGAAGGGAGGGGGCGGGGCAACATTCCAGAACACCCGCGAAGCAAAATCTCTGACCCGGATGAGAGCAGTGCCACAGAGCTGGCTCCTACCCGCTTAGGAAAGCCAGTCGTTGGCGTCTCTTCCCGTGCCTGCCATCAGTGACATCACACAGGTAGCCCGGGATCTGCGGTGGTGGGAGTATTTACACGACCGGAAGCGGCAAACAGTGTAAATCAGGGCTTTTTTTTTTTTGTCCGCGCAGAGAGCCAGGAGTTGCACCGTCACCAGCCCAGCACTGCAGGCTCTCAGAAGTAGAAATGCACGCACTGCAGTCAAGTCCAGCTCCCCAGACCCCTGCTTTAAACAGGATCACACCTGCTTCCACCAAAGCAGGACGTGAACGCTCTTTTGAAATGGTGACGCATTATTCAGAGAACCGGTTCCATATTCCCAACGCCTTGCCCATCTGCCTCCTCTCCACTCACCTTGCGGCCACTTAAGTTTGCTGTGGCTCCTTCAAAGTCCAAGCAAGGCCATCTAGCGCACTTTTATTTCTAAACTTCACGGTTGAAACCAGCAGAGTGGCCAGCTCCCCGAGAGGGCGCCGGGTCTGGGTCAGACGGCTCCTGGGTCCTGGTCCCTGAGACTTCCCTCGGGGCGGCCCTCTGAGGGACCCGGCGGCTTGTCGGCCACGGCTCTGTCTCCAGGTCCCCGGGCCCCCTCCGCTGCGTGAACAATGTCTGCTCTTTCTGCGCTTGTGGACAACCCGGCTGGAAGTGAGGCCTGGGCAGGAGACCCCTCGGTCCAGATGGTGCTAAGGCGGACAGAAGTAACAGGCAGGGACATCCCCTGGCGCAGGTTGTCCGTCTGGGCGGGGAGGTGGGGGTGGGGGTGGGGGGAATTCCATTTAAATCTCTTTGAGAAGTGGCCGCAACCGAGCCGCCACAGGCCCTCGGAACGCTACGTCACGTTGCGCAGCCGCAGTCCGGCGTGTGCGCGTGTTCTCCAGGAGTCCGGAAGGGAAGGCGTGCCTTACTGCGGTCTAGCGCCACCACGGCCCATCCGCGTACTTGGCCTTGAGGGGGGATACGGGAGGGATCAGGTGGGAAACCTTGAAGCTCTCCCTAGCTCCAGAGGATCAAGGGGATTGCGGCAAAGGTTCACACGGGGCCGGGAACAAAAGAAAGCATCTCAGAAGAAGCACAGAAGGGTGAAGTGGCTGCAGGTTGTCTCTATTCCGGTCAAGTTCTGAGGCACAGGAAGAGGTTAGAACTCACCGCTTGCCGCAGTTTTCTCTCTTCTGCCCCAGACTTGACATAAGAAAGACACAAACGAAAGAAAATGCTTGTCTGCAGAGCCCAGCCCTAAGACCACTTTCCTTCAGGAAAAAGCGGACCCATGAGGATCTGATGGTCATCCTGGGGCGAGGCCACCGGGCGGCTGTCGGGGGGGCCAGCTCTGCACAGGGGTGCGCCACCTCGTTGTCTGTGGCCGTCACGGACATCATGAGGCTCGGCCTCCCCGAGGAATGGACGTGAAGCAACGAGCAAGCACCGTCACTCAACAGGAGCAGGCGCTCAGGGAGCCGCTGCCGGTCTTAAGGAAGATCCTATTCCCCGAACGAGTGCCAGCTGCGGCGTGGGGTCCTCACTCGAGACCATTCTCTGGGGCCCAGTGAGGCGAGAGGCAGAACGAAGGCCTCCTCGTTAGGCCCCATCCCGGCCTCTGGCCGGAACTGATCGGGAGAGTCACACGTGCACGGTTCAGGGGTTTTGTGAGCACGACAGGCTCATGGGGGTTTTGCCGGAGAGGATTGGAATCTTACTAAAAAGACTGAAATACCTACTCACCACGGGGTGGCCTCCACTCTGAATAGACAGTGATCGAGAGACTTGCCTCCATATGTAGTGAATCTGAAGAACAACCCCAGTATGCAGTCCACATGTACCATTTCCAGGATTCCAGAAAATTCCCCCTTAGGCACCAGTGTGGTAAACAGTCCCCAACCAGCTCTCGGAAAAAAACAACCGATGCATCTGTGTGTGGAGTGTGTGTTTATTGTACATTTTACCAGTATAAAAGAAGACACACTTTATACAAAGAATAATCAAATACACAATACTCTTTAAACTCCATATAGCCAATTGATCCTCAAAGAAATCCTTTGTTGATTTTTACCAAGCTCTTGCATCTGTAGCCAGTCTATGGTTGCAGTGGGTCAACAAGTATAGTTCTGACATGAATGTTGATTTTTTTTTAATGAGTAATACAAATGTCAAACAACTCCTCTGGGTGTCGAAACTTCACTTGGATACATTGGATAATAGTTTTCAAATAATGGAAGACTATTTCAGGTCTTTGTGCTATTTGCAATGTAAAGGCTATAGATGACAACTTATATCGGCATTATTAATATTTTTTCCATCACTTTCTTAAGTCTAGATAATCAACAAAACAATGAGTCAAGTCCCAACATACAGTATTTGCTGATTTCTACAGTGTAAATAGCCCTATCACAGCCAAGGGCAAGCTGCCATGATGTCACCGAACCGACTTGGAAAGAGAGTCACAGTAACACATCATTCTGTGGTATTTCCAACCTACAGGCACGATAAACGTAAGTCACTGCTACAACAAACATAAGAAAATGTAGTAAAATAATTGAGAAGTGATGAATTTTGAGTATTTGTTACTTTGCTTTTTGACAGAATTTATTCTCAGCGTAAAATCTATTATTCCTTAAAATGTCAAGAAAGTAAAGCTTTGACCAGAAGGAGGAAAGTGGGCCTGTGTGCTCCCATCTCAGGAACAGGAGGCCGAGTGTATGCTGGGAACGTCAGAGTGACAGCTATCAAGAGACCAGAAACAGGACCCGATTCCTGTCCCAGGGCTTATAACAAAGGCTCCAACCAGGCTTTTTTCCAAAAATGTTTTTAATTCCGACATCCATCTTAATGGCTTACGGTAGCCTAATTTAGCCAGTAGTTTGTTATACTAAAAATGGAAGCTAATGATTTCAGCTAAAAACAACTAAGTCAGTGCCATCAAAGTATATTGTAAGAAACTGATTATCACAGGCTGCATTTGTTGTCCCTTCCTTCTCCCCACAGAAAGGCTTAATAAGATTCCCACAGCAAGAGCAAAAGGCTTACTTCCTCCCCTGGGACCCACGGTTATGAATGTGTTCTCTAGAGGGCATCTACCCGCCCCCCCCCCCCCCCCAGCCACCCCGCCAAGAGCTCTTCAAAGACTCATCTCATGCAGGGAGCAGTGGTCCCACTAAAGAGTATCACCTGCTACTACAGGTCATATTAGTGTCGTTCGGCAAATATTGATGACATCACCCTATTTCTCTTCAGTACCCACCAGTACTCAGCTCGGGGCGATATAGCTCAGCACACTTTATCCTTTCCAAAATACTAGATTTTGAAAAGAGGCACAACTTTTAAGAAAGAGCAGATAATAGTCATACCACTTAACTGTCCATCTGGAAGAAATCCAGCCCAAAAAAGAAGGGGGGCACGCCTGGGTGCTTCACTTGATTAAGCGTCTGACTCTTGATTTCGGCTCAGGTCATGATCTCACAGTTATGAAATCAAGCCCCGAGTTGGGCTCTGCCCTGGATCTGGAGCCTTCTTAAAATTCTCCTCCCTCTGCCCCTCTCCCCCACTCACTCACACACATGCTGGCTCTCTCTCTCTCTCTCTCTCTCAAAAAAAAAAAAAATGTTTTCAGGTGCCACTGTTGGAATTAACCAGGAATTCTGATTAGGTAAGCACATTCAACACAATTATGACATGATTACCTATTTTAACTGGCAACAATTCAAACATAATGCAGATTTCTTGATTCAGATTCAATCCATTTGCTGTATATACTCTGAAACCTCATGATGCTAGTTTCCATAAAATGAAATGTGTCACAAAAAGCCACCTGGACTGGGAAATTACTGAAGGGACTTGTTACAAAGGGATCTCAGTTATTAGGCAATTAGGACAAAACTCCTGAGAATATTTACAAAGCCCTCCTGGGGCATGACCTTGATGGAATGTCTTTAATTTTATAATTTTTGGAAATGATGAAAGGAACGGTTAGCTTTTGTCTTCCTCTGAGGATTCTCCATTTTGCTATTGAGACTGCTAAACTGAATGATTTTAATTCAGGGCACTAGTATTAGCAGCTTAGAATTTTCTTTTCCAGCTTGTGACATCTCAACAAATTTCCTAGTTCCATCTAGTGTTGGGAGGCATGTTCCTGTGCCATCTTCAGGATTCTGACGGAAGGGGTTTCTCAGGCTAGGTTAAGAGCTTAGAGACAAGGTACTAAAACAGATGCGTTCCGTGGCCCCTGGCTTCTGCACCTGCACCGGCACATGAGCACACTTCCGTTGAGATCTGTCTATGGCCGCCATCTTTAATTGACGCCCTCCGGCTGTAGCTGTACAAGCTGGCCCGTTCTCCCAGGCCCACGCACCCCCAGAATGGAGGCCTGAACACAGCAGAGTTCTAGGACTGAGACCCATGTTCCTATATTTTGGGACCAGTGCAAGTCTTACCGCTGCCCCTACTCACTGGTGTGGGCTCACCTCATGGCTTAATAACATTTTATTATTTTATTTATTTATTTTGAGAGAGCCAGAGATGGCGTGAGCGGGGGTGCAGAGAGAAAGGGAGAGAGAGAATCCCAAGCAGGCTCTGCACTGTCAGCGCAGAGACCAACAGCGGGGGGGGAATGGGTAATTCAAACCCACAAACTGTGAAATCATAACCTGGGCTGAAACCAAGAGTTGGAGGCTTAACTGACTGAGCCACCCAGGTGCCCCATTTAATAACGTATTTTAGATAAACACACTGGCATCTGACTGAGCAAACAACCTCTCTTACATACCTTAGAGTCTCTTGGATTAAATACCCAATTTATGAGAACAGATAGCCAGAGGGGGAAAAAAATGCAACATTTTATTCCAGGGAACTCATCCCACCAAATTAGTGTATCAAAAAAGAAATCAAGAGAAAAAAAAACTATTTTCTTTCTTTTTTTTTTGAAAACACCTATTTTCAAGATCCGCTGAACATGTAAATGACCTAATATGACTTTAGGATCGTGGATACAATGCATCTTCTGAGAGGCTTAATTTGGGCAACTTGGAGCAGAAAACCCACTTTCTCTTCATACCTAGATAGCCATCATTGTCTACATAATCCCAGTCACAAAGAAAAATTTAATGGAATCCTAGAGAAATGTTACATTCTGTTCATGGATTTACTGAGCAAGGATGTGTACTCTGAATTACTATCAGGAAGTCGTGAGTAGTTACTATTTAGTCAGCACCAAAAAGTCACCGGTACACATTTTTTTAAGTGGGCTCCACTTCCCATGTGGGGCTTGAACTCATGACCCTGAGAACAAGCGCTGAATGCTCTACCAACTGAGTCACCCAGGTGCCCCCCCCCTCCCCCGCATCACTGGTACACATTTAAAGGGCTTTTAACGTTGAGTTTCATTTCTCCAGATATGAAGTCAATATTCTTTGAATGCAAACATTTCTTTTAATTTAAAAAAGGCAAGTAGTTCCATATGCATATCCTTTAGAAGAGTTCCTTCCTTCTGTGCTATCCATACAGGGAGCTGGGCCTTACAAGGACCCGGGCCAAGCTGAACCGGCTCAGCGTCACAGCCCCTGCAAGTTTCCTGTACAGGCTGATTCATCAGTTAAAGCCAGGTCTGCCTGGCTGCCAGCAGCTCACTGCTAATTACCAGGGCAAACGTGTACATTTCAAAGTTGGCAAATAGGATAACCCTTCTCAAAGGCTATTAGCTCTGCCACGAGCAATCGTTGATTTTGTCCTACTAAATGCTCCCCTTGAGTATGATCCTCGCCCATCTTTGGTTAAGAACAGTCAAAGGTAACACTCCTCAGGACAACAAATGCCCTGGGCAGTGATCCCAATAACTCGCCCTTTGTCTGTCACTACAAAGGCCGGGCTGGTCTCCCTCAGAATCAAGGATATTATTCCAGACAGCCCAGTCACTGTTGATTCAGAAGCTTCCTTAGCAAACGAGGGGTTTCAGATACCCTAGCAAGAGCTCCTGAGCTGCAGTTTTCTGTAACATCTCCATAATAATATGTATTTGGCTGAAGCAGGCCCTCCGCATGACTGAAGCACGGGGAATGGCTGCAAGCCTAACCCGCCTTCACTAACCCAGAGAATTGCCTTCACTGTGGGACTCAGTCTACCTTGAAACTAATCCCTCAAGAGCTCACAGAAACAGCCAACTATCTCCGCCTTGTACCTTTCTCTGGAAACACAATCTGCCAATAGGAAAACCAATTTGGAAAAAAAAAAAAAAAAAGCACATTACTCAAATTTCATAGCTGTTATCAGAGTGGGAAAATTATGAACTAAAATGGATGGCATGTTTCTTTCCTTGTATTACAAACTAAATTCCTCCTATTTAGTAAGTTTGATTATTAATGAACTTGCATTAGTTTTGATTTAACAGAGAGCATGAATCAAATAGTTAACACCTTAATGATGTGATAATATTTATTAGCACAGTAAATCCTGAATATAGGAGATCTATGATTCTTCTAATACTTCCACTTTATGAACTGGCTTTAAAAACATCAAAGACATGCTCTTTTGAAGAACAAAGTTTTCGAGCTTGGACGAAAGAGAAGGTAATCATTACAAATTCATTACGGATCCATCAGAGATTTTTTAATCCATTTAAATCCAAGTAAAGGAGATCAGATTCTGATCTTACATTATTTCTACATTTTTAGAACAACTTTTCACTCACAAATTCAAGGTTACAATGGCACTAAAAATATCCACAGGAAAAGACTGGCATGAGATAGAAGAATATGATTAGGGGCGCCTGGGTGGCGCAGTCGGTTAAGCGTCCGACTTCAGCCAGGTCATGATCTCGCGGTCCGGTCCGTGAGTTCGAGCCCCGCGTCAGGCTCTGGGCTGATGGCTCGGAGCCTGGAGCCTGTTTCCGATTCTGTGTCTCCCTCTCTCTGCTGCCCACCCCCACCTTCTCTCTCTCTCTCTCTCAAAAATAAAAATAAACATTTAAAAAAAAAATTAAAAAAAAAAAAAAGAAGAATATGATTAATTGCTGTTGCATTAGAGTGATTTTTTCCCTCTATTTTTCAAATTTCCAAGAGCAGGGTTACATCATTTTCATGGTAAAAATTATAAATTAAGAAAGAATTCAAGATTACAAAACAGCTGACTTTATAAAGTAATTCTTCAAACAAACGGGCGGAAAGAAGGCATTCAAGCAAAATAAAGAAGATGCTCCATGTAAAGTTTCACCAGGTCCTGGGACAGCTTTAGAGATGAAGCCCATTGTTAGTATTTCCCGGCATCACAGTCCTTGGGGACGGGAAGCAGTGAGAGCCCCCTTTCCGGTGACACTGCAGATCCTCACCAGGCAAGTATGACCCATGCTGGATTTCTACAGGTTTATTAGCCTTGTGTGCCTGGGGAATCTTAACGCACGTTTGGAATCTGTACTCGATTTGGTTTTATGGTGAGAAAAGTGAGGTTCACACATAAGTACCACAATGACCAGTTAATGGGGACATCACCATTAATTGCTGAAAAAGCAGCCATTATAGGTGACCATCCTGCCTCATTACTGGTCTTCTGTAACCCATGGGCTTAGAGAAAGATTAGGTAACAGTTCCTTTTCAAACTATATTTCCTTCAGTCAAGTCTGTTCACTTAAAAAACAAGACAACTATAGGCACAAGACTGTAAACAGATCTCATTCACACTGACAGCCCACAGAGGGGACTCTCCATTAATCACCCATGCAGGTTTTTTGACCAATAAACCCCAAATCGGTATTTAAAATATGTGTGCATCTATTAAGATAAATTTTTAAAACTTAGTTTTTAAATAGCCCAGTGGACATTCCAAACCGGTAACTTTACCCAGGGAGGGGGGATATAAATGCTTCCTGTATTAGTATATAAAAATAGAAAACCCCAATAAGGATTTCAGACTCTGTTCCTCAAGAAATCACACAATTTGTGCCCAAAGGCGGTACAGATACCAATGTAACTTTCTTCCCTGATCTCTGAATACATCTCCTCCACAATGGAGGTATCTGGGGGTTGGGCATTTGCCTAATCCCACTGGGTCCTCTGGCTGGGGTCACAGCTGCTGGCTGGTGAAGAAGGATTTAGTCTCCCTGCAGACAGGATTTACACAGAGCGGACAACTCAGAGTCAACTGCTTGGAGCACAGCTCGTTTGACTGGATGTGTGACAGCACCAAATCGGCCAGGGCCTGGAAGACGGGCGACAAGAAGCAAAGATTCCTCAGAAGCATCAAGTCTGCTCTCTCCCCACGCGTCTCCCTCCCCCTCCCATCTGCCCAGATAATCACTATGGCTGGGGGTTTCTTTTCGTCTGAGTTATGGCTACTTTGAACTGGATTCTATAATATCTTCGTTTCCTAAGGATTCTCGGCTTAGACAAAAGTTAAGATAGAGATTTTAGAGAAGAAAATCCTCTTACCCCACCTGCTAAATCTGGTCTCTGAAAGGCAGATCTTAAATCAGACATAGTTATAGGTGGGTAGAAAATAAGAAAATCGGGGTTATCTAAACGAAAAAGGAGCAAGAGCATAAGGAATTCGATTTTATTTTTGTAATTAATTGGAACTCAAAATGTTCTAATATGTGAGAAAACCAATATTCTGTAAGAGCTTCTCAGAGGATTACTCTCCGATATGTTCTACGAAAATGGTTGCAACAGTATAGATACCTTGGAGAACAATGGATTTCCATTAAGAGACTCTGCTCTTCTGATGTTTTCAACTCCACACTGAATCAAATGAGAAAAAGAGGGAAAACCACATACACATTTTATTTTCCTTTTTTTTTTTTTTTAAAGAAACCGCTACAGACATAGTAAGTAAACAGACATAGATACATACACAACTTAAAGTCTTACTTCCAAAGTGGTCCCAGACTGCTCAGAAATGAAAACAGCCACGGGACCAGACACAGATGTTGATTTTCACCTCTGTTATCATAAAATTGCTCTCAGTTTCTATTCCTTCCCCCACCCTATTACCTTCCCAGAAGTGCTTAGTTTCCAAACCGTTTTCGAGGCTATATTTGACAGAATTCTCAAGTCATTCAAATCTGCTTACCATTCTTTTTTTTTAATCTACCTTTCTAATGCGTACTTTTACAGACTCTACCTAAGCAGAATGTTGCTTTAATTAAATAAATCTTTATGCCTGTTTTGATTCCAATTGCCAAAAGAGGTAAATTAATTTAATGTCTGGTGAACCTAGATGGGATCCAATGCAGAGTCGGGTTTTTAAATATATTCTTACACAGAAAAATCCAAAATAAAACCTGAGGACTGTTTCACTATCATCCTTGCTTCCCTCCCCCAAAATACCCAGTTGATTATCCCCCAAATAATTAAGAAACATCTAATTATTGTTCACTCAGGTAGTCAAAATCTTCTTTCTAAAATGCAGATGGCTTTTCTGTTGCTTTATCGTTTAAGTGAACTTCAACTGACAAGGGAAAATGGTGAGATCAGCAAACACACGGTTCTCAACTTAAAAAGAGACTGTATTCTAAAACTTCATGTAGAGGGGCGCCTGGGTGGCTCAGTCGGTTAAGCGTCCGACTTCAGCCAGGTCACGATCTCGCGGTCCGTGAGTTCGAGCCCCGCGTCGGGCTCTGGGCTGATGGCTGGGAGCCTGGAGCCTGCTTCCGATTCTGTGTCTCCCTCTCTCTCTGCCCCTGCCCCGTTCATGCTCTCTCTGTCTCAAAAATAAATAAAACGTTGAAAAGAAAAATTTTTTTTAAACTTCATGTAGAAGTCAGTAACTGCAGGATAACCAATACTGGCAGTGGTCTTTAACACTGTTCATGCAACAGTTATAGGATACAACTCTGTAGGGCAACCCAGTAAAATATCTACCACCATTTAAATTCCATTTCTAGGAATTTTATCTAAGAAAATAATTGGAAAAGTAAAAAGGAAATGATGTTTATTACAGAGCAGTTTAGGAAAATACAAAGTTGGAAACATACTGATGCATACTGATCAAGGATTTGTTAAAAATAATTATACAGATCTAACTACATTTATTGACTTGGGTCTGTAACATATTTTTAAGAAAAAGATTACAAAACAGTATGAATAAAATACCATTTTTGTTAAACATGTAGGAGAATACCATTTTTCTTAAAGTACACATACATTTAGAGAAAAAAGGGGACTTAATTTTATTAAAATATTAACTTACTATCTCTCAGGGGTAAGATTCTGAGTGAGCTCTACTCTCAATGTGATGCTCCTCTAAATTGTCTGGGTTCTTTATTATTTTTATTATCGATAAGCAGTAATTTCATCTTGGGGGAAAAATTCAAACTACTTTTTAAAGAAAGTTGTTTAAAATTTTTTTTTATGTTTATTTATTTTTGACAGAGAGAGAGAGAGACAGAGCATGAACGGGGGAGGGGCAGAGAGAGAGGGAGACACAGAACCCGAAGCAGGCTCCAGGCTCTGAGCTGTCAGCACAGAGCCTGACGCGGGGCTTGAACTCATGGACCATGAGATCATGACCTGAGCCGAAGTCGGACGCTTAACCGACTGAGCCACCCCGGTGCCCCTAAAGAAAGTTGTTTTAAACACAGCATATTCTCCCATCAAAACAATGAAGTAAACTGTAGCTAGATGGTCTTCTTTATTCTATGGATAATCTATTCATCACTAATAATCCATTTGATTACTAAGGAATAGTCTTGGTTTAGTAATGTTAACAACTGTGAATTATCATGCAATACAAAAACTTATTTTCCGAACACACTGGTACGAACTACATTTGCACGTAAGTCTCTTTAGGAAGCTCACGACCAGCCAAGGTCACGGTGGGATACAGAAGGCACCATTACATGACGTCCACAGACAATGCTGCAACCACTTTCCCATCATTTCTGTATCAGAACTACTGACACCCTCCAACTTCCTCAACATTTGATGACCAGCGTGCATAAACAGAACCCCGTGGGGTTACGTGCCGGCTAAAGCTCTCTCCAAGCCGCTCGCACCCTGTCCCGTGCGTGCCACCCATCCTCAGTCCCAGAGAGAGTGAGGTAGCCTCTGAGGCCAGGCCTCCATCGAGCATGCATGGGGATGACCAGGGCCAGGAATTCTGGCAGAAGATGGGGCGGCGGGGTGAGGGCTTCTGGGGTCCCAGAGCTTCCACAGTCCCCATAGAAACAATGCTATATACTGGATTCTGGTTTCGGGCCGGCCCCCCGAAGTCATGAGATGGGGCAACAGGAAGTTCGTCTCCACTGTGAATGAGAACTCACATCCATCTTACATTATAAGACACTAAGGACGGTAGGCTTTATTTCAATAATCAGATTGATCACAACACGGTAGCAAATGGCTAATTGAGTGTATCAAAGAAGTCAAGGAAATGACAACACACTCTGCTTCAGTGTTCATTCAATGGTCTTCTCCTAAATGACAAAATCCAACAAGAAACCGTGTAAAACCCCAAGTAGAGGGCACTATTAGGCCCAGAGGAATGCTAACACAATACAATTCTTTTCCTCCAAACTGGTGAGAAGTCCAATTATTCTGTCTTAAGAAAATGTAGCTTTAGTACTTCCAGGTGACATACAGTGTCTCCAACTAGATAAAATGATGTTGCTCCCGGTCACGGCTCGGCACCTGGGTTCACAAAGGCACAAAAGTGCTTCCTCTCTGCTGATGTGGAATTAACTCAATGTGTTCAGACGAACTCAATTGAAATGTTATTTGGAACAATGAGGCCACGGTACAGGCAAACATATCTATCAAAGAACATATTATTTTATCCCTTCAAAATCTTTTTCTAATTCCAGTATGGTTAACATACAGCGTTATTTTCGTTTCGGGTTTACAGTACAGTGACTCAACAATTCTATGTGTGCCTCAGTGCTCGTCAAGATGAGCCTGTACTCTTCAGTCCCCTTCCCTTACTTGGCTCACCGCCCACCCACCTGCTCTCCGATAACCACCGGACGGTATTTTTGAATGATGCAATTATATCGTTGCAGAGAAAGTTTCCTTCCAAAACAAATCACAACTTACAAATGGAACCAATAATCACATTTACCTCGTTAGCCAGAACTTGAGAGTACTCGATGTCCAGTTCGTACAGCGTTTCAATGTGATCGCTGGTAAACGCTATTGGGACCAAAAGAATGTTCTTTCTCCCCCTCTCACAAAGCCCTTTGATGGTCTCGTCTGTTTGAGGGCCCAGCCAGGGCATCGGACCAACCTGTGAGAAAGGAGAATGAACACACACAGGGACCCCTTTCTGCCCCGTGTCTGTGACACGCCACAGCCCACCGCCCTGGACGCACACCCGCACGCTGCTGAGAGTGAGGGCCACGCTTGACATTCGCATTAGTGGGTTTTGCTATTTCTCTGTTAAGCTCGAATCCTTCTAGAAGTTGGCATAATATAAATAAATAACAATTTCTGCCATTACAACTAAAAGCAAATAATACATTAAATCAATGAAATTCAACTAGTTGCTTGACTTCCCCTCCATTTGACCTGCCTGCAGAGTTCCTTCTGCTCATGGTGAACCACCAGGTGATAGAACATTCTGCATATGTGAAAGAGCCAAATCTAATCATTTCATAACTAAGTCCTAAAATAGATGTCCTCAGAAAAGCTGACTGTAAACGTATGGAAGCCACCTACCTTGGACTGCCAAACCAGTCGGTAAGGGTTGGAGTAACCCAGCTTATCCATGACTCTCTGCACAGTGGCGCCCACCTCCTGAGGATAGGGATCCCCTCTGTTGACCACCTGCAGCAGAGACACATGGGTGTTCAGTCGCCAACACTGTGAAGGGGTCCGAGAGCCTTGGACTGTGCGGTGTGACCGTGTAAGCCGGGGACCTTCCCCACTGTTTTCTGCACTCAATTGCCAAACTTCCTCGGGTCTGTTTCCTCATGGGCCAAAGGAGAACACCGCATTCACTCCTCTCTAAGTAGCTAGGAATATGTCAAATTCTATGTTCTCTGTTATTCGTAGGAGATTGATGTCTAACGAGGGAGGATGGGTCTTTCGGTTTCCCCATCTGAAATACGGAAAGCGGGAATCGAGAATATTGTGTGGACGGCATCTGGACCTGTGGAATCCACGGCACCAGCTTCACAGAAGGGGCAAATGCTGGTGGAGTAAGACAGAAGAGAGAAGCAGCTCATGGGTTCACACACCAGGCTCCTCGAGAATATGACCTACACCTTCAAATTCCTTTTTTCCCACTTTCCCCACAGCAACGGACTGCAAGGCAAATGTTTTGTGCACAGCAAGCGTCTGATAACTGGTCCTGACACAACAGCTTGTTAATACTTTTGAAAATGTTCAATAGGAATTTTATTTTTACTGCTTTAACATTTAGCTGTGAACTGACTCCACAACCCCTTATACTGCTTTACTTAATAATATTTATTATATACTATCTAACTAAATATTATTTATTCCCACAATACTTATTACCTTCTGACATAACATACTATTTTTTTTCTGTAATACGGTTATTATCTGTCCCCCACCCCCACTCTCTGGGGACAAAGATTTTTGTCTATTTTGTTCATTCCCATATCCCACGACAATGGATAGACAGTGGATAAAACAGTACTTAGAACACAGTCGATAGAACAGTGCTCAATAAATACTGTTGAAGTGAAATCTGGATAAACTATTTTGTGATATTACCAAAAGTTAGTTAAAAAGCCATTAGCATTAGAAACCTAAATGTAGAATGAATGAGGGAAATATAAAGTCGCCATTAGAACAACATAGAAATAATCACTATAGGCAAGATCTATTGAAGGATGCTAAAATTAGTGAGCAAAGGTCTAGGAAAAAGCAGGCACTTGCCTAGTCCCAAATTATCTCACCTAAGATATTTTAAATTACAGAGAGAAAAAGAGTAACTTTACTATGTACAAACCCAGCAGGTACCACCTCAGACAAAAGGCCAAGGATCACATCACCAGTAGTAAGATGTGTTATTATCATGTGCCCAAATACAATGCACTGAGAAGGACCAATCAGCATGGAGTGTTCTTCCCCGTACTACATAACCTCAATCTAATCATGAGAAAATGCTAGACGTGGGAATGCAAGCTAGTGCAGCCACTCCGGAAAACAGTATGGAGGTTCCTCAAAAAACCAAAAATAGAGCTACCCTACGACCCAGTAATCGCACTACTAGGCATTGATCCACGGGATACAGGTGTGCTGTTTCGAAGGGACACGTGCACCCCCGTGTTTATAGCAGCACTATCGACAATAGCCAAAGTATGGAAAGAGCCCAAATGTCCATTGATGGATGAGTGGATAAAGAAGATGTGGTATATATATACAATGGAGTATTACTCGGCAATCAAAAAGAATGAAATCTTGCCATTTGCAACTAAGTGCTTGGAACTAGAGGGTATTATGCTAAGTGAAATTAGTCAGAGAAAGACAAAAATCTCATGAGAACTTTAAGATACAAAACAGATGAACACAAGGGAATGGAAGCAAAAATAATATAAAAACAGGAAGGGGGCCAAAAACATAAGAGACTCTTAAATATGGAGAACAAACAGAGGGTTACTGGAGGGGTTTGGGGGGGGATGGGCTAAATGGGGAAGGGGCACTAAGGAATCTACTCCTGAAATCATTGTTGCACTATATGCTAACTAAATTATAAACTAGAACTAAATTATAAAAAAAAAAAATTAAAAGAAAAAAAAAAAAAGAAAATGCCAGACATATCCAGATGCAAAATAACTGACATTCCACGAAGTCATTCTTCAAAAATATCAAGGTCACAAAAGACAAGAAAAGCGTGAAGACTGTCAGGGACTGGGGGCTCCCGAGGAGACATAACAACGTGACACGATGCTGAAGCCTGAGAAAGCCTGGCCCCTGGCTCACAGCAGTGCACCGCTGTTAGGGTCCCAGTCTGGGTCACCGAACTGCGGTTGTGCAGATGCTGGCATGAGGAGACGCAAAGGGAAGGGTGTATGTGTGTGTATATGTATGCATATATGTATATACGTGTGTGTATATGTATATATATATGTCTATACATATACCCACAAACCCTCTGTACTATTTTTCAACTTTTCTGTAAGTCCAAAATTACTTCCAAATAGTAAGTCTTTGAAAAGTCATCAAGGAAGGGTGAGCAGCAGTAAGTACAGGGGAAAAGAGAAGCCTGCTAGAACAGTCTGCTTCCTTGACAGTCCCCGTCTTCCCCACCCTCCCTCATCCTCGCGACTTCATGGCACAGCCCGGTCCCACACGGGAGCCCGCGCAGCAGAGAAGCCTGGCAACAGGGTGCCCGGGCCCGGAGGGCAGGATGGGGGAGTGACTGAGGGAAGGGAAGGCAGCACCTGGAATCGTTCACGTGCAAAAACGTGCTTCCTTCTCCCCCCCTCCCCCCACCTCACCCCCTCCAGCCCAAGAGCTTCCGTCCGGCACGTCAGACACGGCCCCATCACACCTAGGACAGCTGTGAAAAGGATGCGGCCGGAGGGGCACGCGAAGAGGCTTTGCGTGATACCAGAAGAGAGAGTATGAACTTGTTAGAGTAAAACAGGCAGGCTTCCAGAAGGGAGGAACATACTCCCAAGCCTCCTCCAGCTGCACCGGCACCTGCTCCGTTGAACGCAGGAGCGGGAGAGCTGTCAGGGCTCGACCCCCGTGACCACCAGGTGGCAGTAAAGACCGATTAGAGGGGTGGCCCCAGGCACTGGGGTTAACTCCATTAACTCTGGAGTTAAACCCTTAACACCTACGAAGACGTAATTCTTCGCCTCTCTGGCTTTGAAAGCAATGTGCTTAGGGCATAGTGATAGTTCTGAGCTGATGAAAGTGGCCGCTTATTCCACGCACATCTCTATACCCTGCAGCGCACTGGCTCCATCATTCTCGTCGGCAAACGGGCGACAGCTCAGGCACACAGGCGGTATTTTCGAGAACACCCGGCGCAGCGTGATAAACTAGGGAATAACCAGATGACCACTCGATACATGCCATACTCACTCGCTAAAACGTGGGCTCTGGTCTCAGCAAATTAGAAACTGTAATCATTTCCTGGAGTTCAAACAGCCCCTGTCAAGTCTTGACAAAAGAACAGGATGGAGTGTGAATGGAGGCTCTTCAGTGCAAGATACTGACTGAAAATCGGGTGTGCTCCTCCAACGGGGCAGGTAACAGCAGCCTTCCTCTACCTGCTCCACCTGTTCACGTATAGGAAAACTCCTCTACAACCCACCGCCAAGTTATCGTTTAAAGAGGTTTCATAAGACAATATTTATTCACAACATTATACTTTGAATGAATTATTATTCGGTTTCCAGGAATGAGTCTAGTTACAGGTAGCACCTAGGTGAAGTCTGAGATTTTAGAACTCGTCCTTGCACTGGGCTCAGGATGTTCTGGAAGGTGGGTCCCGTTTACGCATTCAGAAATCCTCTACCGCTAGGTCATCCAACAAAACGTTCTTACTTACAGACATGGGCAGTGAGTGAGCAGAAAAGAGAATGACCACCTCACTCCTCTTCTCAGGTGGAAAGTGGTCCAGTTCTTTCACGATGTGGTCTGCAAAGCACTGCGGGAACAGCAAGAAAGGAGGGTCAGAAGGAGTTGGGAAGAAAGAAATGGAAGGAAAAGAAAATATTTTTGAAATGAGAGGTACAACAAGAAATTTCATGGCAACCCTCAAAAACTGGAACTCTCTTTTTAAAAAATTGCCAACAGTACAGTCTCCTCTTGCCGTGGTTCATCATCAAAATGGCTCGTAACGGTTTCAGGGGCCTAGGGAATTTGATGGGAAACTTCTAAAGCTCGCTAATGGCTCACTGAAAATGAACGCTCTGGATCTGCTTCCCCTCGGGAGGAACAGGGCACACTTCCAGATGGAAAGGAAACACAGATGGGAAGAAGTTGTTTTAAGATCTCTCATTTGCTCGGTTAGCAGGAAAACAGCTTACGGGGTCTTTCTAAATCTTCCTTAGTTTGGCTTTCAGGCCTATCACATTAAAACACATTAGACAGAAATAGTAGAGGAATAAGAAAATACTATTCTATTTTTACGACCTTTTCCTTCTGAGCCCAGCATCCTCGCTAAGTCAATCTTCATAACGACCTTCATAACAACAGACGAGAGGTTGTACAACTCTCATTAAATTCACAGAGGGGGGAAGAGGCGGCCGACGTGGGGGCCCATTCAGTCACATCTGCGGGACCTGGGCTACAAGGCAGGCCCGCCTCCGCCTCCAAATCTCTGTCCACCAGACCAGTTAATTCCCTCCGTCTAGTTGGCTCTTTCCGATTTACATCAATAGGTGCTGAAATACCCGATCTGAAGAGGCTTTCTTTCATCTCGCGCTTTAATCATTCCTTGTCATTTAACTCATAAAGCAAATGCTACAAAGGACATTAATGGGTCAATTGACAAAACTGGAATATGAGTGCAGATTAGATAAATTTAAGTATCAATGTTAAACTTACTGAGGCTGAATATTGTGTCACAGTTACAGAAGAGACTATTCCTGCTATTTCGATGGAAAGGGTGATTTTATAGATGCAAGTTACTCTCAAAAGGTTCGGGGAAAAAACATGTATATATGCACACACATGCACACACACAGAGGATGCAAACGCTGGCGAGTGGAATAAGTGTTAACCATCCATGAATCTAGGCAAAGAGTAGAGTTCTGTACTATACTTAGTCTTGTAACTTTTCTGCATGTTTAAACTGATTTCCAAATGCAACGGTTTTTAAAAAAGTATAAAGGACGATTTACCAGGACCGCGTACATTTGCCTGTGTTGGTATTTTGACATATCAATGGCTAATACCATAAGAAGGGCAAATAAATTCCCTAATCAATACTGAGATACTATTAACCTTCCCAAACGCTCAAAGTTTGGTAAATAAATGCGCTAAGGTACAAGAAGGTGCCTAGAGAGTTTCCTTTTCAAAATTTATAATTTATCTACAGAGCAAATGTGGTAAGATTAGACATACACAAAACCAGTGGTTTTTGCAGTGTTTGGACACTAAGGACGTTCAGAAAGGATCATGTTTAGAGGGACAGTGGCCTAGGTAAGGAGGCCCACTGTCAAGTTTACATAGGAGACTAGAATTTGTGTTTACTCCAATTACCCCAGCAGCTAGATAAACAGCAATATTAGAGATAACAGTAGTAAAAAGACTGCTTCAAGTAATTACTACCTATAACAGGTAGAAACGTAGAGTAAGAGTATTTTTAGTGTTAGTTTTTAACTTTATTTTTAGTTTCAAATTAGTTGAGGCTTTGACTTTTTTTAAAGTTTCTGCTGGATAGCAAATCTCCTTGTGTCATTTACATAATGTTAAGAATCAAGCCTATCTATAAACTTCCACTTCCCAAAAATCTTAGTATTTTTCCTTCTCTCAGCTCACAGAACTACAAGTAGAAACACAATTTGTTGGGGAGCCTGGGTGGCGCAGTCGGTTAAGCGTCCGACTTCAGCCAGGTCACGATCTCGCGGTCCGTGAGTTTGAGCCCCGCGTCAGGCTCTGGGCTGATGGCTCGGAGCCTGGAGCCTGTTTCCGATTCTGTGTCTCCCTCTCTCTCTGCCCCTCCCCCGTTCATGCTCTGTCTCTCTCTGTCCCAAAAATAAAAAAAAAAAAAAAAACGTTGAGAAAAAAAAAATTTTAAAAAAAAGAAACACAATTTGTTACGGCTTACAACAGACACTAACACCGTCAAAACTGAGGAGCCATGGGCCAGCCGAAGTGCTACTTAAATCATCCCAAATCCATCTGCGGTATTTTCGATGTGCGATCTCTCTGCAGAATGAAAGAGGCAGGCGGCTCTCAGAGCCTTCAATCACACCATCTAGGAGGGCAGATAAATACCTCTAAAATTCCCTTTCATTTTGTGAAGGGAGACTTCCTCAGTTAAGAGACCTTTCCATCTTTCTGCTTCCCCCCTTTTCAAAGGGCTGAATTTTAATGCAAATCTAATTACTCACTCGATCAGGGCAGGCAGATGCTGTGCAGATCCCTCCGTTCTCTGCTACCACATGTCGGTGCTGACCTGAAACCCCTCATTCCCACCCACAGGCCTCCGGGAGCAAAATAGAGCATACGGGGCTTTCTGGACCCAGCAGTACAGCAAAGGGCACTGAGACCACAACCACACCTCTCTCTAAGGGAAGGCACCTTCTTTTCATTTGCACTTAAAACTGTTTTTCAATCTAAGTGTTAACCCCTGACATCACCTTGGTGCCCAAGGAACCTGGCCTGCTCCAGGGGAAGAGCAGGCCTGCTTTTAAACAATGTCTAGCACCATCTAGTGGTAGAGATTTTAAGCGACTCCAGGCTT
Organism: Neofelis nebulosa; assembly: GCF_028018385.1. NCBI lineage: Eukaryota > Metazoa > Chordata > Mammalia > Carnivora > Felidae > Neofelis > Neofelis nebulosa. The sequence goes on along the minus strand of NC_080792.1, from coordinate 18,345,141 downwards.
TTAAAAAAGATGTTAACCTGGGATCTTTCCACAGAATGTCCACAGAGTGAAACAGACTGGATGAAACCCGAATCACTTAATATGTCTCCTACCTAAACTAACTCACAGGCAGAAGCGTCCTTGGACAGAAAAAAACTATATTTGTACGTTTTAGGGTAATTACCAATACTACTCTTGTACAAATGGCAAAAAAGGATATAATAACACCAATTCAAAGCTATTGGCTTCTGAATTATAGTTTTAACTGATTCTCCAAAAATCAAGCACCTGTTGATGGAAATATAATTGTGTAGGCAAAATGTGAAATTTCTTCTAATACATGACTTTCTCAATTGAAATGTTAAATCTACTTTCATGTCAGAATGTGTAGATTTAGTACCTTTAAAAAATTTTCAAACATTTTGTCATTTTAAAGGCTTTAGAAAATACAGGATCTCTTGGTCACCCAGTTATGTAAATTAACGGAAACACTTCGTATAACCTTTAATGTCCTGGTTATTGGGAAACACAAAACTCAGGACACAATTCTGCTACAGTTTGGAACTAACACTGTTAATGTGAAGAAAGGAAAGACTCTAACCTTTAAACCTTTATAATTATTTTCTCTTGTCATAATAAATGAAGACTCTAATACTGTGTTTTAATCCCAGCACACCATTTAAGCAAAAGAACGGTAAGGCTCAGAGGGACGCCACAAACGAGGCAGGGACCAGAACCTGACCCACGCTGGAAGCTGGGCTGACGGAAGCTGCTGGCAGGGGCTGGCTTACCTGAATGAGGAGGGGGTGTGTGGGCCACCTGTCAATTGTGCTCCACTTCATCGCAGGCCTCCTTCCCATTTCACTATAGTATCTGTAAATGGCATTCAAGCTGCTGCCTGAAACATACAGGGGACCACGTAGTAGATGTGCGTTGATTATAGCGAAAATAAAGAACAGACTAGGGAAGGCAGTAAGGTCAAGATAGGTAACTGCTTCTATACTGAATCAGTCTAATCGCAGTTATTTCAATGCTCTAAAATGCATATAGATTTAACTACCCTGCAAATGTAGATCACTAAAAAGCAATCAATTTCAATGGCTTTTCAAAGACCAGTGAGGCCATTTCTAGTGAGAAACACGACAGCAGAGTATTTATGAAATATGAGCAGTCGCTATTTGCAGAGACCAGTTGTAACAACCAAAAGCATGTTAATTCCCCCACCCCACCCCGACACACACACACATTATGAAGGTAATCAACCCCAGCAGGAAATGTAGGAGGTAGGCAAGAAAGGAAAAAAGAAACTGGCCATGACCCAGCATGCTAATACACTCATCATTTTACTCCAGCATAGTTCTTTCTAGTTACTTTCCTTTATAGCTATTTTGTTTCACGAAGTTGTCATTTTAGTATGTATGCAATTTTGTATCCCGAGTACTTAGGATATTTTTACTTAATATGATGTGATTCATATTTTCTACGTTACAATAAAAGCTTTACAGCCATCTTTTAAAGTGACTTGGGTTCTTTTTTTTTTTTTTTTTTTTTAAGTAGATTCACACCCAGTGTGGAGCCCAATACAAAGCTTGAACTCACGACCATGAGATTAAGACCTGGGCTGAGATCAAGAGTTGGACACTTAGTGGACTGAGCCACCCAGGTGCCCCTAAATGACTTGTTGATAAGAATACTATCTTATTGAGAGCAGACTGTTAAGGTTTATGTGAGCATTCTTTATTTCTACCTGCTTCTACAAGATTTTCATCATTTCCCAGAGTAAGTTAAATGGAGACCAACTCCTTACAAGTACTCTAACAAAACTTGTCTTTTAAAAAATTTTTTTTTAGTGTTTACTTATTTTTGAGACAGAGAGAGAGAGAGAGAGAGAGAGAGAGACAGTGCGAGTGGGGGAGGGGCATAGAGAGAGAGAGAAGACACAGAATCCAAAGCAGGCTCCAGACTCTGAGCTGTCAGCACAGAGCCCGACGTGGGGCTCAAACTCACAGACCGTGAGATCATGACCTGAGCCGAAGTCGGACATTTAACCGCCTGAGCCACCCCAGGCACCCCAAAACTTGTCTTTTTAACCAAGAGGTCAAAATCACAAAAACTCAAAGACTGAAGGAAGGCAGGTGGTACCCACACAATTCAACATTTTCTTGGCCTAGTGGAGCTGGCGCTGGGGCTAAGGCTAATCCTATGCAACTCACCCTAACACAGAGCCTCTTCCTCAATCTTAACATAGGGCAAATGTTCCAAAGCGTTTCCTTGCTTCCCAATACCCATCCTCTGGTTTCTGTTAACTACGAGGACTGTGAATCTGATATGTCTCCATGTTAAAATACCAGCCGGTAGGGTGCCTGGGTGGCTCAATCGGGTTAAGTGTCGGCCTCTTGATTTCGTCTCAGGTCATGATCCCAGGGGTCGTGGGATCAAGTCCCACGTCAGGCTCCATGCTGAGCATGGAGTCTGCTTAAGATTCTCTCTCCTTCTTCCTCCGCCCCTCCCCTGCTCACACTCTTCCTCTCTCTCAAAATAAATAAAAACATAAAAAATAAGAATAAAATAAAATAAAATAAAATACTAGCCAGGATACAGCCATATTTAAATCAAATGTACACTTAACCTAAAACTTAATTTTCAGAAAGATAAATGAGTTCCATTCTGGAATACAGCGAGTCAGATAAATCCAAATTGAGTCTGCTGCAGGCTCAAAAACAATCTCTCCAGAAATCCTGGAGAAGTCACCATCACATTCATACTGCAGGCCACATTTTACAGGTGAATATCATTTTCAAGACTTCTGAAGCCACAAAAGGACTTCTGGAAGCCACATTAGTTCTTCAGGGCCACTCAGAAACATTTGCTAAACTAGCAGAAGTAGTAATTAAGCGGAAAACAGAACCAAAACAATTGTATGTGATTGATACATAGCCTATACTGGCTGTGCCCCAACAATGTGTGTGTCTAAATGACACAACGGGTAAACAACACTCTTGTGGTCTCAAAGAATGGATGTGCTTTCTAAGAGCTTTCGCGTCTCAGAAGTGAAATGTACCTGCCCTCTCGCAAGAGATGTACCAGTAAAACTCACCAACACCTGAAACATACTGGTAGAGTCAGCTGTGAAATGAAACCCGTAGTCAATCCTCTGTCATACAAATAATCATCTTCTTAACTTGTCTGATTTTTAGAGCAGACATCTACGTTTGAGGTATATTTTTTAAAGCAACGCAAAAGTATGCTTAGAAATTTATAAAATCTGATTCATTATCCAATAACATGTTACCAGACATTTTAAGTTGTAGAGGTATATTTCCAAAAGAAGTCACAGCTCAAACTCTTGAGGGTGTCTGAAAACTCAGGCATTTTCATAGGGGCTCTGAACAAACATTTAAGGCACACAACAGCTTTTGAATATTTCCTCCAACAGCCTTTTGTTTTTCTTTATAGTTATAGAAATAAGATGCACCAACATCCAAAAGCAATCTGGGAGTAAAAATATGCTGATCCCCATCCTTGAAACAGAAGGCAAACAAATGTATTTGTGGGCAACAGTAAGAAGCTTTACCTATTACCAATGATACAGAGAACAGAACACATGATTATTTTCTCCAGCTCCAGCTAAATACATAGTAAGCAACACACGGTAATATTTTCCAAAGTTTAGAACGCGGAGAGAAGTTTACAAAGGGCACCTCGGGCTGGGCTTTGGTTTAACCAGTAAGTCAGCCCACAAATGAAGCTTAACGCAAACACACACCAATATCTCTAGTGCTACCTGGGCACCTCCACTTTCAAAATGGAAGCAGCCATCACCTCTGTTACGTTAATAAGAATACTAGGGTTGCCATCAAAGTAAGGTTTATTACGCAAACATAGAAAGCGGCTTAAGGTTCATCGCTGATCCATTACACAACTGCACTGAAGGACCAGCAGCAGACCGCCTTCCACCCACCGTTTGTAATTCCCGGCCGACTGGCCCATAACTCAGGGGACAGATGAACCATGAGATTTCAAATGGACTGACCTGAACTCTCGTGTTTAAAGCAGACGGGCTGGATTTGCCATTCAAATTGAAAATGATTTATCCTTTCCTTCCGCACCCAGGTCCCCCGGCTACCACTGCCGGGGCCATCCCTACCCACCGTCCCGCTGCCAAGGGGAAGGCTCACCTGTGGTCGAGCAGCTGTACTGTGGATACTGCGTGAAGGCAATAGCCCTTTCGATCCCGTCCCTCTCCATCTCTTCAATTGCTTCTTCTGTTAAAGGATGGACATACCGGAATCCAATATAGTATTTGTGAGGGGCTATTAGAAAGCATGTGTGGAGAGGAGAAAGTATTAATCTTTATATAGATTCCTTGGAGTCGCCAAACATAATGCGAAGCCCGGAACAAAGAACAGTTAACCTAATTTCCTCTGAGGCTGATAATGTGGGTAAGTTTAGAATATTCCTTGGATCTTATCCAGTCTTCAGCTAGTGTGTGGACTTTTAATCACTATTTTCTGGGATCAGCTCCCCCACCCCCCATCCTGCCACACACACACCCCTTTACTTAATTAGCATGGCAGTTTTTAAAATTCAAGCTTCTGTTCCTTATTCTCTGCTCTTGGCTGAGATAAGAGAGACTCAAAGGAAGGAAGAACTGACACTTATCCCTGAGGTTCAGCCTCCTCTTACATACCAGACACTGATGGAGGCTTTGCTTGTATTTTTTCTTTCACTTATACCCCATTTTTCAGGTAAGGAAATTGAAACTCTCAGGGGTTCATGAACCTATCCAAAGTCACACCTCACAGGTGGTTGAGCTGAAATTTAATGTGGGTCTCCCCAACTCCAGAGCCTACCCCCTTCCATGCCCCCCAGCCTGTTTCCACCACCCGCGGTTCCCTCCTCCTGTTCCCTCAGATTCCAGGTCGCCCAGTTAAGCTCTGGGATACCCAACAGAAATGCGTGGATAACAAATGACTGAAATGATTCTCCTCATTTAATAGATTAAGGAAACCCAACAACAAAGCTTAAACTGGAGGCACTGAGGGGGTGCCTGGGTGGCTCAGTCGGTTAAGCACCTGACTCTGGATTTTGGCTCAGGTCATGATCTTGTGCTTGGTTCATGAGATGGAGCCCCATGTTGGGCTCTGGGCTGACAGCAGAGACTGCTCGGGATTCTCTCTCTCGCTCTCTCTCTCTCTCTCTTTCTCTCTCTCTCCCTTCTGCACCTGCACTCACTATTGCTCTCTTTCTCTTTCAAAATAAATACATAAACATTTTTTTTTTTTAACTGGGTTAAAAAACCTGGGTGGCTCAGTCAGTTAACTATCCGACACTTGGTTTCAGCTCAGGTCATGATCTCAGGCTCGTGAGTTTGAGCCCTGCATGGAGCTCTGCTCTGACAGCATGGAGACTGCTTGGGATTTTCTCTCTCTGTCTCTGCCCCACCCCTGCTCACATGCTCGCTTTCTCTCTCTCAAAATAAATATTTTGAAACACACACACACACACACACACACACACACACACACACACACACAATTGGGGGCACTGATTCAGATTTGAAATAAATGTTCCGAGCACTTAAACAGCCCAGCTCAGTGCACAGCTTTGCACTCCTTCCCCATGTGTTCCTTACAAACACCTTCTCCTGTCCCTCCTTTGTCCTTCTCCATCTTTTTGTCCTGTATCTTAAAAGTATCCACCACAAGGGGTTCCTGGGTGGCTCAGTCGGTTAAGTGTCCGACCTCAGCACAGGTCATGATCTCACGGTTCGTAGGTTGGAGCCCCACACAGAGCTGACAGCTCAGAGCCCGGAGCCTGCTTCAGATTCTCTCTCCCTCTCTGCCCCTCCCCTGTTCATGCTCTCTCTCTCTCTCTCTCTCAAGAATAAACATTAAAAAAAAAATTTTTTTTAAAGTACCCACCGCCACACAATTTCTTAGGCATTTATAAAATCATAAAACTGAAAGTTTCCTCACACTACCTGTCATTTCATAGGATAACGCCCAACTCACACTCGGAGAGGATACTGAGAATACACTACATAAACATTAAATAATAACAGAACCAAGGTGATGCTACTGTCCAAGCATTAGCAGCGGCTGCCACTAAGCACAGGACACTAAACTGCCCCAAGAAGGAAAAGAGAGACATTCCGGTTGAAGTGAAGGAAAAGAGAACCGCCCGTTGTTCACCTATCTGTATAAAACATTCCACAGTGACTGGACACGGGGAACCGGCAGTCGATGGCGCAAGTTCCCAAGGACGGGAGCAGACAGTGGGAGGGAGAAGTACGTGCGCACATGGAAGGATGGCTGGTCCAACATTCTCTGGCTGGGCACCGCAAAAAGAGGAAGGAAGGGGTATAAGCTGAATCATATTCAGCTGTCTGTCCTTTCTAGGCCACCAAGTTTACGTTCTGTTGCCTAAAATGGTGAACTGCAGTTGAAACACACCAGAGGGCACGACTCCGTAAGCAAACTCCAAATGAGAGCATTCAAGGACTATGTGGTTCATCCTAAAACTGCCAACGTTCACACTATCAAGCCCATTTCTTTTGTTTTGGTTTGGTTTTTAATATTTATTTACTTTTGAGAGATAGAATGTGAGCAGGGGAGGAACAGAGAGAGAGGGAGACACAGAATCTGAAACAGGCTCCAGGCTCTGAGCTGTCAGCACAGAGCCTGATGTGGGGCTTGAACTCACAAACCATGAGATCACAACCCGAGCTGAAGTCGGACGTTCAACCAACTGAGCCACCTAGGCACCCCATATCGAGCCCATCTTTAAGGAGCTCTGGGGCATCTAAGCTGAGGCTGAAGTGGAATTTCCTTTCTAATCTACTTTCAGCTAATACTATTATTAGATTTCTACCATAAGATCCTCCAAGGCTACAGGCCAACCAGCTTCTGGCATTCTCTTTTCACCTTCCAAAAGCTGCAGCCTCAATGCCTGGGGCCTGGGAGTTCGTTGCAGACAAGAGAGGTGGAGGGGACACCCTTGCAGATAAAGGCAGGGTGGTGGCCTCACTCTGAAGTGAGGGTGAGTAAAATATTCTGGAAGGAACAGATAAGACTGGCTAAACTGTTCACTGAAGATGGCCTGCACAAGCGGACTGTAGGCAAGTGGCATTGTGCTCCCTCTCTGACCAGGCCTGTCCCGAGGAAAGAACAAATGTCTCCCAAAGATCCCTCGCCAGTTGGGATGGGTTTCACACCGCAGCTGGAGGTCACCGGCAGGAGCACAGGGACAGAAATAGCCTACGGATGTTGACCAACACAGCTGGCAGGGGGCACATCTGCTCTGGTGAGACCAAAACACACGACTCACTGGCCCAGCCTAGTCCACCCTTGGAGCCACTGCCCAGCAAACAGTCTTTGGTGAGACCCAGGAAAAGAAAAAAAAAAAAAGAACTCAGAATTGGATTTTTGAACAGCGAAAATTCATTCATTTCCAGCCCATCAGTTTAGCTCCACAACAGTTCAAATGTCTGATTTGTGCATGACTCTTTGAGAGAAAGGTGTGAAATATATAGCATAATGCTTTTTAATTTGTATCACATCACGAGCCCTATGCCCTGGACGAATAATACTAAACGCTCACAGTTAAGGAATTTTTGTCACGTACGCTGCCCCAGGCTGATGCCTTTCGGGATTATCGTATTGAATATTCACAATGATCCCAGAAGTGGGGCTCTGTTACCACCCCCATTTTCAAGATGCTGCTTCGTGGGGTAAGTCATCTGCCTAAAGTCCTACAACCAGGACTGGGGAAGCCAGCCCCATCTGAAAAGAGCCACCCTCCTCCCCATCAAGCATCCTGTAAAGAACAGTGTTCTACAAAAAAAAAAAAGAACAGAGTTCTACAGGATAGCACGTACGGCTTCGTGAAAAGCGGTCAGATTCTACGTAACTAAACTATCATCTTTTGAATGTATTTTAGATTTACTTTTGTGAAATGATTACACTTCTCATCTATTTCCTTCTGTATTCCCTAAATTCCTATAATGTGGTGTAGCCACATGAAACCAGTTCCAAGTTATATTCCCTCATAAAACTGACCCTGTGAGTTAGTAGTCAATTCTATGCAAAGCCAGTGCAAGCTGCAATTTCTATACCAGCCACCAAGCCACAACTACTTCCCTAAAAAATGAGAGCTTGAGGGGTGTCAGGGTGGCTCAGTCAGTTAAGCGTCCAACTCCTGATTTCGGCTCAGGTCATGATCTTGAGGTTCATTGAGTTTGAGCCCCTCATCGTTCTTTGTGAGGACGGCGTGCAGCCTGCTTGGGATTCTCTGTCTCTGCTCCTACCCCCCCGCACGCATGTTCTCTCTCTCTCCCTCTCTTTCTCTCTCAAAACAGATAAAATAAACTTTTTTTAAAAATGAGAGCTTGAAACATTTCTGTCCATTATCATCACATTGTTTTGCCGAAAGAGAATCTTTCCCAATAAACAAATAGACACAGTTTAAAGGTATACTTTAGGGGCGCCTGGGTGGCTCAGTCGGTTGAGCATCCGACTTCGGCTCAGGTCATGACCTCACAGGTGGTGAGCTCGAGCCCCACGTCGGGCTCTGTGCTGACAGTTCAGAGCCTGGAGCCTGTTTCAGATTGTGTGTCTTTCTCTCTCTGCCCCCAACCCACTCACATTCTGTCTCCGTCTGTTTCAAAAGTAAATAAACATTAAAAATATTAAAAAAAAAAAAAAAGTATACTTTACAATTTTGTAGGAAAGTAGGAGAAGGGAGGAGGAAGAAGAAGGACAGGAACAGAGGAGAGGCAGAGAAGCCAGAAAGCGGGAAGGAAAAGCCATACCAAGGGGGTGAGGCACCTGGGTCTTTGTGACTGGGCTTCAGGGCCATCTGTGAAGTACACAGAATCTCTTCCTAGATAATGTGGGCGAGCCCCTGAAGGAGCCACAGAGCCACCCCTGAGAATCTGGGTCTTCGGCACAAAGCTCCCCCAAGGCAGTTTCCAAGCCTTGAAGCCACCTCATTTTTCCTACATCTGCATTCTGTGCAACCACCGGCCCTCATACTCGTTGTACGTAGCATCTCTCCGGTAAGTCTTACGAGTCTTCTCTCTGTCACTTAACAGACAAGCCTGCAGCGGCGGTCCCTCCCACTGGCCTGGGAGCTCCTAAGTAGAAACCGCAGTTTTGAATACGAAAAGCAGTATTGAAGTGCCGAAGTATCGAAGCAGAAGCAGTATCGAGAAGCAGGACCGAGAAGCACTCAAGGTGCCACTGACGAATCAATGAGTGGACATTCTTGGGCCTCGTTAAGCGCCACAGCCTTAACCCCACAGCAGGTGTGCCAAAGCTGTCAGGGGGCCACCTACCATGCAGGCGACAGCAATAATTTAACTTGCCTGCTCACAGGGCTCCAAACGTGAACCACAGAGGACGGCGATAGGTCGCAGGGTCACCGGTACCAGAGCCCTCTCAGGACCAGGCCCTGGACAAACTTCCAAGTTCTAGAGGAACTAAAAGCAGCCCCCTAGAGAATTTACTCTCTGCCTCAGTGAAAACTACCAGGAAGCTCAGCTCCATGAAGGTAAGGGTGTGACTCACTCACTACTTTATCCCCCGTGTAGCCAGTGCTTATAAATACCCGGTGGTGGGGCTGGGTGGAAGGACGGACGGAAGTGGGAGTGAATATGTGAACGAACAGGTACGTGAGTGAGCAAAAGGGCAAGTGAATGGCGTGAGGAAGGAGGAAGCATGATTGCTTGGGACATTAGTAAAGTGACTGGACAGGCAAGCCGCTGAGCTGCCGGTGCCTCAGACACCCTAAACTTATCCTCAAAGTTATAGTGAAGAATCAACTCCCTTCTTCACGTAAGTCTCTATAGGATAGAGGGTCATATGACCAATCACTCATGTTTTAAAAAGCACTCTCACAGGGCCGCCTGGGTGGCTGGGTCGGTTAAGCGTCCGACTTCGGCTCAGGTCATGATCTCACGGTTCATGAGCTCGAGCCCCGCGTCAGGCTCTGTGCTGACAGCTCAAAGCCTGGAGCCTGCTTCGGATTCTGTGTCTCCCTCTCTCTCTGCCCCTCCCCTGCTCATGCTCTGTCTCTGTCTCAAAAATAAATAAAAACAGTAAAAAAAATTTAAAAATCACTCTCACAATTCTGACTATGAAAATGTGAAATGGATTATTACTATTCTTTGGTCCCTGCCAAAGCAGGGAATAATCCTAGAATCTAGATGATTGCAACTTCCTTTGTACTAGATGGCCGCAGATGGGAATAATCAGACGTCTGATAGTAAGTGGGGCAGTGGGTTAAATCCAGGTCATTCCATAGGACTCTTTCCAGGCCAACCCAGGAGGCTGGGGCCACGGCTGGCCTGTCTGGTCCGGACAACCCAGCAGCCCCAGCACGGAGGGGCGAGGAGGAAGGAAGGATGCCGTCCATCCACATTCCTTTTTCAACTCTAACAGCTCTGCTAGGGTCCTCGATGGTGATGGAGCCTGCACGACCAGGCCAACAGAAACAATGGCATGTTGCCACCTCCTCTGTCCACTGGAGACAGCAGAGCAATTGCAGATCTGATTCACACTAAACCTTTTATCGTGATAAACTGTTAATGACCAGAGAGACGGTTTCTTCTCTATCAGGTGGGTGAGTGTCTCTCGTCTAACATTTTCAAGATACGTTGTGGGACGTTGTGGGACGTGTGGCTGAACGGCAATAAGAAATGCCCTTGAGCCACGGCCAAGGCAGGAAGCAAACTCGATACGCAGAAGCATGATTGAGCAATTTTCCAAGTGAGATGAGCTGAGGGCTACAGCCCTTGTCCCTGTGTGCGATGGGATGTGGTGGCTTCTGAGAGCAGCTTGAGGTGACACTTAGAGGTGTTTTCTCAGAGAAGAGGGAAATGCTTTTGGGCCTGCCTGGTGGGGCCACTGTCCTTGAGGGTGGCCACTGTGTCACACGCCTGTCCTGATCTGGAAGCCCCAAGATGTATCTGTAATGAATGTATTTCATGTGTCCTAACATGCACATTTTTTGATTGAACATTTCTCATACTGGTGCACACCCGCAACAGACGTGGTCTCAAAACTACCCGGCAGAGTTTTTTGTCTTAGTATATATAAAAACAATGGTGGGTCCCACAATCAATGGCGTCTGGAATGCAATTAAACACGGCACTTACAATTCATTCCTATAGTGACTGCTGCATTCTGCACATTATTATTCTGCCTTAGCAGTTCTCGGAGGACAGTCTCCAGACACACACAATCCTCTTTTCAGGACCTCGCACTAGCTGGTGTTGCCGAGAGCCGAGAACAGTCGCTGAAGATGCTTACGGTCTCGCGGCTGCACGACGGCAGCTAATTCTGCTCTGTTGATCGAATCATCTCTCCACACAGAAAGAAAAGGCAGTGACAGCAGCCCCAAGACTTCTTTCCAGAACAATGACATACGCATCTTGTATACATGGGATGTGGCCTCTTCCTTATAACCTAGCCCAACTTTACACACACACCAAGCTTCCTTTTGAAACCAATGTTCCAAACCTTGGGCTCTTCCATATCTAACATAAGGAAGGAAGAGGCTCCACAGCCAAGGCCAGGATAGTGCCTCGAGAACTGAGCTAAGTGATCACATGCCATGTAGGAACCCCCGCAAACCGACAGAACTCCATGTGCCGTCCAATAGCATTTGGAACTTTGTACCTACTTTGAAAGAACAAAACTGAGATGTTAGTGAAGAAACACTGTACCTGTGTTGGGGGATAAGTCATCTAGCAGCTTCACCATGCCTTCTCCCTGCTTGGAAGTCCACATCTTGATGGGGGACCCGCCTCCGATCCTGCGGTATTGCTCCTGAATTTTGGGGGTCCGGCGTTTGGCGATGATTGGTGCCAGCTTACTAAATCATTTAACAGGTAGGTAAGTGGCTTTTGTTCCACCTTAGCAACCTCAGAAACTACTCAATAGAAAAGATAAGCAAAATTATAAGAAGAGCCTAAGAAGATCAAGCCTTTAAAAATAGAGGCTTGAGGTCATTGACGACAGCCAGCTCTTTTGGCCTCGATTAGAGACAAGAAAACAAAACACTCTCTGGGGATTAGCCACCTCTGCCCCACGAGTTCCTCTCACAACTCACCCTGAAGATTCAGGATACCACTCAGGCGCAGACCCTAGATGCGGGCCAGCCACTATCTTAATACTTCCTGATCCTACACCTAGCAGGAACTAGGATATGTAAGACATTGGGAAGCAAAAAGTACTCTTACTTTAAGAAAATGTATTAAAAAAAAAAAAAAAGAAAGAAAATGTATATTAATCACAGATACATTTGAATATGTGAGCAAAGTTGAATGCACAGCACAGGAATGTTCATTGCAACACTGTAAACAACATATATGTCCACCAGTGAGCCACTGGTTAAATAAATTAAGTTATGACCAGGCAAGGCATTCTATACAGTCATGGAAAAAAATAATAAACCGGGCCTATATAATCTGTTATAGAATAATCTCCAAGATACATCGTTAATTTTAAAAAAAAATAGCAAAGTGTTAAATAACATACATAAGTACATTCCCATCTGTGTTAAAAAGGACAGGGGAGATATATATGTGCATATATACATATACATCTATATTTATAGATATATAGACAAGCACATGCTTGGATATGCATGGACTGTTTCTGGATTGTCACCAGAAATTCATCTGTACAATTGCAGATTTCTGTATTTCTGGTAACATCTGTAACCTCGATGGTGGGTAACTGGGAGGCTGGAGTTCAAGAAAAGAGACACTTGCTTTTTACTGTGAACATGTTTATGCTGTTTGCATTTTTTATCACGTGCATGTATAAATTTTTCATTACAAAAACCTACTTTAAAAGAGAAAGAAAAGAAAGAAGGAGGGAGGCTTGAAAGGAAGAGGACAGCCACAATATTATTAATGAATAATAATCATTGCTTCCCTGAGTATTAATCAGCTGTTGAGGGTCAAGTACAAATATATCGGTAACAATCTTTAAAGGGACATCAGGGGTGCCTGGCTGGCTCAGTCAGTTGAGTGGCCAACTCTTGATTTTGACTCAGGTCATGATTCCAGAGTCGTGGGATGGAGCCTATTTAAGATTCTCTCTCCCTCCCTCTCCCTCTGCCCCTCACTCCCGCTTGTACGCTCTCCCTAAAATAAAATTTTAAAAAAATTTAAAGGGACATCAGGTGTGTCAAGACAACTGCCATTTCCAGAGCTCTAGGGAGGAAAGGGCTCAAGGAGAGGCCCCCCCCCAACTTGCTTTCTCTCTCCCCTGCATTTCTCTCAACATCATATCCTTCTTATACAATGGAAAATAATGATGCTGCTCTAGTCACCACCAGATATGCACAAAAACCATTTATTTTCTGTAACTATAGAACTGATGTACACGTAAGGCAAGATGCACTACACAAGTTAGGAATAAGTGCAGGTGTTTCCACGCGTCTTACTTTTGAATAGGAAGCGTCATCAAGTCTCGGTCTAGGAAGAGCCTCAAAAGGAAGTCGTGAACATCTCCCAGGGTTTCAGGGCCCCCCATGTTCAGCATTAATATTCCAGTCTTCGGCTTCCTACATAAAATAAAATGCAGTTGACTTGTAGCTTTTTATTTTTCTGTAAGGTACACTGTTGGTTCAGCTAGCAAACTCAACATCCAATCTGTTCAGAGGTACAAACCTACAGATCTTTTCACTGCTATCACCGGGCTGCGTATCTGGGAATGCACAACGCCTCCGGTTCTGCACGGTCCCAGTTCTGACTCTGACCTTGGTCTCCCAGCTCCATCCATGGCACTGGTCTTCTCTGGGCTTGAAATGTTTCCCCATTAAGTTGTCAGTTCTGAACAAAAATCCCTCCCATTCTTTAAGGACTGAGAGTCAGGGTATAAAGCTCAAATTGTCCTGAGGCTGAAGCAAACGTTTATGTGAATGCCTTCCAGATATACAAATTACTTGGTCTCTCCAAACTTCAGTCTCCTCGTATACAGGGAGTCCAGCAACGACCTCAAAAGGTTGTTTTGAGAATAGACAGCATAGTTATTTAGCATGATGTGGAACATATAGTAAGTTCTATCATACACAGAGAAACCATGGGTTTCCCTTTTAAGCCTCCACAGTATAGGGGCGCCTGGGGGGCTCAGTCGGTCGAGCGGCCGACTTCGGCTCAGGTCACGATCTCGCGGTCCGTGAGTTCGAGCCCCGCGTCGGGCTCTGTGCTGACAGCTCGGAGCCTGGAGCCTGTTTCGGATTCTGTGTCTCCCTCTCTCTGACCCTCCCCCGTTCATGTTCTGTCTCTCCCTGTCTCAAAAATAAATAAACGTTAAAAAATTTTGAAGGGGCGCCTGGGTGGCTCAGTCAGTTGGGCTGCCGACCTCGGCTCAGGTCATGATCTCACGGTCTGTGAGTTCGAGTCCCGCGTCGGGCTCTGTGCTGACAGCTCAGAGCCTGGAGCCTGTTTCGGATTCTGTGTCTCCCTCTCTCTGACCCTCCCCCATTCATGCCCTGTCTCTCTCTGTCTCAAAAATAAATAAACGTTAAGAAAAATTAAAAAAAAAAAATTTGAAATAAAATAAAATAAAATAAAATAAAATAAAATAAACCTCCACAGTATAATAACCAGCCCATCTCTCATTCTTTTATCTGCTCCTTTCCCTTTAGTTAAACTATTATTATTGACAAATGATTTCTTGCTACTCTGCTTCCTTCTCCAGAGCCTGCTGTTCCCCCGTAGTGTCTCCTGTACGATAAAGTACACCTCTCACTTTGCACTCACCTCTTGATCCTCTACCTAGAGCGACTGCTTAAGGGATTCTGGCAAGAAATTGCTCTTACTCAAATAGGTCCCAGGCCAAAGAATCAAGCACTGAAGGAACAAGAAGAAGCAAAAAGAAAATCAAGTAGTTTGGGGGAAGTTAAATCAACAAAAGGACCATGCCAGCTCTGAACCTCTAAAATCCAGAGGAGCTCTGGACCCTGCACAGACTAAAGTGAGCCAGGCCGAGATGAGTTCTCCATTCCTAAACACCTTCAGGGGGCAAGAAGGGGCCAGAGTGGGACCAGGTGCCGCCCGCATGCTTCCGGTAGCCACCGGAAGCCCAAGGCTAGAGACATGGAACCATGGGGTCAGAGCCTGAGATGAGGCCCTGGAGAACTGGGGGCCGTGCAGTGAAAGAGTCTGCAGGTGGGGACACTACAGGACAAGGAGTGTTTCTTCCATTCATGGTTTTTTGGTTGTTGTTTTTTGTTTTTTTTTTTGGCATTTGTAAAAATGTAGATATAATTTATATACCATAAAGGTTTCCATTTTAAAATACAATTCAGTGCTTTCTAATATACACACAAAGTTATGCAACCATAACAACTCTCTAATTCCTGAACATTTTCATCACCCCCCGAAAATATTCCCACATACTAGAACCATTCCCCATCCTCCCTCTGTCTCATTCTTGGCAACTAATCCTCCGCTTTCTCAGTCTATGCATTTGCCTATTCATAGAAATGGAATCACATGACATGTGGCCCTTTGGGCCTGGTTTCTTTCACTTGGCATAAAATGTTCAAAGTTCATCCACGTGACAGCATGAATCAGTACTTCTTTCCTTTTTATGGCTGAATAATACTCCACAGCACGGATGGATGTACTCTCCATTCACTCTTGATAAAGCAGTGAGAAACAACCAGCCTGAAGTTTATTTTAAACTCCACTGGTACAAAGGCTGAGGGGTCCTGCTGTCTAAGCCTCCTATATCAAGGCCACCTCCAGCTACCGCAGTGACTAAGCCAATCCTGCAGACATGAATCCTGTTTGGAAGACTGTCCCTAATGTGTGCTAAAGCCAATGAGATCAGGATGACATTTTAATTGCAATTTTTAAACAAGTGCTAACAACACTTGGGATAATGTTACGCAGCAGAGTGTGTCAAATTCATACAGGAAGAAACTGTTTTCTTGCCAAACATACTACAGGTGAATGAGGTAGAAATCTGAATTCTCAACCTAAATTTGCAAAACAAGCTGAGGCAAAATTGCTGGGGTTAGCGGAATGCTGCATTCCAGTGAAGTCAGAGATCTCCTAATTTAGACCCCCCTGTAAGGACAAACTAAGTTCGCCTTTCACATCACTGTCTTAGACAGCATTTCTCTTCCTCGGCACCACTGACATTTTCGGCTGGATGAGTCTTTGCTGTGGAGGGCTATGGTGTATGTTGCAGGGTTCTAGTAGCATCCCAGCCTCTACTTGCCAGAAAGCACGGCACACACCCCGTCCCAGTTGTGACAACCAAAAACGTCTCTAGACACGGCCATTGCCAAATATGTTGGAGGTGGGGAGCATCCCCCTCCCCTACTGAGAACCACTGGGTTAGAGGAAGGGGGTTTCATCTCCTTTTTACTAAGCAACTACTCTGGAGGATGTCATTGTCCCACAACTTTCCCACCTCCTCTCACCAAAAGTCCTATCAATGAATTAACAAGCTGGTGTTTAGGTTTTTTTCTTAAATCCTAAAAATTCCAGATTCATTATATTGTGAAATTGTAAAATGCTCCCTTAATCTTTCCACTTAGACCACCCGTGCTCTGAGATCCTGTCTCTCACCCTCAAAATCTGTGACTCACAATAAATTAAGCGCATTTTTCCATGGATTGCTGCCAGTTAACAGATTACTGGTTAAGAAACCCCAGGCTAAGAGACTTACCTAAGCCATAGAGGGTATCAATGTGCAAACGAGATTTAGAACTGCTTTTCATCTATAACACCTGAGCTCAGAACAAGAGTGGCTTTAAATTGGATATGACTCTGCCCTGCAAACCCGTGTTTTATAAACCGTGTTGATCTTACACATGAAAGTGATGCACATGATTTGGAAATACCTAAATACACGTGCACTTAATTCAAAACTGTGTTATGCATGACGAATGGCGCATTAGCTGCCCTACTCTGACACCCTCTATTCGAGAATGCGAAGGCAAAGCCTTATCCATGGTCTCTGTTCTCCTCTCCTCCAGACAGAGCCCATCTGAGACCAAGCTCTGAATGCCAAGTTCCCTTTGTTTGAACGTAAAAGTGTAAATAGGGGAACATATTTAAAACTTCTCGCTTGAAAAGGTTTCAACATTCTGCCATTTTTATATTCTGGGACTCTCAAAATAGGAGGTTTTTCCTTTGAGCTACTAATTGTACATAACAGAAACTTAAGATCATCAATTAATAAAGAAACAGAATCATTCAATTATACTGTATATAGTCAGCATCAAGATAAAGACACAAATTCTACCTCTTCATGAAACCTCCAAGATGTAATTGGCCTGAGGATCTATGCTGCCTCTAGAACAGGGTTTGGGAAACTACAGCCCACAGGCCAGATCTGTACATACACACCCTGCCTATTTTTGTAAATAAAGTTTTATTGGAACACAGCTCCACTCATTATTTTACATAGTCGCTAAGGCTGCTTTCACATTATAACAGCAGAGTTGAATAGCAGCAAAAGAGACCAAATGGCCCACTATCTATCCCTTTACAGGCGAGTCGGCTGACCCCCGGTCTAGTGGAGGTCTCATCTGGTATAGTCTGAGCACTGCGCAGCACGAGGCCTTCAGGTCTGGCACCAGAATGATATACAGAAACACTGATCACTTCATCATCTCTACTATTTTAAAACTAGAAACAATGCAAGTGCCCCATAACATGGGAATGGGTAAATAAACTGTGATTTCATAAAATACTCGTATGCTATTAACATAATGGTGAATATTTACATTTGTATGGTACATATATTATTAAATTTAAAAAGAAGAAATTTAAAAAATACTATGTGCACAACTGTCACATTTTGGTAAATATTTACTGAATAAATATCAATCGGTACAGACATAGAGACAAAACACTGGGTGGTGGGATTATCGGTGATTTTTTTAAATCTTTTTTTTGCCCGTCTACATGTCCTAAAATGAACCCATTTCTTTTGTATAAAGATGATACAAAATTACTTAATGGAATTTAGACATTTTTAGATTTTTATTTAATTTAATGATATTAAGGTTATATTATTGGCTTTTGCTGCTAGGATAATATAGCAATGAAATAATTTTTCTCCCCGGGTACCACACTGAATCAGTTCTTCAGGTTACATCAAATACTCACCCTAAACCCTAAGGACTTAAAGCACTTTGGACCATGGCTAAGGTGAGAAAAGCGGGGCTGTGGGGACACACAGGAACGGTGTCCAGGCTGCCAGGACAGAGACAGCGTCCCTGCTTCCTGCTTTCCTCACCAGATTCGATCACTTAGGAGGCCAGAGAGTGGAAAAGAGATGATCCGAGGCCCCACCCCTAATGCTCTATCCCCCTTCAAACCTCAGTTTACTCAGTCAGTAAACCTCAGTTTACTTCAGTCAACGTACCCAAGTTCACACAATGAAAAATAACAACCACAAAATAGGACTATTTTCATAGCTCTATCGCTAGAGGAACCAACCGTCAAGGAGTTACTAGTTTGCAACCCGTCTCCTTCTTTTGCTCGGCTAGCGTTAAGGTGGGCTATTTCTAGGCACCCAGCTAAACAACTGCCCGTTCGAGTCCTGTGCTGCCCCTGTATGAGAGGAAGACCTAAGAAGAGCTGTGGCTTCCGTGATGGAAGAGGAGGCCCGGAACAACGCCAGGCCTGCTGACATCCACCCGCAAACAGCAGGGGTGACGTCCGAAACACGTACTTTATCCCTTTAATAAATCACAAATCGTATTATGTCATTTCGAATTCCGCTCACCCTGTTAACAGTGGAAAACAATGGCAGGGTTTACTAGATAAATTCTTGACGGATTAGTCACTCCTTATCCTAAACAGAACATACATTTCATAGGTATAATTATGTTAGTTTCATAAACACATTTCTAGTGTCCATGAAATTTGTGTTACATGACATATTCCAGAACTAAATTCCTACATGATCTGCAGACTGTTGGTCCTGAGTTACATGTCCTTTAACAAAAGCCCTGTGGGATTTTTATTTGTCAATCATATCTCAAAAAAGCCGGGGAAAAAAAATTTTAACAATTTTTTAAATCTATAAAAATTCCCCCAAAATGTTAAAACCTTAGCGGTGTGTGTGCGTGTGTGGGTGCAACTTGTAGCCTTCCAGCTACTGAAAGAAAGCCAAGAAAACAACACTGCACTCCTTCCACACTAGCATTCCCCCACAGCTTTCCTCTTAAGGCAGCCTGTATCCACTCACTGGCGTCTGCATCAACAAAAAGAGGTTCTTATTAGTACCTAAAATTAGATTCATACCTCTTCCCCGGTTGAACTTGAGGTTCTGGGCTTCTGGTACGCTGGGCTGTTTCTGTGGCAGCTGCCGCCGTGGCTCCAATCGACTGGCCCCTCCATGGTTGGCGGGCCCTTGAGCTTCCAGGCACCACTGTGACAAAAGTAAAGTAGCGGCATGAAATCCGGCTGGGAAGCAATGTCTTTGGAGGGGGTCCTCCGAGCAGAAGTCCTGGACTTAAAATTTAAAGAGACGCTATAGCACAGGTGATTTCCCCGGCGTTTCTCGGCACTCAAGCCCTCTCTGCCGGGGGTGGGGTGGCGCCTCCCGGGATGGCTTCTCAGGACCTGCACGGAGCCTTTTGAGAAACACACCTTTTCACTCTGCCCTGGCAGATTCTGACGTGATCCCTCAGGAGAATCACCGCATGCATACGGAAGTTAGTGCACTGCTCACACGAAAGGGAGAAGCCGCGGGACGTGTTCAGAGCCACCGGTTTACGGGGTGTTACTTGAGCCAGCTTTCAACCAGTTGCACAGACCTCGCATCTGCCTATAAGCCTCCTCCAATAAAGCACCAGGGCTGAGAACCCCAGCACTGCCCTTGGACACTGACAAGGGTGGGGGGGTTCTACTTTAGAGGGCCCCTTCTGGCCCTCCTCGTGCTGCAGCCTCCCCCACAGGGTATGCAGTCTGCACAGCCAAAGACCCATGGACCCCAGAGCCCATGACCTACATTCCTGACCAGGCTCCCCATACCCAGAATTCCCTGTCCCCAAAAGCCCACACCCACTCCAGGGACTGTACAGGCCTCTTTCCTAGCTCTATTCTCCCGAAAGCTGATTGTGCCATCAGTGCGAGCAATTCTTGACCTAAGGGAAGCTATTTGCAGGAGCAAGAATAGAACCTGAACCTAGACTGGAGTGTCCACATGGGTGAATGCACAAGACTCTTCACAATTCAGGGCACAGCTGGCAGTGGAAAGAGAAGCAGGGAAGCCTACAGAGCAGAGGCAACGCTCCCAAGGCCACGACACTTCTGTGGGAACTCTGAAGACTTCAACAGTTCACCCTTCCAGATCATTACGAAGGTCTATTTGCCAGTATTGGAGAACAGAACATACTTCACAGCTTGTTAGCGGGCGATCCCACATATGATACATGGGTCTCCATGTGCACTCTTGTCCTGCGCCCCACCAGAGTCAGCTGTGGGCCTGGAGAACCCACCTGGACTGAGAAGTCCATGGGCCATACTTAGTTGTACCATGAAGAATATTCATCCTTAAACGGCATACAGTGAAATTAAACTGAAGCTATACAATAGACACTCAAGGTAGCAATGGGGGGACGGTGGTTACTGCTGTGCCCCACACCGTACACATGACCCATTCTCAAACCAGCCGATTTGAAACCAGCTTGAGATCAGTCCCCTTCTGCCCTCCTCCTCCTTCTAAGTCAGAGGAGTCCCGGTGAGGAACTCGGGCTGTGGACCAGCAGTTCTGACCTCATGCAGCTCTGACACTTACCAGCAACGTGACTGGGGCCAGGCTATATATTTTCGAGCCTTAGTTTCCCCGGTAAAATGACAACACCCTGCTATCAGGATCCTTGTGACGATTACAGCAGGTAAGACCAGCGATGCACTCTGCACAGCACCTGCCACGTACGATTAGTGCTGGCATTAGTTTCATTTGGAAGTGTCTAGGGCATAGGGACTATACCTGCTCTGATGTTTTTTCACCTACCCTGCCTATAAAATATAGGAGAATGGTATCTCCAGATTTCCAACTCTCCATATTGTGCACATTCCCAACAGAGCCAATTACGTGAGCTTGTGCTGAATAGTCCTTATTAACTCAAAGTGGAAGTGCAAAGATTGACATATAGAAGTTCAATTCTGCTCAAATGAAGTCTCAAGCCAACTCGCAGCTCCTTATTTTAGACAAGTTCAATTCTGAACTGCATGAGATGTAACCGGGTTCTCAATCAGGCCACAATGTCTGCGATTCCTGGTATGAATGAGATATTGGATTCCATGGGGTACTAGAATAGAATTTAGGCATTACATGATTTGACTGCTGGTGATAAGCCTTCCTCCTGTGAATCTTAAAAAGGGAGTGGCAGAAGGGAATCCGCGTGAGACCAGAGTCATCAACTAATACATTAGTATTTCCTAGCACAATTTGGGAGGGTAGTTTTTCAAGTTGTCATGCCCTATACTTAACAAAATCCTCTTCTCTGTGGCCGAACAAATTCTCAGAAGGCAATGCTGCTAATAATGGATCCTTTGTGCTCAGGACGTAGGGTTAATACACCCCCCTCTCAAGGACTTCTCTGTTAACACTCCTCTCCCCTAATGATCTGAAGGTTCCAAAGAAACTAAGAGTAGTCTCTGACCAAACGACCAACAGACATGTAGCTAAAGGAGTTTTAAGTAATTGTTCAAAGGACGAGCTGAGACTCCTGAAGACACTCAGTTCACAGCTTACGAGAAATCCAAGGGCAAAGACAGCATTGTATAGCATAGAGCATATGTTCCAGAGCCAGAGACATCTAGCAGAAATCCCAGATAGGACCAAACAGGCTGTGTGTGGGAGTAGTTGGGCAACTCAAAGAACTACTCCAAGCGAGAACTACTCCCTTTTCCCATCTGTATGATGGTGATCAGGCCAACCCTGCAGGGCTGTTGTGAACATCAGGAAAAAAAATCTTTACATCTATGTCCAGACCCAAGAACAGTGCCTGGCACACTGCATATGGTTAAGAAGTAAGAATACTCAACAGCAGGGACTTGCCCACTTATGAACTGAGACCAGGTATTCTAACCCTATTTATTTTTTTCTAATTTTGTAAACGTTTACTCATTTTTGATAAAGACGGAGCGTGAGTGGGGGAGGGGCAGAGAGAGACACACACAGAATCTGAAGCAGGCTCCAGGCTCTGAGCTGTCAGCACAGAGCCTGATGAGGGGCTCGAACTCATGGACTGTGAGATCATGACCTGAGCTGAAGTCAGACGCTTAACCGACTGAGCCACCCAGGGACCCCTTCTACCCCTACCTATGACATTAACTGCTGATCTACCTTTTAAAGGCCTACAAACCATAAAAGCTATAAAACTAGGAAAATGCAGAAGAGAATATAAAGAAAGCAAAACTTTGTAACTCCTGGACAAACCCAAAAGGTGAAGCATTCAAAAGTATATATACGATTTAAGAGGTTCATGGGTATTAACTGGTTCTCCAAAACCAAATTATCTAATATTTTGGATGCTTAGGGGTAGGGCAGGGGAGGTTATAAAGCAAGGCACACAAGTACTTTAATATATAATGAAGCCATTTTTTTTAAGTTCATTTATTTATTTTGAGAGAGAGAAAGAGAGAGAGAGAAAGGAGGGTGGGGGGACAGGGGCAGAGAGAGAGGGAGACAGAGAATCCTAAGCAGACTGTGCATTGCAGAGCCTGATGTGAGGCTTGAACTCAAAAACTGTGAGATCATGACCTGAGCCAAAGTCGGATGCTTAACCGACTGAGCCACCCAGGCACCCCAGAGCCACTTCCTATCACATACGAGATGAGATTTATTTCAAAAGGTACTTATAAAAATAGGTAACATTTTAAAAACTAACAAATAACTGGGGCACCTGGGTGGCTCAGTCAGTTAAGCATCTGACTCCTGATTTTGGCTCAGGTCATGATCTCACAGTTCACGAGTTTGAGCCCCACATCGGGCTCAGCACTGAGCCTGCTTGGGATTCTCTCTCTCCCTCTCTGTCTCTGTCTCTCCCCTGCTCTCTCAAAAATAAGTAAATAAAGTTTAGAAAGTTAAAATTAACATAAATAACATCCAATATTGTGATTATTAATAAACATTTGGGGAGGGGAGGCTTTAAAAAAAGAATTATTTTCTGGTATGGCACCAAAATGTTCTAATGTCCTTAATTAAAACACTGATATTCTTCTTCATTATTCTAGATTCTTTTTCTAATTATGAAAGACATGGGACGCTTGGGTGGCTCAGTTGGTTGAGCGTCTGACTTTGGCTCAGGTCACGATCTCCTGGTTTATGGGTTCGAGCCCAGCGTTGGGCTCTGTGCTGACTCTCAGATCCTGGAGCCTGTTTCGGATTTTGTGTCTCCCTCTCTCTCTGCCCCTCCTCTGCTCATTCTCTGTCTCTCAAAAATAAATAAACGTTAAAAAGAAAGAAAGAAAGAAAGAAAGAAAGAAAGAAAGAAAGAAAGAAAGAAAGAAAGAAAGAAACAGACAGACATATATGCTCAGTGTTGAAAATTTGGAAAGAAAAGGCAAAAAGAAAAAACAATAATTCATTAGTCTACCAACTTTCTAATTCAAAAATATATACAGTATATACAGTATGTGGCCCACGTCAGAGTTTATTGATTCCGTAATATGCTAAAAACTTAGTGTAAAACTTTGTTTTTGTACTTTTACTTTCAGAATTCATTTTCAGAAATACTACTCAATTTTTTCTAACTCAGATGTTAATTCCTTCATATCAACAAGATGATTAAAGTATTATAACTACATCTTAAAAATCAGAGTTCATAATTCAATTGGACTTCAAATCCACATTTGCTAGGGTTTCTGAATCCTTCCGCTTAGTTACTTATAATCTGGAACAAATCATTTAAAGCTTCTTAGATTGTTCTATGACCTCAAATCTAAAACCTGTAAGACTCTGCCACAGAAATGGCTGATGAAAGAAAAGGCTAATTCAATACATCTTTCAGGAACATTACTGGTACTGTGCTTCCTCTTCTTAAAAAAAAAAAAAAAAGATGCCTTTTGCTCCACGTACCCTTTGTGCCTTGGCCCTCACCACAAACTGGGTCTTTACTATCTTCCTCACAAAGGCACCTGTAATAAGAAATGGAAATTCAAAGTGGATTGTCTCCATTCCCTCCTAGTAGGTGCCAGACTGAAGAATTTGGGAACTTCTTAGAAAAATAAAGCAGGTCTGTGTCCGGTCATCATTCAAATGCCTTAACTAAGCATCTTAGTGTGCCCCAGCCTTTTACATAATAACTGAACATTTAAGGGTCTCAATGTATCTACTGCATGACAGGCACTGTGCTACAAGTTTTACGGCATCCAGCTAATCTTCATGCCAAGCCTGTGAAGTATATTACCTTTCTCCTTTCATCTTTACCAAAACTCAAGCCAGGTGAGTGTCTTACTCAAGGGGTCACAGTTAAAAATGCTGCAGAGTTAGTGTGCCAACCAGGTGTTTCTCGCGCAAACTCCTCAGCTCATCCTAGAAGCACCCTACATTCAAAATTTGCATGAGAAACATGTTGGGTTGTCACTAGATCTTGTTCGTTCTTCAAAAATCTCTAGGAAATACTAGCCCAGACTCCCTCGCAGTGGGTGCTGCCTGCCTAAGGACAAGTGAGCACCGGGTGACGCCAGGGGCTAAGACAGAGGGGCAGTGGGCACACTGCGACCTCCATCACCAGGGAGGGAACCCCATGACCCATGTCCGTGATGATGACGATGATGATGCCTTAGTTACCGTCCTCAGTGGTAGGTCCGTAACACACCCTCCCTCCCATAATGCTCACAACCCGTGACGCTCGTGATTATGCTTTTACAGATAAGAACTAAGGTGCGGATAAACCCCGGCACTGCTCACGGTAACCCCGCTGACTCATGGTGCTCCGGGACCTCTCCTGGCCGCGTCCCAGGGACCCCAGACGACCCGTGTACCGCCCCCCCTTCAGCCTCTCCCAGGGGAGGGCCCCTTTCCGGTCCCTTCTCCAGGTCGCCCCTCTCCCCATAGCGCGGAGCTTCCTGCGCCGCTCCCGGAACCCCCTCAAGCCGGAGGGCCCCGGCGCGAGCTGCGCTGCCCACGCCGTCGCAGGGACCCCGGCAGCGGTGGCGGCCGCGACAGCCTCACTTACGCCGATCGCGGAGCAGGGCGCCCGCAGCTCGCAGGGCCGCAGCCATGTTGATGCCGCCTGAGAGCTTTCCCGGGGCAGCTTCGGCCCGGGACTCGGGTTCCTCCCACGGCGGCGCGATCGGGTATCGGCCCGGAGAGCTCCGAGCTGCTGGCACTGCCACCACAGGCCGCCTTATCTTAAGTTGCGGCCCCCTGCGCCCTCGCGGCGCACCCGTTCATTCGCTGCCTGGCCGGGCCTAGCCGGGGCTCGGGGGCGGGGCCAGGGGAAGACACGCCCCTCGAGACAGCTGGCCCGGGCGTGGGGCCTTAGGCGGGGGGTGGGGGGGAGTGGGGGGGGGTGGAAGGGGTAAAAGGGGCCCGAGGCTGTGCTAGCGGCCCCGCCCCACCAGCCGGCGGTTCCAGCCCAGCAGCCCCTCTCCCGCCCCCGGTCACCCTGAACGAACGCCCTGGTTGCATCTGCCAGTCTGGCCAAGGCGGAAACCGCCGCCACAACTCGGCAAAGGGCTTTCCAGACTTTTTCATTACTATGACTTAGATATGAGAATGCTTTTGCCTCACTTCTCCAGTTTGCTTGCCTCGTTATAGTACGACTGAGCCGACCCTGTTTTGTTGTAAGCTTGGTTTTCAGAGTAGGAAAAGGAATTGTTTTATATGAGACACTCGTGAATGACATCTTTAATTTCCCTGTGGCATCTCTATACAGCACAGTTTGACAGGCGGGACCAGAAAGCAAACATTATACTGCTAACGCGAGAACGTTAGGAAAAGTGAACGCCAGTCCAGCAAATGGGTTTCTGGGAGGGATGGCATGGTGAAGTTTGCCCGTATATCTGCGCACCGTCGCAAGGTAGCTGTCTGGTCCCAATCCCTCACACGCAACAGGCACTGCTCTTAATTCTAGCCATTCCTGCATTCCCACACCTGCACCTGCCAACCGTACCCATTGTTCTGTGCGCCTTGAAGTACAAGACCAACCTTGGAACAGAAAGGTCTCAGGCATTATTCATTCGTTGAACAAGTATTGACCACCTACTGTGTGCATTGGAAAAACAGCAGTGAAGAGAGAAGACAAGTGGCTTACATGGCGGTTGAGGGAGAGACAAAATAATCAGGATATGTATTGTTGGGGGTGATGATGAGCGTTAGAAAGAAGGAAGTAATATAAGGGAGATGGAGAAGGGGAGACTCTACTGCAATCTGAAATAGATAGGTCAGAGAAATTCTCACTGACATCTGGACAAAGGCCTGAAGGAAGTAGGGGGGCAAGCTATGGGGAATATTTTGGGACGATGGAGTCTGAGTTGAAAACCACTTTTCTGTAGCTAAAATTTGTTCCTGGTTAGTTTATTATTAAAGTTGGTCCTCCTTATGGTTATAAGCCAAATATAAAACATCAAATTAAGTGCCTTTCATATTACCTACATGATCTTCAGATCCAAGCAGATGTCCCCTGAGAAATGGACAGTAAAACTTGCCCCAAGTGCTAAACTGCTCTCCTACATATTCTGCTAACTCTCTACGCTCATAATGAAAATTATATGCATTTAATTTGCCCTTTGGAGGTGATCTTCATAATGTACTTTTCTACCTAAAGCTTAAACACATTTCTTTTAAGTAAGCTGCACAGAAAGCCTCTACATTTTGAAATGCTGTGCTGGACGGAGTGTAGACAAGTCCTGAGAACTGGGAAAGGCTAACTAAGGGTTTTAGATGTTTGAGCTGGATAGGCTCTTAGCTAGTCTGGAAGGCTCTGGATAAGTCACCCCTGCCTCCCCAGGGCTGTGCCCCTTCTGCTAGGTGGAGATAACAAGGGGCTTCTGGCCCCTCCTAGAGAAATGCTGATGATTAGTGACAATGCACAAAGGTGCCAAATCTCACATAATCAACAGCTAGGACAGGTATCTGCCCAGGAACCAGCAACACATGCTTTATGAAATATATCAACATAATAACATTTTTAAAAACAAATTAGTAGTTGCATACATTTTATTCATATCTTATATTTTCATTTTTACTCACTTGAAAAAAAATTTCAAAATCCCTCATGTACAAAACCCCCCAATGCACATATTAAGACTCATAGGTTATAGGTAGAAACAGAACTTCATTATTTTTCCTGAACAGAGAGTATCATAAAAACTGTTATTTCTAATCTCTGACTTATTTCTCACAAATATCAAATATAATAGCTTCCCAACAAGTACATTTTTATGTTTTTATGAAATGAAAGCAGATAAAATGCATTTTATACTGGTCGTTTCCAAAACTGATTAGAAAACACAGCCCTTCACCCAAAAATTCTAAATGTGGGTTTATTAAGGAAACCAGAAAACCCCTTAAACAGCTAAGCAAATTTATAAAACAATAAGAGGTGTGTGTGTGTGTGTGTGTGCGCGTGTGTGTGCATATGTACATATAAATGCATTTTTTTCTGGCTTACGTATTTGTAACAAAGGTATATACCACTTGTCTTAGCAAACAGAAGGCCAAAGGCACAGTCTCAGGGTCAACTCGATAAGCCGCACCCCCACCGCACAGGAGAAAGGTTGTCTGAAACTGGGTGACTTAATTAGTGAAAAAAAGCACTCTCCTGTCACAGACAGCCCTCTGAGTTCAGCCTTTGGTCCTAAATAAAATGAACTTGTTGGTTTCAGCTCAATGCTTCAGGGAAGGGCAGGGGGATCACCTAATTCATTATTTGTCATGATTGGCACCTCTGAGCTACACACACCAAATTTAGATTACTCAATTCTGTCTCCTTAATCAGAAAAACAACAGGGCAAGAAGGGGTGGTGTGCAGCACAAGAGAAACCGTGGCTGCGTGAGGCAGACAAATGGTGAGCTGTAATGATCACTCAGAGAAATCTGATCGATTGTCCCCACAATTGTTTTACAGCAAAGAGGCCACCAAATCCAGGCCAATGTGGTGTGCATTTTGACTTCCTCTCTTAACCACACAGAGCCTTAAGCCACGAGTGATGAGGGATTTAATAGTCCATCTATACATATTTACTGAGAGTCCATGAAAGCAAAGCATGTATCAGGCAATGGGAAGGATAAAAAAGTAAAGAGCAAAATGTACTCTCAAGGAACTCATTCATTTATGAAGCAAATAGCATGGAGAGCTTACCTATGTCAGGTACGTAGTAGGCACTGGGTTTGCAGCAATGAACCACACTATTTTCTACTTTCATGGATCTTAGGCTCTTTTTTTTTCTTTTTAGGTTTATTTATTTATTTTTGAGAGAGCGGGGGAGGGCCAGAGAAAGGGAGAGACAGAAGCCCAAGCAGGCTCCGCACGGTCAGCGCAGAACCTAATGCAGGACTCAAACCCACGAACCGTGAGATCATGACCTGGGCCGAAATCAAGAGTCAGACGCTTAACCGACTGAGTCCCCCAAGCCCCCACCCTGGAACTTACATTCTTGACAGCAAGGAAGACAATAAGTGAAAGATACACAATATAATGTTGGGTGTGACTAGGGACCGTGAAGAAAAGTGAAAGAGGCAAAGGAGTGGAGAGAGGCAGGAAGCGCTAGTTTCGGTGGTGCAGCTGGACATAGCCTCTCTGCAAAGGTGGCATTTGAGCAGGGACCCATGGAGAGCGAGGGGGCTCTCTGCCGAAGGGCTTTGCAAGCAGAGGGACCAGCGAGGCGGGAACACATTGAAGCTTAAGTTAGTTTCCTGGGGCTGCTGGGACAAAAATACCACAAACCAGGTGGCTGAAGACAGCAGAAATGCACAGCCCTGAAGGCTTAGAAGTCCACAAGCAAGGTGCCAACAGGACCGTGCTCCCTCTTAAATCTGTGGAGGAGAATTCTTCCCTGTTTTTCCCAGCTGCCGGGGTGGCCAGCAATCCTCAGCCGTACTTGGTCCGTAGCTGCATCACTCCATCTCTGCCTCCATCGTCACTGGACTTTCTCTGTGTCTGTCCTTTCGTAACCATAAGGACACCAGTCATATCGGGGTTTTGTTGAATACTGGCCTACCCTAGGGACCTAGCCTATTGACCTCATCTTAAATTAATTACATCTGCAAAGATCCTATTTCCAAATAAGGTCACATTTGTAAGTAGCAGAGGTGAGGGTTTCTACATATCTTTGTAGGGGACATAACCCATAGCAAGGCTTTTTTTTATTTTTTATTTTTTTTTTAATGTTTATTTTTTGAGAGAGAGAAAGAGAGAGACAGAGACAGAGTGTGAGTGGAGGAGGGGCAGAGAGAGAGAGGGAGACACAGAATGAATCTGAAGCAGGCTCCAGGTCCTGAGCTGTCAGCACAGAGCCCAACGTGGGGCTCAAACCCACAAGCTGTGAGATCATGACCCGAGCTGGAGTCAGACGCTCAACTGACTGAGCCACCCAGGGACCTCCATTTAAAAAAATTTTTTTTTTTCTGTTTATTTTTTTTGAGAGAGACAGAGTGCGAGCGGGGGAGGGAACCCATAGCAAGGCTTTTGAGGAACAGCAAGGGGACCCATGTGTCTTGAGCAGAGCGTGTGGGGTAAGCGGCAAGAAACTTGGGCCGATTGATGCAGGACTTTGTAGGTGACGAAACACTGTGGTCCCCCGAGTCATCTCCCTTTAGCACAGTGACCCACAGTGTTTCAGAAGGTTCACTTTGCAGTGTGGGAAATAGATGGGAGCTCCTTAGCCAGTATTAAGACACTTGCCGTGTGACCAAATTCGTTCATTTTCTTCTCTGGGTTGTGGGGTTTTTTAAGTTCATATGGGTCAGAGTGTTTTTTTCCCATAGAGTTCTCTGCTCCCTGGGTGGTGGAAGGATCCCTAAAAGACTTTCTGGTTTGACTCTGCCAGGATCCAGGGATCCCGCCAGTCTTAGACGGGGCGGGTGTTCATTTCTCAGCTTGGTTTTCCTGCTCCTGGCAGTTGTGTAAAAACCAGGAGCGTCGACTCTTTCCAGGAAGCTTTCATTCCCTATGCAGAGCCCTGAGCAATGGCAGCCTTCCTTGTCCTTCTCTGGGTCCCAAGGCCAATTTTCTAGATCTCTTCTCACACAAGAACCAGCCCTGAGGCCCTGCTTCATGCAAGAAGGGGTCCTGCTCTTTTTCCACCTTTCTGTCTGGGCATTCTTGGAGCTGGGTACACAATGCATTCACTTTGTGGAAACTCATGGAGTTGCACATTTATGATATGTGACCTTTTCTGTAAGTTATATTTTAATAAAAATATATTAATATATATTCAATAAAATAGTAAATATTAATATACAGTATTATATAATATATAACATATTAATAATATATATTTAATACAAATATATTTAATAAAAATATATTTAAAAAGCACCTTCCCTGTGTCTTTATCTGGGCTCAGTTCTCCCCCTAACCCTCAACCCGAACCTAAAAGCCCTGGCTTTGAGACCCTCAGACCTCCCTGCCCTCTGCTTCTAATGCCTAGAGATATGCCTTTCACACTCAGCTGAGATTTGGGGGGTGGAGGGAATTATTATGTTTATTTAGTAAATCGATCTGTTTACCGCGGGGGAGCTAGAGGTGACCAGAGGTTTCCCAGATAAAAGTCAGTGATGACTTCAGGCTGAGAGGAGGAAGGAATGCTTTTTCATCCAAGTGGTCTCAGAACTTACAAGAAGAGAGGAACTGGAATGTCTTCAACGTGAGGGGACGCCACGGAGGCAGAAAAGCACACAGTACCCAAGAGCAAGGCATTCACGTCACCACTGCACAGGGTGGGGGAAGGACTCAGAGTTATAAGCTGAGGGGCTCACGGACTGGGGATAGTCGTGACGGTCCCTGAGAAGCGGAGCCTGCTGGGGGCTGTGCTCTGAGGAAAAGTTGAGCAAGTGGTGTGCAGCCTACAGAGCGCGAGACACGTGGGGTGGGGAGAACAGGTAGGAGACAGGAGACAGTGCTGGTGGTTTCAAGCGCAAACCTAGAAGGAGTGGGGAGAAAAGGGAACCACCGCAACAGAATTTTGGGACCCGGAAGGCAGATGGATAAATGGCTAATGACTTAGCAACCCAAGAACCCTAAGCTGGCCATCCTAAGAACCATCGAGAGTCACACGACAGAATCCCTAGGCGGCTCAGGATTGGCACTACCAGGTGGCTCTGGGGGTGGGGGTGGAGAGAGGGATGCTAGGAGACGGACTGAAAGTTGGATAAAGAAGTCAGACTTCCCAGATCCCCCCAAATGCAGCAGCCGGCTGGAGGTGAGGTTGCTGGGAGGCCGCCCAGGGCTCTGGGCTGAAGATAGCAGGTGCACTGCAGAGCAGGTGCACATCTACCCACACGCTGGAAGCCTTTCCAGCCCTGTTTGGAATTCTCGGCAGGTAACCATGAAGCACTACCCGACAACTGAGGAAAGCCTCTAACTGGAAAAAGACACCCAGCCAAGTAGAAGAAAACAATATGGAGGAAACAGGGAAGATGCAGTTAGAAAATGTGGAATAGAGACCTTAGAGACGGAACTTTCTGAGGTCAGAATAAGAATTAAAAAAAATTTTTTTTATCCTTTACTCTGCTAAGAGATGAAAAATTCAATAGGACTGGGAAAAGGTTGAGGAACTTCCAGAAAATACCAAACCCCCTCCCCCACCAAAAAAAGATAAAAGAACATTTAGGGGCGCCTGGGTGGCACAGTGGGTTGAGCGTCGAACTCTCAAATTCAGCTCACGTCATGATCTTGCAGTGCATGGGTTTGAGCCCCACATCAGGCTCCACGCTGACAGGTCGGAGCCTACTTGGGATTCTCACTCTTTCTTTTCTTTTCTTTTAACATTTATTCATTTTTGAGAGTGAGAGATGCAGAGCATGAGCAGGGGAGGGGCAGAGAGAGAGGGAGACACAGAATCAGAAGCAGGCTCCAGGCTCTGAGCTGTCAGCATACAGCCTGACGCGGGGCTCGAACCCACAAACCATGAGATCATGACCTGAGCCGAAGTCAAACACTTAACTGACTGAGCCACCCAGGTGCCCCATCTCGCTCTTTCTTACTCTCTGCCCCTCTCCCGCTCACACGTTTGCTCACTTGCTCTCTCTCTCAAAATAAAAACTTTTAAAAAAAAGAACATTTAAAAAGCCTTATATCTGAATAATAGTTTTAGAAAGAAAGCAAAACAAAAACAAAACAGAAGAGAGACTTTCAATGAAGCAACTTAAGAAACTTCTTCACAGCTCCAGGGCATGATTTTCTGGATGTAAAAGGGGCTGGTCAACCATCCAGTGGGAATGAATGCAAAGTCCCAAGAAATACCATGAAATTTTGGAACACTGGGGGCAAGTTTTCCAGAAGAGACAGGTCATATGCAAAGGACCAGGTGTGAGAATGCTTGGGAATTCTCAGTAGCAACACGGGAAGTCGGGACTTCAAAATTCTGAAGGAAACGTGCTTGTTGGCCCACATTTTAATATGGAGACTATGGTTCAAGTGCAAAGATAGATCAAGAGCGTGTCCAGATATGCAAGGTCTCAACGAATTTACTCTCCCCACACCCTTCCTCAATAAACTACTGGAGAATGTGTGCCACCAAAATGAGGAAGTAACCCAGGAGGGGAACATAAAATACTGGAAATAAGATGTCCGATACAGAAATAGGATGTCCAACACGGAAAGGCAAAGGGAACTGTGAAAGACAACTCTGGATAACTGTGTTCCGTGAACAGAGGGTGGATAATTGAGACTAAAGCAGACAGAGGCTCCAGAAGCTTCTGTGGGAAGATCGAACTATGACTACCTGATGTTCTTCACTAATCACATTAGTAATGTTTCATGAGGTAGAAAGAAACTTTCCAGAATAAGAAACCAAACCATTTAATTGACCAGTGATTACCAATACGACTATAGTATTTGGACATGATGACATACATACCTTTTGTTTTTTCTAGAAGGGTTGAATGAAATGTGCTGATTCTAAGTTTTAAAACACTTCAAATTTGGGAGTTTAAAACTTTATTCTGCCACTTACTAACCATGCAGCTTTGGGCACGTGCCTTAACCTTTCTCAGCCATTGTCTTACGGTTAATACAAATTACCCGAAGGTTACCGTGAGGACAGAAGCACAGGACAGCGCGTGGCCTGACACAAAGCCCTACTTGCAGCACTGGTGGCAGCTGTCCTAACTTCGAGAACTTGTCAATATGCCTTGAACGCTAAATGGAAACACATGTAGTGCTTTTGTAGCCATTGGCCGGTATTGAACAGCCTCGGCCTTACCCAAATTTCCCCCTTTCAACTACAGTGACTAATGGGAGTTAATTAAATGATAGGAATAATTAAATTACTATCACCTACAGTGATAGTAAGAGAGGCTTAAGGTTGCGTTTAGAAGCAGTAGGGAGCTGGGGTGCCTGTGGGGGTGGGGCTCGGTTGAGCATCTGACTCTTAATCTTGGCTCAGGTCATGATCTCACGGTTCGTGGGTTCGCGACCCGCGTCAGGCTCTACACTAGCAGTGCAGAGCCTGCTTGGGATTCTCTCTCTCTCAAAATAAATACACTTAAAAAAAGAAAAAAAAACGTAGCAGGGAGCTACTCAGTGATGGTCAACCTGGCTGTCCAAAAGCCCCACCTGGGTAGCTTCTGAAAGACATCCAGGACCCATCCCTGAACTTTGGATTCAATTAGTCTGGGATAAGACCCAGACATCGGCATTTTTAAGGTCCCCAAGTGATTCCAGTGCGTAGGAAGGAAGGTTGCTTCTGACAGGGTCGTACTGCCCTGTACACTAAAGAAGAAAGTTTTAGTAAATGCTAGAGGCAAGCAGGTGCGGAGCGGGGAGGGAGACGCTGAGCAAAAAGGTAAAAGCTGGGTGGCTGCAAGCGACTGCCAGACACAAGAGGGAGAGTTAATACCAAAGTCGTCTGAATTGCCGAGTAGCCTCCCGTCTGTCTCCAAAACCTCAAGCAGGCCTGTTGCACAAGTAGCAAAGGTAAAGGGGGTTGAGGGGGAAGAATCAACTTAAAGAGCCACGTCAGGAAAGAGCCGTGAGAGGACAGTCCCGCAGGAACAGGAACTCGGAACTGGGTGTCTGTGGCTGGACACACGGTGGGGCCTCAGGATGGGGCTGTGACACCAGGTGGCAGTAACAACTACACGGTCAAGGGAAGAACATCCACGTGCATGAGGTTTGCTGCTCGCCACGCTCAGATTCTTGGCCCGATGTCACCATGACCTTGACGCATTTATCCCCACCTAATCCCACAGCTCTCTCTCAGTATTCAAAATTCTCCATTTATTTACACAATTAAAATTTAGACTAACTGGGTCCAACCTCGTCCTCAAATTCTGAGCAAATGAACTGCCTCGTTGAATCCAGTCAGAGCTCATTCACTTTCTTCCAAGTACTTTTTACTTAAAGATACAGGCCAAATATACGATATATCTTAAGTTTATTCATTTATTTTGGAGGGGGTGGTGGGTGGGGGGGAGGAGGGGGGGGAGAGAGAGAGAGAGAGAGAGAGAGAGAGAGAGAGAGGGAGAGAGAATGCATGTGTATGAGTGGGGAAGGGGTAGACAGAGAGAGAGAGAAAATCCCAAGCAGGCTCCACACTGTCAGTGCAGGGCCCAATGTGGGGCACAAACTCATGAACCGTGAGATCATGAGCTGAGCCCAAATCAAGAGTCAGACACAACTGACTGAGCAGGCCAGGCGCCCCACAGGCCAAATATACTATAAATGCCCCATTTCCATCTGTCATTTCACTTAATTGCAAAATAGGATATAATCTAATGTGTCCAAAAATAACAAAGATTACAAAACTTAACTAGAACCCACATCTAATTTTTAAAACTTGTTCCTCTTCACTATTATGTAATTTTAATAATACCTACTAAATTTGGTAATATCTAACTTCCCACATACACATTATGAAAAATAAAAAGATTGACAAAAATGAAAAAGGCATGAACTAACGTAAGACTGAGATGTTCAGCTTTAGAAAAATTAAGCCAGCAAATAGTTTTTATGTGTGTCCATTTATTGATTGCTGGGAATACAGCCTATTGAGAATACATGACATGCATTTTGGGAGAGAAATTAGCCAAATCTGAAATGAAGGCATTCAATAAGCCTGCTAGGAGTTAATAAGGTAACACAGATTAGATCTAAAGACACAGTGTGAGAAGACTCAGACAGCCACGTACAATTGTCATTAAGATTCCAGCTGCAAATTCTTTCGGAATTTATTTATTCTTAATTACTTAGAAATTACCAGGAAAGAGGGAAGCTCACTGCCTCTTTAGCTTAACCTAATGCTAGGAACCAAAAAAAAAATTTTTTTTTGCCATAACTTCAAATTGTTTAGGGCAATTCCATTTTTACAAATTCTTCCACACCAATTCATATGCTTTAGAATTATAAGCAGCTCTACATAATTAGAAAAGATTAATAACCAATGCAAAAGTGTGTTTGTTTGATTCCAGTATCTATTACTGAATCACACTGTTCTAATACTAGCAGATTTTTACACCACACTGTCAATTTTCCCCCAAGATGTTCTAACTCACGGATACAATAAAATGACATATATTAAAGAATTCCAGTTACACTTAACAGGACGAAACGATTAAGTTACTGGAATGTCTTAGTCCATAATTAAAAACTGTTTAAGTATATATGCGGCATATATGATGCAAAAATTATAACCTATAATTAGATAAAAATGCTGAAATGGATTTGTAACTGTAGTGTTACATGCCACATGTTTCCCCCAAACTTTCTGATGGATATTGTTTTTTTAAATGACAATACCAAAAAAACCCAAAAAAAACCAAAGACAATACGGATGTTACTTGATATTCAAATGATTTGGATTGCTTTTGGTGGTAGAGAAAAAAGAAATAGATAAACATGAATGGAATAAAAAAGGGAAGATTTTGGCTTTTTTTTTGAAAGAGGCAGTCTGTTCCTTTCATAAACTGTATTCTTTCCTTAATGTTTCTGGAGGAATCAGTTATGGTTTGCAACGCTGGACAAATCGTGGGTATAAGCATACGTCTCGGATGTGATACCTATTCAGAATCCAGGTCAAGAATCGTTCCAAGCCCAAGCCATATCCGCCATGAGGACATGTGCCATATTTTCTCTGTTTAAAAAAAAAAAGAACAGATGTTTAAAATTTTGTCTAAGATATTAAAAATTTTCTACTGTGAAATGAGTTCACTTATCGTGGTTAAGAATTCAACTCTATTTTTAATTTTTTTAAATGTTATTTGTGAGAGAGAGAGAGAGAGAGAGAGAGAGAGAGAGAAGCAGAGAGAGGGGCGAGGGATCCGAAGCAGGCTCCGCACTGTCAGCACACAGCCCAATGCAGGGCTCGAACTCACAAACGGTGAGATCATGACGTGAGCCGAAGTCAGACGCTCAACCAACTGAGCCATCCAAGCGCCCCAAGAATTGAACTCTTATTCTATTTGCTTTCATAGGCCACGTGTGTAGAAATGATTTGGTATGAAAAATAAACCAGGGGTTAAGTGTCACCCTGAAAAGAAGAGATTTCAAACTTTTAAACTAAGTCAACGTCTCTGTTTATCAGAGGGAAATGCAAGCTAGCCTAGACGCTGGTAGAATCTAACAACAATTTTTTAAAATTTTAGTAGCAATGACAAGGCCAGCAGCTAGTAGCTTTTCAAATGAAGTGCACACATTATTGGACAAAGGTAAAACTAGTAATAATCCCATGCCACGCTATTAGAACATCAAGCTGAATATAGCTCGTTCAAACACCAAAGTACCACACTGACTTCTCGCCTTTTAGGTTTCAGTTTATACAGAACTATTATAATGAAAACATTTAAGAGTGTAAAAACCAAAACAAAACTGTTCTTACCTGATCTGTGTACCAGTAGTAGGGAGTGGGGTCAATCCCTTCCCTTTTATAACCTGCCAGCATTTCTTCACTATCCCAGATACGCATTGAGCCTCCCACAATCTCACCAACATTTGGCATCAACACATCCACCTGTAAAAACAAGTAAATAAAATGCAGTTACTACCAAGCTGTCAGTCATGACACGGCTCTAGTTTCAAGGAAAACCACAATGAAGCTCTTACAGCTAACAGAGCACTATGGATGTAATATTCAAATCCTGTAATTTAACAAGAAATGTTAAACCCAATCAGAAGACAAAACCCACTTCTTTAAATATTGCCATTCTAGATGTATAATGCAGCATTTGCCATGAGCTGTATCTTATTCCAGTGGCAGTCCCCACCCCCTTAAGGAGCAAAATTATGATCTGAATCACAAACTGACAGATTCTGTAAGGCGGGAATCCTCAGGACATCGCTGCATGTAGAAGGACTTGATCTCTACGGGAAATCGACATAGCAAGATGGGCTCATTAATGGTGTCCGTCATCAGTCTCTCAGGAGCTTCTGGGATATCCTGCGGTGAAATAAGGCTTCATTAACATTTACTACTCGAAAGGCAACAAGACAGAGGCAGCTCTCACCCAGAAGCAGCCCTTATCTCATGAATGCAATACAGTAGAGAATACACACCCATCCACAATCCATACCCATGGGTGGAAGCAACAGTTTCTTTCAAAAACAATCAAGGTGTTCTTAAAACTCACATGCAGTTATTAAACCAACTGCAAAAAGATCTGCTTCCTTCTACAGTACATCTCAAGAGCCATGCTGCTTGAGAGACGAAAACCAAACCACTCAAGTCATTATCACTGTGACTAGATACTGTTCAGTTACTTTTCTCAGTGGCCAGTTTCGTCTAGCTCTGAAGCAAACATGGTCCACTTAGTCCCATATGGCATAAGATCATCAGTGAATGCTCCAGAATATCACTGGTCTATGCACAGTGTTATTAATAACACTAATCTTTAAACTGTCCTGTCATCTGTACTTCTTTTCCTGTTACAATAAATCTATGTGGCTTCAATGGTAGGAAGACAAGAGTCATAAGACAAATAACCAGTGTCAAGTTCATAAGCGTAACTGCACGTAGAATAGTTAGCCGAGAAATGTTAGATGATGAAGAACAGGGCTAGTCTGCTTCTCATTCAAAACATCATCTGGGTAAACTGCACATGAATTCAAGTTAAAACTGAAAAGTCTTGTCTCAGTACAAACTGACCAAGAGAACAGGACAAGACTCATTGATATGTTTAACCTAAGAGCCAAAATGGAGCTTAGCAATCACCTGGCACAGGGGTCACCAAGCCCCAGTCCCGGGAAGCCTGTGCCCTCCAAAGTAAAAAGAGGAAATGGGAGATGAGTTGGATAATACTGGTCCCTCAGCTTTCATCTGCTTTACCTACTAGAGTGAGATTTAACTGGGAGGAAATGGTATTAAAAAAAACCAAAATTTAACATTTATCCATGTTAGAGAGAGACAGAGAGAGAAACAGAGTGCAAGCAGGAGAGGAGCAGAGAGAGAGGGAGACACAGAATCCCAAGAAGGCTCCAGGATCTGAGCTGTCAGCACAGAGCCCGACGCGGGGCTCGAACTCACGAGCCGTGAGATCATGACCTGAGCCGAAGTTGGATGCTTAACCGACTGAGCCACCAGGCGCCCCCGGGAGGAAATGGTCTTACTGCACATTCCAAAAAGTTGGAGGACCACATATGTACTCTGGTCTCCTCATGTGTACAGGATGACATCAGCGTACAATAAATGCTGACAAGCTTCGAGGGCCTTTTGAGCCTCGGACCCGACTAAGCATTCAATTCACGGAGTCCTCACAACTTGGCAAAGCTGCTCTTACCTCCACAGTGGAGATAAAGAACCAGTGGGTGGGGTCACTGGCCTCCCATTACTCAGCAGTAAGGACACAGGTGGGACCTAAGCCCACCTGGAGGGCTTCTTACTCCAAACATTGTGCTCTTTCCACTCAACTTTGTGACACTATTTTGCTAAGTTTTAGGTAATAATAATTCTCAAATCTTCAATACAAACATTTTTTTAAAGTGTTTATTTTTTGAGGGAGAGACAGAGAGAGAGAGAGACAGAACATGAGCAGCAGAAGCGCAGAGAGAGAGGGAGACACAGAATCCGAAGCAGGCTCCAGGCTCCAAGCTGTCAGCACAGAGCCTGACATGGGGTTCAAACTCACGGATCACGAGATCATGACCTCAGCCAAAGTTGGACGCCTAACCTACTGAGCCACCCAGGCGGCCCCAAAATTTTGTTATTATACACCACCAACTGAAACACTAGAAGTAATTTATAGAGGTCTAATATACTGTTTGTCCTCTCTGTAAATTCCTTCCAAAAATGAAACAAAACTTTAGTTAGCAGTAGCTACTCATATATATATATATATATATATATATGTATTTTTTTTTTTTTAAATAGCAATACTCAAATTTTATCTATAAAAACAGATTTTCAAATACCATGTAAGAAATGATTAAATGCACAGGGAAGAGGGCTTAATAGTGTTAACAATCTATACCTCTAATATACATTCCCAGTTTATCTGAAACACTAGACCACCTTCCCCATCAAGGCCTGCTCTCTTGGTTTGCATTTCAAACAACAGCTATTTTCTTTGACTCTTCTCCACCTGAAAAAGTTTTAATATACTCTTTTGGGAGAGGAATCCTCTTTGAAAGAGCCAGGTTACTTTCTCCAGACAAATAAAACGAACATAAACATACCAAAATTTTGTATGTAATTCATTTTTTTAAATTAATTAATTTATTTTGAGGGAGAGTGAGCATGAGTGAGGGAGGGGCAGATACAGAGGGAGGGAGGGAGGGAGAGGGGGAGAG
This sequence comes from Neofelis nebulosa, assembly GCF_028018385.1. Taxonomy (NCBI): domain Eukaryota; kingdom Metazoa; phylum Chordata; class Mammalia; order Carnivora; family Felidae; genus Neofelis; species Neofelis nebulosa. The sequence continues at coordinate 18,305,271 of NC_080792.1, read as the reverse complement.
GGGGAGAGAGGGAGAGAGGGAGAGAGAGAGAGAGAGAGAGAGGGAATATCCCTAGCAGGCTCCACACTATCAGTGTAGAGCCCAATGTGGAGCTCGAACTCACGAACCGTGAGATCATGACCTGAGCCAAAATCAAGTGTTGGACACTTAAAGGACCGAGCCACCCAGGCGCCCCCTGCATGTAATTTTAAAGTTTACACCTTTATGACCTATCTGAAGCCTCCCACTAGTCTTGAGAATTACCACTAGAGTAAATCAAGACCATGGATTGATCATGGAAGAAGAGGAAAGAGGCAAAAGATGTGACAGCTATTTACTGAACACTAGAGAAATGTACCATTCTAAGGCTTACTCTACACTTGTGGATTCTGAATCCTAACAACCCCAGGGAGGAGGTGGGTCTGTTGTTACCATTTATTTGACCAGAAGCACATGCCTCCTGCATTACTGGTTAAATAACCAGAGTAGCAATCCACTTGCTCACAATGACACCTTTGAAACAACAATTAGAAAGCAATACATACCTCTCCAAATTCATAGAAAGTTCCATCTTCTTTCTTTATGTCGTGTTCTTTCAGCCACACAATAGCATCTGAATAGTTCATTCGCTTAAAAGGCCGTTTGGGGGGCTTGAAGTTCTATAACAGAAAGAAAAAATACAGTGTATGTGAAGAAGCGGTAACACTAAGAGCTCCATTTTAAGAAAAACTGTTCATCGTTATTGCAAAATGTTATTTCAGACTAGCAAACAATGAGGACATTCCTACAAATGGAATCAAAGTTTCTCTTAAAAATATAAGTACAGAAATGCGGGAATGTGGCCAAAAGGTACAAACTTCCAGTTATAAAATAAGTCAGTCCTGAGGATATAATGTGCAACAAGGGGACTATATCTAACAATACTCGATTTATAAATTTGAAAGTTGCTAAGAGAATAGATCTTAAAAGGTTGCATTGTAAGAACAAATTGTATATCAAATCATTATGCTGTACACCTGAAACTAATAATAAAGCTATGTACCAATTGTATGCTTAAAAAAATATATATATGTATATATATGTATATACACACACACACATATGTATGTATATGCATACATATGTATACATATACATATATATGTATATATATGTATATATGTGTGTGTGTGTGTATATACACATAAAAGTGAGTTATCTCAGAGCTCACATCATTAAATCTAGAAAAACTGATGGTGAAGACTTCATTACTTTCTGAAAAAAAATTCTGCTTTGCATGTCCATAAAACAGTACTCCTACCGGGTTGAGGTCACGAACTATGCTTGCTGCAGGTGATTTCAAGACTCTGTCCACCACATCACAAACCAAGTCCTCCAATCGATTCAGGAGCTCCTCAAAGGTCAGGAAAGGGCACTCTGCTTCCACGTGTGTGTATCTGAAGAACAAGACACTAGCTGGGGGCCGCTCTTCTTTTCTGCCAAGTTTCTCCCAAGCAAGGACATTAACATTGCAAAACTGCCCAGAAATGTGCAATTCCAGCACCACTAACCAACTCCCAACTCAGCAACTTAGTTTTAGGGCCCCTTTCTTTCCCCTGTGAATAGTGATTTGTTTATCCCTTATAAAGGATCAAGGCCAAGTCAAAGAAGAGCCCAAAGCTAGCTCTGGCCTAGGAGGCAAAACCATACATGACTTCCATTAATTTGTTGAACTGCCTTCCACATACCCTTTGAATAGGTCAATTTTTTTTTTTTTTTACATAGTCATCATTTTCCTACATAAAGATTGCTTCTCTAAACATACGTTCTTAAAACTATTCTTTTTAAATAACAATGAAAAGACAATTCTGTACTCAGCCAGGTGCCTTCGTGTTCTGGACTGTTCTGCCCGGTATGACTGTGCAATACAAAACACATCTCCCAGAGCCGGAATGCAGGTCTCGAGGTACAACTGAGAGGACTGAGTCAAAAATGCCTCTTCCCCAAAATAGTCCAGCTTGAAGAGCGTAGCACCACCTTCCACCTGTGTTTGCACTAATGTTGGAGGAGTAACCTGTTCCAATGGAAAGGCGTAAATAAAGGCTAGTGAGTGCCACCATTCAAGTGTAAAAATGGCAGAAGGTATCGTTTGTTTTATAAAAGATGAACACACACTTACTTCATGGTATCCCCTATCAAAGAAGTGATCTCGAAAGCACCTAGTGACCACGGAACGTGCTTTCAGGATCTTGGACATGTTTTCTCCCCGGATCATCATGTGTCGGTTGTTGAGCTGGACGTCAACATCCGACTCCTCGTTGATCAGGTTATCAGCTCCTCCGGCAGGGGCCAACCCGATCAGTTCCCAGAAGTCACAGCTCAGCTCATGGCCACCAGGAGCCTACATTTCAGAAAGAGGGGTGGGGAGAAAGGAGAGAGAGAAGAAGACAAAAAACTAACATTATTGAGGATTTTAATTTATGTCAAAATTTTTGGTAACCTGGTATTTCTAAGACCTCATCAGTATTAGCCTACTTTTCCAATCACAAAGACCCAATAATTCAATTTTATATTGGTATTTTTAATATTCCTCTCAGAGTAAATATGCAATTTAAAAACAAAATAGAAAAGCACTAACTAGAAAATAAATGATAATCTTGCAAGTTGGAGTAAGTACTAACCACCATTACCAGGCGGCGTATCTTCTCACCTTTGCCCGATAATTTAAAATAACACTTTACTTATATTAAAAAACTCCTTAAATGCAAAGATTTTGCCAAAAGCTGTTTCTCTTTGGAACAGATATATGACAGAAATTCAAATTCTCCCTAATAATTCCATTAATAGCAATTCATTTTAGAAGCCAGGCATCATGGAATATATGTAATTATCTTGGTGCCAAACCCTGGAGAGCAAGTAACACATCGTAACGACTACTCCATTTTGCAAATGACATTACGTCAGTGAACTTGAATCAGATATTTATTCTTAATGTAGGTTCTTTTACATGAAGTCTGGGAGACCCTCTTTTATCAGTATTTCTAGTCTATCAGGAAGACTCTAGGGGCTCCCTCTGGTGGTTAATATGCCACATTGGTTCGTTTTCTTTCCCAGCCAACAAGCAGAACCACAGTAATTACCTGAACGATAATTACCAACAAGTAGCTGTAACTGGTGTGGGTTATGGGCCTGTTGGCTGGAGAACAAACAACTCTCTAGCAGAATTACAGTTAACTTTTTCTAAAAGAGACTTTCAAATTCTGTTCATAAAATTTCAGATTCAGGTTACTGTCCTCTCATAAAATTTTTTGGGGAGATGGCTCTTACTTCCACCTTGCTGAAAAATTATTCACACATCCGTAGCAAAGTGGCTTTACTATGGCCCCTGAGGGTTATTTAAGAAATCTGTAAAACTGGAAATCCCTGAGTTTGTTGTATCATGTGAGATGTACAGTGTACATATTTCGCTGGAAAAGGTAAAGGGATGTTAAATTTAGCAAGGACATCACAGTAGCGGGTTTATTTCCCAAATACAGAAAGTACAAATAGAAAGCATTGGAGAACAAACCACCACCTATTCATCCAGTGAGGAATTCAATCTACTCACCTGCTTGCCCTTTGGGGTCAGATTCAGCATCCCATAGACTGCAACACTACTCTCGGTGGCCAAGACTACTCCATTGTAACACTGACACTGTAAAAAGATTAAAGCTCAAATTTACTGACTCATATTTACATCAAAATATATGTTCCAATGCACAGAAAGCTAAGGGGATTACTGACATAGAAGTTACCTGGTCTAAAACTGGTAAAATAATACAGCCATTAGTATTTAGTACTAATATCTACTATTAATAGCTATTTTTGTGGGGGAAGGATCCATCTATTTACAGATAAACATATAGAAGTAAATAGACACTTTATACACATATATATGCAGAAATGACAGTAGCCCACATCTCTTAAAAATATCTCAACAGTCCATTTTTTTTCTTTAAAATTTAGACTGTTGAAATAATAAACAGTCCACCTAGACTATGATCGTCGATACTACTAAAATCATTAGGACAAAAGTGACAAGTACCTTTATAAGGGAGGGGTCAGGCTATCAACACTTCAACTCACTATCATCAAATCATAAAAAAAATGACAACATGTGTCTTTATGTGTTTTGTGATGTGATGCGATTGAAAGAGCAGAGCCTCGCCCAGGAAGTAGCTGTGCCAAAAACAAACAAACAAACAAACAAACAAACAAACAAAACCAAACTAAACCAGACCAAACAAAAAAACCCAAAAACCTGAATCTGATAAGCTTATAAGAAATACAGAGGATAGAGGAACATGTTAAATGACATCTCAGGATGCAACCAACCAAATCTAGAATGGACACGTTCCACAAGACAACCAACTAGGTTTTTTCAAACAAATAAACAGCGAGGGCTGGTTGTGGGGGGGCGGGTGGAGGGAGTGAGGATGGAGGTAGAAAAGAAAAAGGAAGAATGGTTACAGACTCAGATTTCAGACCCACATCAACTCAAAGGAATACATAGATCTGGTTTGGGTTCTCATTCAAACCAACCAATTAGGAGTGGTCTTCATTTTAGGAAGTTGTGATAACATTAGCATGGTTATCTTAGAAATATTTTTGGGGGGGGCACCTGAGTGGCTCAGTTGGTTAAGCCTCGGACTTTGGCTCAGGTCACGATCTCACAGTTCATGAGTTCGAGCCCCGTGTCAGGCTCTGTGCTGACAGTGTGGAGCCTGGATCCTGCTTCAGATTCTGTGTCTCCTTCTCTCTCTGTCCCTCCCTGCTCATGCTCTGTCTCTATCTCTCAAAAATAAATACACTTAAAAACTTTTTTTTTCTTGGAGATGCAAATTCAAGTATATTTATATGAAATGGTACAATGTCTGGGGAGTAAAAGTGGGGGGGGGGGTGTAGAAAACCAGAACTGGCCACACATTAGTTATTACTTAATGACTTAATGTTTTTGTCCCCCTAAAATTCGTATGTTGAAATCCTGCACCCCAATGCACGGGGTGAGGAAGTGAGGCCCCGCAGAGGTGATGAGGATGAGATGAGGTCATGAGGGTGGGTCACGGGGTTAGCGCCCTTTTAAGAGTTACCAGGGTTTGCCCCCCTCCTCTGCTCTCTGCCATGTGAAAATGCAACAGGAAGTTGGCAGTCTGCAACCAGGAAGAGGGCCCTCACCAGAACCAGCCTCTAGAACTGTGAGACATAAGTTTCTGTTTGTAAGCCACCCAATCTATGGTACTTTATTATAGCAGCTGAAACTGACAAAGATGTTAACGAAGCTAGGTGATGAGCCCCTGAGGTTTCCTCATACAGCTGCCCTGGAACAATTTGGGAGTTAGGGGTGCTGACCCCCTGCACCATCAAAAATACACTTATCACTTGATTCCCCCAAAACTTAACTAACAGCCTAAGGTTGACCAGAAGCCTTACCAATAACATAAAATCAATTAACATATTTTACATGTTATGTGCATTATATACTGTATTCCTAAAGGAAACTAGAGAAAGGGAGACGTCGTGAACAAGGTCATAAAGGAGAAAATACACTTACGATACTGTAAAAAAACCCATGTGCAAAGCGGACTTGTGCAGTTCAAACCCATGTTGTTCGAGGGTCAACTGTACTGTTTCCTATTTTTATGTGTTGGAAATTTTCCATAACAGTTTAAAATACATAAACCGCTCCTAAAATTCCCAAAACTAACAGTAAAGGAACTTACTGAAAATAATCAGATTTTCAGCTATAAGGAAGAAAAAACACTTACCAAGTCATCCGACAAGACACATTGAAGATAACCCGTACCATCCCGCAACACTAGGAACATTAAATTCTTTCCTAAACGTGAGAAAGAAAAATTTAGCCAGAATGTTCTCAAGACACGTAAAAGTACTTTCTCATAATTTGATATTACAAAAGGAAACTCCATGGTTAAGTGTTAAAAGGTCAAACCTCCCTTGTGGCCCCCTTCCACCGAAGTGGCCACTGGTAACATCACTACTCAGTATTTGTAAAGTTCTTTACTTTCTGCACTCTGCTCCCAAAGCCTATGTGAGCCTCATGATCCACGTGACCATGGGAAAGCAAGACAGTAAGCCACGTGAGATGAGGGATTAGGTCTTATTCACCCCTGCATCCCCTGTAATAACATGGTGCTGTGTGCTCAGTGGGAGGGGCATAAACATTGCTGCACAGAATCACTCTTTTTATTTATGCCCCATCTTATTTCCAAAGGATGTGATAACTACTTACAATAAAATACATGTAATAAAAATAATAATACGAGGGGCGCCTGGGTGGCTCAGTCGGTTAAGTGTCTGACTCCCGATTTCAGCTCAGACATGATCTCGCGGTTCCGTGGGATTGAGCCCCATGCTGGGCTCTGCACTGATGGTGAGGAGCTTGCTTACGATTCTCTCTTTCCCTTTCTCTCTGCCACTCCCCCACTTGTGCCTGACTCTCTCTTAAAATAAACAAACATTTAAAAAAAATAAAAATAAGAGAAAGCAAAATGTCAGAGCCGAGGGAGAAGCAGAACGCAGATACACTAATTATAAGTCAACACTACTGCCATAAATAAATTTCAGATCTGGCTTTGTACTTCCTGTAATACATCCCCTGCTTTTCATTAAATAATTAAATTCAAGTAGACAAATATTTACTGGATACTTCTGATCTCTGTGGTTGTTTACCGTTAAATAGCATTTAAATAATCTTTAAATAACGTGTATCTTTTTTTTTTCAACGTTTTTTTTTTTTTTTTTTTTTTTAATTTTTGGGACAGAGAGAGACAGAGCATGAACGGGGGAGGGGCAGAGAGAGAGGGAGACACAGAATCGGAAACAGGCTCCAGGCTCCGAGCCATCGGCCCAGAGCCTGATGCGGGGCTCGAACTCACGGACCGCGAGATCGTGACCTGGCTGAAGTCGGACGCTTAACCGACTGCGCCACCCAGGCGCCCCATAAATAACGTGTATCTTAAATGCTTATTTATTTATTTATTTTTGAGGGGGCAGGGAGCAGAGAGTGAAAGAGAGAGAGGATCTCAAGCAGGCTCCGCACTGTCAGCGCAGAGCCTGATGAGGGGCTCGAAGTCACAAACCATGAGATCATGACCTGAGCCGAAATCAAGAGTCAGACGCTTAACCGACTGAGCCACCCAGGTGCCCCAGCATTTAAGTAATTTTTAAACCTGTAATAGTCATATTACAGAAGAACAAAGTAAGGCCATGGTTCACATCTTTTAAAACCTAGCTTCCAATACCAAAAATGTCACCCCTCTCCCCAAGAAAAGGTCTTTAATGTTCTCCTTCACCTAAGACCAGGGATGTTTAAAATTGAAGCGAGAAAAGCAAAGCTATACCATTTACCTTGCCTACGCAGCCTGTGGACCCAGCCAAATACCTTTACTCTTTGGCCTCTGTATCCTTCCAGTGCATGAATCTTCACCTGTCAGATTGAAATCAATAACATTTGACCAACTGTGTAATTTACCACATATCAACTTCTCCACTACTATTAGATGGATGACAGTAAAAGTGTTAAAGATTCACAAATGGTACAAAACTACAGTCATTCTACAGCAGGTCAGAACCAAAAAGTTTCACCATATTGGAGTGGTTAAAAAAAAAAAAAAATCCAAGTCTTCTCTTAGTGTAAAACTGACCCTGAGAAACATCGGGAATCTCAGATACTGATATATAAGCAATGATGAAATGAACTCATAATAGCAACAACAACCAGTCCACACAGAGCCCTCTCCTGCCCTCATAGTCCCTCCTGACATCGAAAGGTGGAAGCTAAGCAAGGCCAGCTTTTGCTTTGGAGGGGTAAGGAGAGAGGAGCACAGGAAGGGGAGCGTGAATGCAGCCAAGACAGCTCATCGTTAAGGACACAGGAAAAATAGGAAAATTCATCAGAAGCAAGAACGACTTGACATTTAAGTATGTCTACTCACAGCCCAGCATCTGTTCTAGAGAAAATACAGAGGCATACAATTCACAAAATCACAAAATGTTTTATCTGTTTAAAAGTCATGAAAACAGGGGTGCCTGGGTGGCTCAGTTGGTTAAGTGTCCAACTTCAACTCGGGTCATGATCTCACAGCTTGTGAGTTTGAGCCCCACATCAGGCTCTGTGCTGACAGCTCGGAGCCTGGAGCCTGCTTTGGATTCTGTGTCTTCCTCTCTCTCTCTGCCCCTCCCCGCTCATGCTCTGTCTCTCTCTCCTTCAAAAATAAATATTAAAAAAGAAACATCACTATTAAAAAAAATAATAATGAAAATCATGGATTTTGACCCCTTATTTTATGGTGAGGAAATGGACAGGTAGGGAGGGAGGACACTTAGGCAGCTTTTAGGCAGGGCAGGAACCATTCAACACCTAATTACTAAACTTTATAATAAAACGAACCCCAGAAGAACCAGCCTCATAACTCGAAAATGTAATTTCCCTCTACGCCTTCTAAAAGGCAAGGAAGGGTAAATGATGCAAAGGAACAGACCATGGGGCACGCCCCTCAGACACAGAGCTGACAGTCTGGCGTGGGAAGTCCACGATATTTGGGACAACACGTGTCACACTCACACATTTTGGCTCTGGGAGACTTGGATCGTTTTTGATGGTAATTTTCTTTGCTTCTTCCAGGTTCTTTTCTCTTCGCAAATTGTCTTCTGCCTAATTTTAACAACAAAGCAATCTGTTAACACGGTTTCTAGTATTCTAACCCAAAAACCGTTCACAGTCGCAAAGTCATGACTCACCTCTTTCTTTTCCCGGGATTCACTCTTCATTTGTTCCCTATGCCACATTTTTTTAATGTTCTTCATCTGTGATTTAGAAATAACATCCCACCTCTAGAGAGAAAAACATATTTTTTCAAGACCTCCATGTTCTGATGCAAATTTATTCATAAAATGTAATTCTGTTGAGTTTTTTAGCTCACCTACCTCGTTTTCTTTTTGTGAATCTATGTAAATGGTGGGGAAGGGCTCTTTTCCTACCGTCATCAAAGCCTCGGGTGGGAAGGGAGAAAAAGAAAATTGCTTTAACGTTGTACAATATTTGAAATCAAAATAACATCCTAATTATGAGGCAACTTCAGCTATCTAGAACATAATCAAGAGCCAGGAAGAAAAGCATACAGGCCCCAAGAGCCAAAAGTCAATGTTCATAGAATGACTGGTCAGATGTACTAAAGACACTTTGCTTAAAGTAGAAGTACTCAGGTCCTTTCACAAAAATTCTAGCAAGTTCGGTTGCACATTACAGTTGACTCCTGAACACGGGTTTAAACTGAGTGGGTCCAGGGGCTCCTAGGTGGCTCAGCTGGTTGAACGTCTGACTTCGGCTCAGGTCATGATCTCACAGTTTGTGAGTTCAAGCCCCGTGTCGGGCTCTGTGCTGATAGCTGAGAGTCTGGAGCCTGCTTTGGATTCTGTGTCTTCCTCTCTCTCTGCCCCTCCCCTGCTCACAGTCTGCCTCTCAAAAACGAATAAACATTAAAAAAAATTTTTTTTAACTGAGTGGGTCCACTTATGCAGATTTTTTCCCACAGATACGGTATAGTACTGTAAGTACATTTTCTCTTCCTTATTTTTTTTTTTAAGGTTTATTTTTATTTTTGAGAGAAAGAGTGCAAGCAATGGAGGGGCAGAGAGAGAGAGAGGGGGACAGAAGATCTGAAGCGGGCTCCATGCTGACAGCAGAGAGCCTGATGTGGGTCTTGAACTTATAACTGTGAGATCCTGACCTGAGCCAAAGTCGGACACTCAAATGACTGAGCCATCCAGGTGCCCCTCTTCCTTATGATTTTAACATGTTCTTTCTTCTAGTTTACTTTTTTAAAAAATACAATATATAATACATATACCATTCAAAATATGTGTTGACTGTTTATGTGATTGGTAAAACTTCTGCTTAACGGGAAGCTATTAGTAGTTAAGTTTTAGGGAAGTCAAAAGCTATATACAGATTTGACTCTGTGGGGGTGTATTGTTCAAGGATCAACTGTATACAGTTTCCCAGTATAAGCAGCCTGGAAGAAAGATTTTAAGGGGCTGTGGGGACCAGCAGGAAGTATACTGAGAACGACAGAGGAGAAAGAGCTAACGATAAAAGACAGTCACAGATTACGCCTAAATGGTTAATCTTCATTAAGAAATCAGGGAAGTTGTTTCTGAAACTCTTTCAGAAACAAAAACAATGGTTGAGAACATTAAGGCTAAGTAAGCCTCACTTAATTTGAAAAATTCCTCCATGTAGAACACCTCTTTTCATAAATATGAAGACATATCAGGTGTTGCCGTGTCATTTATATTTCATAGTTTATATTACTTGATTCAGTCAACCACGAAATGTACCAAATTAGTCTCTCCAGGTATAGGATCTGCAGCTTACAAAAAATAAAGGTCTAGTTTCCAAACCTGGAAAATAATTTTCATCTTGTCTTAACGCTAACCCCAACTCAATGATCATCACAGAGGAGGGAACCTGGATCTTTTAAAAACATCCAAGAGGAGGAATTCTTTTTAATAATCAGACTTTGTAGAGATGTTTGTAAATCATTAGGAATTTGCTACCTGACACTCTCTACTGATGGCTCTTTTTTTATCACTGAAATTGAAAGACCCAAACTTTAATTCCCCAAATCAGAATGGCACACTTTTGCTAATAGTGACATTCTGCAAACATTCACCTAAACACTGTTGTCAGTTTTGGGGAGCCATAGGAATCACCCCAAAACAACTGGAAATGAAAGATTTCCCTCTAAAAGTTATGACTCAGCCTCCCTCACATGAAATCCATGCCCAGATTTCTTCTAATCTCCCAAGAGGCCTCTTAGTGAATTTACCACTAGAATCTAGATGTGATCCTGAGTCTTGAGACTCAAAGAATCTAATTTATATTAGTACACTAAGAATGGACCCATGTCTCAGAACAGACACTCAGTGATTCAGGAGTCTGTAGAGTGAAGACAGAATGCTAATTTACTAACGTACTATTATTTCTCATGATCTAAAAATCCTTGGGGCGCCTGGGTGGCTCAGTCGGTTAAGCATCCGACTTCGGCTCAGGTCATGATCTCACAGTTCGTGAGTTCGAGCCCTGCATCGGGCTCTGTGCTGACAGCTCAGAGCCTGGAGCCTGCTTCACATTCTGTGTCTCCCTCTCTCTCTGCCCCTTCCCTGTTCATGCTGTGTCTCTCTCTGTCTCAAAAATAAATAAACATTAAAAAAAATTAAAAAATCAAAATCAAAATCCTCTAGTGAGTTTCGCATGTTCTCTCAGGGTGATAAGAAAGAAAAAGAAGACACCTCTTCAAAATGTTCAAATTAAGTTTAAAACCTTCTTCATCCAATACTCTTAAAGCTACACAGCTGTATACATTCCTCATTTTCTCTTTCCTGAAAATTCTCTTCAAATCTACTTCTTGGGGTGCCTGGGTGGCTCAGTCGGTTGAGCATCCGACTTCGGCTCAGGTCACGATCTCGAGGTTAGTGAGTTCGAGCCGCGCGTTGGGCTCTGTGCTGACAGCTCGGAGCCTGGAGCCTGCTTTGGATCCTGTGTCCCCCTCTCTCTCCACCCCACCCCTGCTTGTGCTCTGTCTCTGTCTTTCAAAAATGAATAAACATAAAAAAAATTAAAAAAAAAATCTACTTCCTGAAATAAAATCATTGACAACTCACAGAGCAATAGACATAAGTCATTAATAAACACAAAGCCATTTTCCTAATGAGACGCTACCTTTAGACCTGTTTTAAAAGGTTTCTCCTTGGTTCCATCACCTGTAGCATCATTTCCCTCTCGATCCGAGACATAGAGCTCTGTTTTACAAAAGGAGAGTTAAGTTACTCACTTGGCCAATAATTATTAGTCACCTCATACTGTAACTACTTCATCCATTCTTTACCTTTGTGAACAGAACAAGCAACTGATTAGCAAAAATTACCACAGTCCAAAAGAAGTATCATAATTACTTTCCCACTCCCTTATTTCAGTGACATCACATAAAAACACACTAGTTACAAATTTGGCTTTTCAAAATGAACTTTGATGATTCTAATTTGTGAGACTGCTTCTGTATCTATTGGAGTCGAAAACAATTAAAACAAAAAAAAAAAAGGCTTTGGAGTTGGCCAGACCAGACTGGAATCTTGGATGTTGTGCTTTAAAAGCCAGGTGATCCTCAGGAATTCACTTAACCTTTCTGAGCTTATTTGTCTATGAAATGAGGGAAAACATGATACCCATCTTGATCGGCTGCACGGAGGACGAAATAACACATTCAAAACAGATATCCCAGTGACAGTGCACAGATGTCAAATAAATACCACCTCCGTCTGATCTTTAAAGGATACCGAAGCTCTGAGCTTAAACAAACTGCAGAAGGCCTTACAACTAGTTGAGTGTGAACAGTGACATCAATCCAGGTCTCTGTTTTCCTTTTTCTACTGCACCATATGGTCCCCCGGAAATCTCAATATAAATGAGGATGTGTGAAAGCGAATTAGCATTCACAAGTCCTTTCGGGATGATCTCTTGGAAGAGCTTACATATTTGGGGATTACTCTGATGTCTCACAGTGCCTCGCAGTGCCCAAGTCTCAGCTGAATCACGAGACGGTTCGCCGTGGGGCAGGGTCCGGGGCTGCCGCCATCGCAGTCCCCGGACGTTGGGGGATCCCGGGGAACCCGGCCCCGCTCCGCGAGTCGGGACCCAGCTGGGGTCCAGGCCCCTCCCTCGCTCCCATCTTTCACGAATAAATAGCGGTGGACCGCCCACTCGGGACCAGGCAATCCACTGCAACTAGCTTCCTGCCCCACGCAGGGGCATCGCTCCACTTACACACTCCGGGGTCCCCGATCCCCGCTCACCTAGTACCATCCCTGCGGTCGGCCCGGTCACCTCTAAGGACATCGCCTGCAACGCACTGCTGCCTTGTCACCCCAACGTGCACCGGAGGATTCCTCGACTCGGACGTTGCATCAGAACGACGCGCATAGGCCGCCCCGGCGAATCACCCGAGCGTCAAGGCGCATTGGTTACAGGAAGATACGACATGAGGGCGGGCGTCACTGCAGCCGCCATCTTTGGGTCGGGCAGAGACAACTTCCGGGTCCGACGCCCCGCCCCCGCGCGCTGAGGGGCTCTCCGGCACTGTTCCCTTGGGAACTCCCAGGAGGCTTAGAGCCGGGGCAGGGGCTACAATCCTTTCCCTAAGGTCTCCACCTGCCTGTTTTCCCCGCTGAATTCTGCCCCCAGCTGTAGGTGCGCTGGGGCCCTTTTGGAAATCAGACCAGAAGTTTCGCTCTGTATCCCCAAATGTTGGAATGCTTGTGGAATTAATATCATCAAATATATTGAGAGCTAGCCACGAGGTGGGGATGAGGGTGAGGGACAGAAGAGGCCCTCACATGGGTTGCCTGTTGTGACATAGGAAGATGCTTTAACTTTCTAACGTAAATGGATGAACGTACAGCACTTACGTATTTATGATTTGGATTATGAATATTTTTATATAAAGTTGTAAGGATCACTCTTAGGCCATAATAATGCGGAAAGAACTAAGGCTTCAAACCTGGCTGAAATTCTGGTTCTGCCTTTTACTAACTGCCTTGGGGTAAATTCCCTAACCTGTCTATGTTTCAATTTCCCTATTTGGGAAGTATGATACAAGTACACTGCCCAGTGCATAATAGATACTAAAAAAAAAAAAAAAAAAGGTAGCTAAGGTCATCATTGGTCATCATTCTCTGTTGAGTGGAATACCAGAGTTTGTCCTTGAGTCAAAGGAAAACTTATTTTTGTTATGAAAGAAACTAAAAATAACAACGTGCATAGGTTCAGACTCTATGGAGAATAGGAACCAAATACTTCTCTTCAAGAGTACTTCAGCTAATTTCACGGACTTTCCCTTTCCCTCTTTGCTCACTTTTTCTGTTTGTCCACACAAGTATTAGTGATCTGTTGCTGCAAAGCAAATTACCTCAAACCTTGGGCGCTTAAAACAACAAACACACGGTTTCTGAGAGCCAGGAATTCCAGGGGTGGCTTCGCTGGGGGTTGGGGCTCTGGGTCTCCTGAATCAAGCTGTGGGCAGGGGCTGCAGTCTTCTGAAGTTTGGCTAGGGGAGGATCTGCTACGGAGCTCACTCGTATGGCTGTGGGCAGAAGGCCTACTTGCCTTCTTGTCCAGCTGGGTTCCCCATAGTGCTTTTAATGACAGGACAGCTGACCTCCCCCAAAGCGAGTGATCAGAGAGAGAGAAGCTGCGTTAATTACCTGTCGTTGTATATGATAAATTACCCTCAAACTGGCAACATTTGGCTTCTCATGTCTGTGGACCAGGAATCTGGGCAAGGCTTGGCTGGGGACTCTGGCTTAGGTCTCTCAAAAGGCTGCAATCAAGGTGTCAGCTGGGGCTGCGGTCATCATACTTTAAGATGCTTAAGTCTCACCTGGGGTGAATTTTCTTCCACACTCAGGTAAGTGTTGGCGGGGTTCAGTTCCTTGTGGTCTGTTGGCCTCATTTCTTTGCCATATGGGCCCTCCAATGGGCAAACATCACAGCAAGCAAACAAGATGAAAGGCACAGTCTTTTGCAGCCTACTCCCAGAAGTGACATCCTTAACGTTCACCATATTCTGCTTGTTAGAATCCAGTCACTTGGTCCAGCCTACACTCAAACACAGGGTTTTACACCAGGCATGACTATTAGGAGGTGAGGATCAAGGGGACCATCTTGGAAAGCTGCCTCCCACAGTGACCAAATCCCAAGCTAAAGTGCCTTTTGTAATCTGATTAGTGGGGTAACATTTCATCCCGTTTCATCATTTCTACTTCTACTGGTCACACAAACCAACGTAGTACAGCACGGGAGAGGATTACACGAGGGGGTGAATACCAGGAGGCGAAGCTCAGTGGGAACCGTCCTCGGGGCTGCCCGTCACAGCCCAGCCAGATGAATTTCTCCTCTTCACTTTGCTCTGGGTCCCAGAGGCTGACTAATGGGGAACACATCAACAGGCTCTCTGGCTTCTGTTGAGATACAGCTAGCCAGGAGCACAGGCAGGAGAGCAGAGGGAGGAGAGTGAGGTTGGGGTATTCCCCCAGCTCCCTCGCTGCAGGCTGGCTGCATCTAACTCCTGACAGGTGGCTCTAAGAAATTGTCATCTGGACTGCCCTTCGTGCACTAAATGTTTGGCCGACCAGTCTCTTAGTCCGACCTCCCTCCGAAACTTTCCCTACAGTATCGCCGAAAGGGTCACTTCCAAGAACAAAACTGAATGAATGAAATGAAATGAAATAAATGAAATGCACTGTTCTTTTGTCTCCTAATACGACTCAGGCCAGCTGGGGGCGCCCCCTTCTCGTGGTCCTCGAAGGCCCGCCTTTGCGGCCACTCAGGGCTCAGGGTCATCCCAGACAGGGCTGATTTACACTTCCCTCCACCAGGCGCGGGATGCGAGTCGTTGACCTAATCTGTAATGGCTCTCACGGGCCACCGTAGCGGACCGCCTGCTTGAACTCGGGGCGCGCGATGCCAGCGCCGCCATGTTGTCTCCGGCCGCTTCCGCTTTTACCTCACCTGGTCCTGCCTTTCGGCTCCGCGCAGCACCTCCAGGTGTGCGTGGAAGCTCCCGGGCTCGCGCTCGTCGCGGAAGCCCTGCCTTTTCCGCGCTGTCTCGGAGCAATCCCGCAGACGTCTATAGAGTTCGCTCCTGCACCTAGCGATGTGTTCCTCGAGACAGTCTCCGGAGAGAGAAGATGCGAACTACACTGTAAGCACCTCTAAGGCTCCTTTACCCTTCCCCGGGCCGGGAACGGGGACGGGTGGAGGGAGGGGAGGCCCACTGTCCAATTAATTAGCGAGATGGCAAGCAGTCCAAAAATCCCCGTCCTACTTAAAACCTGCCTGAAACTGCAAACAAAACGTAGGAGTTACCGTGACGATGAAACTGTTAGCTTCAGGATTGTAACTTACCTTCTCGTTGTAAAGTTTAAGCACTTAGGTTTGTTCGTTAATTTCTGCGCTTTCCAGGCTCCTTGATGTTTGTGAACTCGTTCATAAGCACCTAATCTATAATCTCTTTCTAAGACAAGTTTTTTTGTTTTTTTTTTTTTTTTAAAAGAGCGAAATCATTTTAAAACCCTGCTGGATGCTTACCCTGTAAGGATGGTGAATAATGATAACTCTGCAGCTGGGGCGCTGAAGCCAGCTACATACATAGGATTCAGGACTCTATCTTCTGCCTCCCTGACGCCGGCCAGGTTCCGTCACCAGTGTGAGGCGCAGATTTTTCCATTGTAAAAGAATCTTCTGGAAAGGCTGTTGTGAGTTTATTGGAGATCAAGATACAAATATGCCTCGTATGTGTTTGGCATACAGTAAGCCTCCTAAGATAGACTAGAAATGGTATTAAAAAACATCATTAATTTCTTGTTTCACGATTCTGCACGAATCACATCTTCAAGCCTTCAACCAAACTGCTGAAGGACCTGCCTCATTTGCACCCTCCCCCACTCAGCTCTTCCCTTGCTGAACGTCTCAGGAATTCAGTATCCCAGCGTGTCTCCGAATCTACAGACCCTTCTCACTGCCCCAGCTCTCAGCAAATGACCTGTTTTTTGCTTCAAGCTATTAAGTAGTAGCTGCCTGATAGTCCTCCCTTAACAGCCCTCAAACTTTCCTCTCCAACACCTATGCTTTCCTTCTAGTACAATCCAAGTAGTATCCTCTCTCCTGCCAACCCCTCTGCCTGTCTCCTGAAGCCTCACAGCTCTCCATTCAAGCCCTGGAGAACACTTACAACAAAAAAACATTTTTTCTCCACTTGTCAACCTTCCATGATTTCCCTTTGCTCTCAGGATCCACCCCAGTGCCCCTATAGACTCCCCAGGCTGTGCTCTAGCCTACCATTTCTTCCTAAAAGCATAATTAACATCAGTTTAGGCTAGGTTTTTTCACTGAGTTGTCTTGAGTATGATGTGGGATTTGGAAGAGCCCTTAAGAAAGGTGAAGACAGAGTGAAATGGAGGAGTTGGGAAGCTTTCAAAGCAGAATGGTGTTCTCTCAAAGCTGTGAGGAAGAACTAACCTCTAGGTTAGTTTGCAGAGCAATCACTTTGTCCGTTTGGCAGGAGAGGCCCTAGTGAGTCTCCAGGGGTCTCTGGCCCAGCTGATGATTTCTTAGCTTGTCAGGCTTTTTATTTTTTACTATGGGAACAGGTCATGAAAGTATTTTCACCCCAAGCCACAAAATCCTGAGAAATATCCAAGTCTTAGACAAATCCAGTCAATTTTCAAAAAGCTCTTCTGGGGGACGGGGCTCCTGGGTGTCTCAGTTGGTCAAGTGTTCGACTCTAGATTTCAGCTCAGGTCTCAATCCCCTCCTGAGTTGGTCTCTGTGCTGACGGTGCAGAGCCTGCTTGGGATTCTCTCTATCCCCTCCCCTGCTCCCTCACTCGTGTGCACTGTGTGCTTTGTCAAAATAAATGAATAAACTTCAAAAAAAAAAAAAAAGGGGCTCTTCTGGGTTCACATTTACTGAAGATGTTTGCCGTGATGACATCTTGGTGCAAGTTTTCCAGAAACTTGAACCAAAACTCTCCCTTTAGAAATACTACTTTATTGAACTCTCGAGTAAGCATTAAATTTTTGTGTTGTTCACAGAAATTTAAATAAGGAAACTGAAGGTAGGTAGGAGTCTCAAGGCTGATGGTAACTGGAAACCTCTTACAGAATTTCCGTAGACTGGCTTATTTATTATACAGTTGGCTCAGCAGAACCATTTTGTGATGAAACCGCAAGATGAGTCCCACTTGGGACAGAGCAGGGACTCCCATTTGGCCTCTTGTCAACTTCTATTGCATAGAGAGCACAAGAGCCTGATTCAGTATCATACTTCTTTGGGGACCATGAAGGAATCCCAGGGGATCTTTCTCCCACTCTGGGAGAGGGTCTGGGACCCATTAGAGCAGCTGGACGCAATCCCTTCATGGCTGCGTCAGTGTCACTGCGCTGAGTAAGTCTGTCTCCAGCGTCGGGGGTTCTGCCTACTTTCATTCAGGCAATGCAGTTCCCCTTTCCCTTCCTTCCCAGTTTCCTTCCCTCCTCCTTTAACCTTCCTCTTCTTTTCGCTGCTCTTTCCCCTCCTTCTCTGTAGGGTGGTTACCAGACAGCTTCGGCTTAGCTCCTCTCAGCCTGTGAGAGCGTGTTCTTTCTGGCCAGTAACTAGCCAGCAGAGGCGGGAGAGGCCTGCCTCGCACTGTACACGCACTTTGCAGACTTTGGTTGAACCTGGCTCTCTCTGATGGACTAAGGAAAGCAGGACACCAAATTTATTTGTAAATATGGGAAATGCTCGGCAGATTCCCAAAGACTTTCCCTTGGGTTGCGTTCTTAATGATTGCAACCAGTTCTAATTAGATGCCTTGAAGAAAAAGAAATTAGTTTTCTTTGTAACTCAGCCTGGCCCCAGTATACTTTGGGTGATCGAAAGAAATGGCTACCAGGTGCCTGGGTGGCTCAGTCGGTTAGGCGTCCAACTCTTGATTTCAGCTCAGGTCAGGATCTCACGGTTGGTGGGATCGAGCCCCAAGTCATAGATCTCTGCTGCCAGCGCAGAGCCTTTTGGGGATTCTCTCTCTGCCCCTCCCCTGCTCACGCGCGCTCTCTCTCAAAAATAAATAAACTGTAAAAAAAATAAATTCTATTTTCCAATTGGATCTGTTTTGTAAATGTTCTCAAAAGTGGGGAGAGATCCTTTATGTACAGACCTGTATGAAACTGTGCCAAGACCCAGGCTGGCAGGACTTGCAGGATGTATGTGTTGGCCTCCATTTTTACCCCACCTCCAGAGGATTGAGAGCCAGATTTGCTCATGATCTTGCCTTCCAGCCACTGCCAAACCGTCTCCATTCAGAACCTCCTTTACAGGTCCCAGCTGGCTTCTCTCAGCCTCCTGCTCCAACAGCCCCTAAGCCCCATCTTCCCTAGTCAGGCTCCTAAAGAACCAGAACCCCCAAAACTGGAGCCCCCAGCACTATCCCTGGTAAGGCTCCAGGCTAGTTCCTTCCTTACCCTCACCACCAGGCCCAGGGGCTTTATCCCCTTCGGGAGGTGATTGTTGGGAATGGGGCAATTACTAGAGTACATGTCCTTTTCTCTGTGAGAGTTCTAGGGGCATGCAAAGAAAGGTTTGATAGATTTTCAGAAAATGCTGATAAGTTTAGGGATGAGTTTGTCAGACTGGGGCTGATGTTCTCACTGACCCGGCAGGACGTCGGTGTCATTCTAGCACACTGTTGCATCCCTGATGAAAGAGATCACATTATGAGAAAGGCTAGAGAGTGCAGACAGTCTAGTAACCGCTTATCCTCACCACTAAGTCTGCAGGGTACGTGGTGAAGTGGTCCCAGAACAGGTCCCCTGCTGAGACTCTGGACAATATTGGCCAAACGAGAATGAGGTGTTCTATCACTTGTTTGTCCGGAGGGATGAAAAGGTATATAATACTGGTAAATTATGATAAGGTTAGTGAGAGATCATTTGAGGGAAGGATGAAAACCTGGCAGTCTCTCTGAGCTGGGTAACAGACATTCAGAAAGCATGCTGACACAGACCTGTGCACCTGGAGTGCACAGAAGGAAGGGCATTGCTTGCCATGGGTTTTATTACCCTGTCTGCTCCAGGTGTTAGGAGAAAACTACAGAAGTCGGGGGGTGGTTCTTGGACTCCCCTGTCAAACTTGGTGGAGGAGGCCTTTGAAGTCTGTAATAACAGGCAGAGTCTGGTGGGGATACCCCCACGGAATGGTTCCAGGTCCAAAAACACCCATTTACAGAGCCAGTAAAATCATTCAAACCCAGTCTTCCACGTCCACCCATCACCCGTTAACCTGACAGCAAAATGTTGAGTCCACCAGCCGCGACCTGGTATATCGGTGTAGATCCCAGGTTTCCCCCATATGACACCTCTTGTGCTCTTTGCAGGACCCCCACCTGCAGCCAGGCTGCTAGAGAAACCTACATGCCCAGTACCGTTAAATGCACCTGTCCACCAAAAGGTAGTTAGCCCTACCCCTGAGCCCTGTTCCACTTTATGTACAGTCAACCATCTGCGGTTTGGACACAGCATGAGATCCAGAAGATACGGCCCCGGTAGTGGTGTTACTCAGGTTGTTACACAGGGTCACAGGAGTCCTGGATTGCCAACACTGAAAACCACAGAGACAATGACAGGTACTCTTTGTGGCTTCCCCCTAACCACGCATCCTTGGGTCCCTTAGAACCACCCCTACCCAGGACTCTGATGGTTAGCTAAAGGAATCATGTTCCTGGGAGTGGTGGATGGGAAGGGGATAGCAGTTCAGTACCTCGATACCAACCATACTAGCGGTGATTGGACTGCGGGGTATATTGCACCCCTCCCTCGCCCCGAGGATATTTAAGTATTCTCCCATGTCCCCTGGAGCACTCAGCTATCACCATGAAGAACCAGATGAGCAGTACGTCTGCTGACTGCCAGAATAGTTCCTTGCCCGGTTCCTTGATAGAAGTAGCTGGGGAGATAATTTAAAACAGCTCTGTCATATGCTGTGTCCCTGGTAGTGGCTGAAACAGGACAGGGTTTTAAACTCATACAAAAATCACTAGATTCTAAAGAAAAAAAAAAAGTCCTTGGATTCTCTGGTTTCTATGGTCTCAGATCTCCAATTAACCTTGGATTATGTTCCAGCTGAACAAGGAGGAATAGGTACTGTTGTAGATACATCTTGTTGCTTCATTAATGTTTCTTGACAGGTGGAACAGAAGGCTGACGTCATCCTCCAGCAGGCAACATGGGTACATAATTTAACAACCCCACTGCCCAAACCACCTGGGACTCCATTAAAGGGGACCTCCCAAATGTTGACTTAGTTCTTGCCTTTTCTTGGGCCTTTAGTGGCCATGTTATTGCTGTCACTTTGTGGGTCCTGTGTTTTTAACCTCCTGGTAGACTGTGTCTTCTAGGCTTCAACAATTCGAAGTCAAGCTAATGGTGGTGGAAGGGTTCCAACCTGCACCAGTAGAGGGGAATCCCAGTCCTTATAAATCATTAGAACAGTCAGCTAGACACTTCCAGGGCAGGAGAGGGACAAGAGCCCCCACTCAGCAGGAAGCAGTTTCTGAAGATGAGACCCTTGGTCCCTTCTCCATAGGAATAAGGACAGTCACAATACTTGGAGTGGGGATTAAGATGGAGGAAGTCCCCTCAACCCTGACTGCTAAATCCAGGGTTCCTTGGCTGCCTCCAGGAGGAGGAAAAAAAACCAAAAACCAAAAAACTAAAACTCTGTGCCTCTTGAGTAGTACATCTTGCAGGAATGGCCGAGGGCAGATGCTTACTGCAAAGACTGAGCCAAACCAGTCAGTGCCACGATGGACCCCAGTGCTGACTTTCTCCCTTATTATAATAAAAATCCTGCCCAAGGGTAGAGATTCAACATGCTGATTAGACATGTAATGCACAAAGGAGCAGGACCTTTAAGGAAACCAGAGCTGAAAATTCCCCACCTCTCTGTGTGCGGATGTCACCCTTTTCCCACCGAAGTCTCTTTAAAAGCTCTCCCGGACCTGTCTTCAGGGAGCTAGCCCGAGAGCTCTTTCCTCTGTGCTGTCTCCCTTGTGCTGGAGCATCAGCCCCAGTAAAACCTTGCTTGGAACTCCCGATTGGGATTGGCTTCTGGTCAATTTCTATTGTTTATTAAGCCCAAGGGCCTTTGGTATCAGGCCTCTGGTTTTACCGGTCGATTCTCAGCACCTGGGAGAATTGATTGCTGATGAGAATTGCTTAAGAACCCTCCCAGGTTGGCTTCACAAGTCAGATCCAGTATCTTTCATCCTATGGTGAAAAAGAAACAAGGAGGCATTCCAGGGCTATGACAGCACTTCCAGAATGGCTGCTGTTGTTTAATAGCATCAGAGGCCAAAGGAGCATTGACCACTCCCAGCTGGAGATGATAAACAAGTTACCTGGAGTGAGTGACTGATATCCTGTATTTGGCAGGCACGCCGTGGGTTTTTAACCAGAAAGCATGGTCAGAGGTTTGGATTTCTCTCCGTGTTAGATCCTCTTCCTCTCATATTTATTGTAAACAGCTGTATTCTAATTTTGTTCAAGTTTTGGGGCCAAATTTCTAATGATTGAATAACCATGAGAGTTATTTCTTCCTAAGCATCTTGTTTACTGAGATCATCTTAGCTGATGATTGGACAGCATAGAGGCAAATCTACACTGGTCTTTGATAAATATAGGTTTTAAATATACAAGCCATATTTATTTAGCTTCAAATTATTATATATGCTCTATATACCTGTCTTTTAATCTGAAACATTCTTTTAAATTCTGTTAGAGCTTTTACTTATTTGACGTGTCCTTAAGATGTTACTCAGACTCTTCTGAGGGCAAAGACAATGTTTACATTTTCCACATTTTTTATGGATGAATAATATTCCATTGTGTATATGTATTTATACAGGTATGTAAACACACACAATACACCACAACTTGTTTATCCATCCATCAATGGACACTTAGATTCTCTCTCCGTCTTGGCTATTGTGAATAATGCTGTTGTGAACATGCCAGCGCGGATATCTCTTCAACATAGTGCATTTTGTTTTCTTCAGATATGTACTCAGAAATGGGATTGCTGGATCATATGGTAGTTCTACTTTTAATATTTTTTTTTAACGTTTATTTATTTTTTTTTTTGAGACAGAGAGAGACAGAGCATGAACGGGGGAGGGTCAGAGAGTGGGAGATACAGAATCTGAAACAGGCTCCAGGCTCTGAGCTGTCAGCACAGAGCCCAACGCGGGGCTAGAACTCACGGACCGTGAGATCATGACCTGAGCCGAAGTCAGACGCCCAACTGACTGAGCCACCCAGGCGCCCCTTAATATTTTGAGTCAGACGCTCAACCGACTGAGTCACCCAGGTGCCCCTCCTTTTACTGTTTTTAGTTTGGAGTTTATTTTGCCCGATACAAACATAGCTACTCCTTTTTTGGGGTGTTGTTTTGTTTTGGTTACTATTTTCTTGAAATACTGTTTTTTATCCCTGTACTTCCAGTCTGTGCATATCTTTAAGGTTAAGGTGAGTCTCTTGTAGGCAACATATTATTGGGTCTTGTTTTCTGTTTTTGTTTTTTAAATCGATTCAGCCATCTATGTCTTTTATTTGGAAAATTTAATCCATTTACATTAAGGTAATTATTGACAAGTAAAGACTATTACCATTTTGTTCATTGTTTTCTGACTGTTTTATAGATCCATTGTTCTTTGTTTCTTATCCTCTGTCTTTTTGTGTTTGATGTCTTTTGGTATCAGTAAGCTTTGACTTCTTTATCGTGTTCTTTTGTGTAATTACTACAGGTTCTTTCCTTGAGGTTACCTTGAGGCTTAAATAAATTATCTTAAAACTATAACACCCTTTGTAAAAAAAAAATTTCTTTTAACATTTATGTATTTTTGAGACAGAGAGAGACAGAGCATGAACGGGGAGGGGCACAGAGAGAGGGAGACACAGAATCTGAAACAGGCTCCAGGCTCCGAGCTGTCAGCACAGAGCCCGACGCGGGGCTCGAACTCACGGACCGTGAGATCATGACCTGAGCCGAAGTCGGACACTTAACTGACCAAGCCACCCAAGCGCCCCTATAACACCCTTTTTTTAAGTTGAAAAGGACTTCAACAGCATTCCTAAACTTTAAACTTTTACTTCTCCTCCCCCTCACTATTAAAGTTAGGATGCTAAGGTTCACACATTTTTTGATATTGTGTAGTCAGTAACAGATTATTGTAGTTAAGGATATTAACTATGTTTGGTTTTTAACTAACATTTTTTTATGTTTATTAATTTTTGAAAGACGGAGAGAGACAGGGCACAAGCAGGGGTGGGGCGGAGAGAGAGGGGGACACAGAATCTGAAGCAGGATCCAGGCTTTGAGCTGTCAGCACAGAGCCCAATGCAGGGCTTGAACTCACGAACCGCGAGATCATGACCTGAGCTGAAGTCGGATGCTCAACTGACTGAGCCACCCAGGCACCCCTGTTTTTTAACTTTTAATCTAGAGTTGTAAGTGAATTACATACCACATTACCATATTATAGAATCTAACTTTGACTATATATATTTACCAATACCATGAGTTTTATGTAACTAATTTTTATTAGTGCCCTTTTACTTCTACTCAAAGAACTCCCTTTAATAGTTCTTGTAACACAGGTACAGTGGTGGATGAACTTCCTCAGCTTTTGTTAAGGAGAGTCATGATCTTTCCTTCATTTCTGAAGGAAAGCTTTGCTGGGTATAAAATTCTTGGTTTACAGATTTTTTTTTTCTTTCAACATTTTTTAGTATATCAAACCATTCTTTCCTAGCCTGAAAAGTTTCTGTTGATAAATCCACCTCCATAGTCTTATGGAGGTTTTCTTATATGAAACTTCCATGTTTTCCTGGTGCCTTCAGAATTCTTTTTGTGTCTTTGACTTTTGACAGTTATAATGTGTCTTGGGGTAGCCCTATTCATGTTCAGTTTATTTGGGATTCTTTGGACCTCATGGATCTGGATGTCCATTTCTCTCCTGAAGTTTGGAAAGTTTTTAGCTATTATTGCTTTAAATATGTTTTCTGTCCCTTTCTTTTTCTCTTCTGGCATTTCAGTAATGCAGATATTGTTTCTTTTGATTATATTCTATAAGTACCGTAGGCTTTCTTCACTTTTTTTCATTCTTTTTTCCTTTAGCTCCTCTGATTTCAGATGTCATATTTTCTTTTTTTTTTTTTAATGTTTATTTATTTTTGAGAGAGACAGAGAGAGGGAGAGAGAGACAGAGCATGAGCAGGGGAGGGGAAGAGAGAGAGGGAGACACAGAATCCAAAGCAGGCTCCAGGCTTCACGCTGTCAGCACAGAGCCTGACATGGGACTCAAACCCATGAACTGTGAGATCATAACCTGAGCTGAAGTCGAACGCTCAACCAACTGAGCCACCCAGGCGCCCCTAGATGTCATATTTTCTAAATCAGTGATTGTTTTGCATTTCGTTAGGTTGAGTCTACTTTTGAAGCTCTCTGTTGAATTTGTCAGTCATTGCATTTTTCAGCTTTAGGATTTATGTTGTTGTGGGGTGTGTGTGTGTGTGCGCTTCTCTTTATTGAACTTCATGCATTGTTTTCCTAATTATGTTTAGTTATATGTATGTTCTTTCTGTATGTTCTTTTAGCTCACTGAACTTTAAGAGGACTATCCTGAATTATTTGACAGCTTATAGATTTCCATTTCTTTAGGATCAGTCATCAGAGCTTTATTAGTTTCCTTTGGTGGTGTCATGTTTACCTGATATTTTATCATCCTTGATTCCTTATATTGGTATCTGTACATTTGAGTGAGCAGTTTCCTCTTTTAGACTTTTAGACTCACTTTGGCAGAGACCAGTCAGCTCAGTGTGGGTTATTGGACATGTCTGCTGATAACATCCTTGGGCAGAGGTGACCTGCTGTGGAGGCCACTGCCCAGGTTTGAGGCTAGGGGGTGCAGATACTGCTGCCTGAGAACACTTAGGACTGCTGGCTTGGTTCCCTGCCCAAGTGAGGCTATAGAATAGGCTCTGCATTTGCCTGGGTTCTCTGGTCAGGCTTACTAGACGGTCAGGACTGAGTACTATACTCAGCAATAGATGGCATTGTGAATATTCTTCCCTGGTGGGGCAGCAGGATGGGCCCCAGGAGCTGTGCAGCTCATTGTTTGTGAACCTGAATCAGGCAAGACTGTGCACTGAATTCCCTGGCCAGAAGGGGCCACTGGTTTTGCTCTGCAGAAGGGGGAAGCCACAGGCTGTGCTCTCTGTTCAAGAGCCACTGTAAGCAGGGCTGTTGGATGGACTGTGCGAGTTCCTGTGCGCAGTGGTTAGGTTCTCTGATTGAGTGGGCTGAAGGCTGTATTCAGCAATGGGCAGGTCTATGACTTCTGCCCAGGCTAGTTTCAAGCAGCCTCATAGGTGAACCAGATCAGGCTTTCTGATCTGGAAGGACTGGGAGTTACAGTCAGCCATGTGCCAGGCTGTGACTCACCTCTGCCTGTGTGGGGCAGGCCCGTTCACAGGGCTTACAAAGCTCTTTGTTTGAGGACCCTACCATCAGGCAAACCTGTATCCTGCTGAGTTCCCTCATCAGACTGTGCTATTGGCTTGGCTCTGCACAGGCAAAACTGCTGGTTGGAACTGCTCCGTGGGTGCTGCAGGTAGGAATTTGGTTTAGCAAGATTTGAATGCTGGTTGTTGGTGTCATTCCCCATTTTCTATTGCAATCAGGTCTCCAATAGTTGAGCCCTCTAGATTCCTCCACAATCCCTGGGGGTTAGTCCAACTAGAGGCTCCCAAGAGACAACCCACAATGCTGGGGAAGCTGGATGTCCACCCAGGGCTCTCTCTTTCCACTGGAGGAACTATAGGCTCCGGGAGACCTTTCAGCACATTGCTGTGTCAGCCTTGGGGAGAGGCAATGAGGTCAATGTATAACTGTTCCTTTTACCCTTCTATTGAGGTCTTTTTTGGTTTCTATGATGCAAGGGGTGCTTCAGCCTATGTTCTAGGATTCTCTCAGTGGTGTCTTGTTTATGATTAGTTGTCGAACTCCTGGTGAGGAGGAGTAGAGTCAGGAACAGACTATGTTGGCATCTTGGTGACATCACTCCTGTGTATCTTCTTTGTTGAAGTGCTTGTTCAAATCTTTTGCCTGTATGGATCTAAGTTTTGTGGGAGGTTTTATTTGTTTAGGGTTTTTTTTTGCATATGAATATCCAAATGTTCCAGCATCACCTTTTGACAAGTCTGTTCTTTCTCCATTGTCTTTGTACCTTTGTAAAAAATTGATCGTCCATATATGTGTGTGGGTTTATTTCTGGACTTTTAATTTTGTTCCATTGATCTGTTTGCTGCCTTTAGGCTGATACCAGCCTTTAGGCTGTTTTGATTATAATAGCTTTATAGTAATTCTTGTGATCAAGTAGCATTAGCCTTCCAACTTTATTTTTCTTTCTTATTTTGGTTATTTTAGGTTCTTTGCATTTCCATTTGAATTTTAGCTTGTCAACTGAATTGAAATTGAATCAGCTTGGCAATTTTCATCAAAAAATCTTGTGGGATTTTGATTGGGATTGCATTAATTCTACAGATCAGTTCATCCTCTTTCCCTCCATTGTTTTTTTTTTGTTTGTTTGTTTTGTTTTGTTTTGTTTTTTTTACAGAAAAGGCTACTGTGCAGCCTTTTCTGCATTTGGCTCTTCTCACTTCCTAGTGAATCATGGTGATCTTCTCCCTCAGTCTCCATTTTAGTTTTATTGTGTTCTGTTGTCGGGATGTATTTGTTAAATTCTTTTGGTCCCTTATGATGGATTTCTTGCTCATCTCCAATGTTTTGCTCTTATGAATAGTGCTGCAGTACAATAATTATACATGTTTTTTTTTTTCCCCCTCTGTGGGCAAATAGAACTGCAAGATAAATTTGAGAATTGTGATTGCTAAATCAAAGTGTATGTGCCTTTGAAATTTTAATGGATTTTGTTGAGTTGCCCTCCCTAGAGTTTCATCAATTTATATTCCTGCTAATAATAAATTAGAAAGCCTGTTTTCCCATGGTCTCAACAGTGTTACCAGACCTTTCCTTTTTTGTCAGGTTGATAGGTGTGGATGGTCTATCAAACTCATTTTGGTTTGCATTTTTTTAGTACAGGTAAGTTTATTTTTTTATTTTTTAAGTAAGCTCTGTGCCCAATATAGGGCTTGAGCTCATGACCATGAGGTCAAGAGTCACATTCTCTACCAACTGAGCCAGCCAGGTGCCCCTGACAGGTCTTTTTTAAGAGCTATTTGTATTTCTTCTTTTTGTGATTTTTTTTTTAATCCATGTACTTTGCCCATTTTTTTTTTTCTGTTGGATTGTCAGAATCTTTCAGTTCCAAGGAAGTCTTTGTGTATTAGAGAGATTAGCCCTTTGTGTGATATGAGTTGTAAATATTTTTCCCACTTTGCCGTTGACTTTGCTTATACCATTTTTTTTTTCTTCTATAAAGAAGGCTTTCCTCCTTATGCATTTGAACTCATTAGCCTCTCCTTAGAGGCTTGGATTTTTAATTTTAATTAGAAAGACTTTCTCTACTCTTAGTCTCTAGTTGAATTTTCTCATGTTTTTCTTTAAAAAAAATTTTTTTTTTTTTACTGTTTATTTTTGGGAGAGAAAGAGCACGAGCGGGGGAGGGGCAGAGAGAGGGGGACACAGAATCTGAAGCAGGCTCCAGGCTCTGGGCTGTCAGCACAAAGCACGACGCAAGCTCGAACTCACGAACCACAAGATCATGACCTGAGCTAAAGTTGGCTGCTTAACCGACTGAGCCACCTAGGTGCCCCCTCATGTTTTTCTTGTAGTACCCTTATGAGTTGTTTTTTTATTTTTACAGTTATATCTTGTATATGGACTTTAGTCTACTAAAATGTGTGGTATCCAGTTTGTTTTCTTGTTGTTCCAACACCCTTAATTTAAAAACCTGTCAGGTGCCTCGGTTGGTTGAACATCTGACTCTTGGTTTTGATCCGACTCTGGTCATGATCCCAGGGTCCTGGGACCGAGCCGCACGGCGGGCTCTGTGCTGAGCATGCAGCCTGCTTGGGATTCTCTCTCTCTCATCCTCTCAATCTCTGTCTCATCTCCTGCCCCTTTCCCCTGCTCATATGTTCTCTGGACCTCTCTAAAAGAAAATGAAATGAAATAAAATGAAAAGAAATAAAAGGAAATGAAAAATGAAATGGAATGTGAGGTGAGAGGTAAGCCTGTCTTTACCCTACTGATCTCTGATGCCATCTTGATGTATGGTTAGTTTCTGTGTGTTTGAGTCCATTTCTGGGTTTTCTGTTCTGTCCCATGGATTGTGTAATTATGCATCAGAATCACACTTTAAATTACTTTCTAAATTATGATTTGTTATCCGATAGCAGTAGTCTGTCCTCGTTGTCTCTTTCAGTTTTCTGGCTCTCACTAATTTTTCCATACACACTTAAAATCAGCCTATTAAAGAAAACTTGTCATTTTCATGGGGATGATATGCCATGTATAAGTTAGAGAGAATCGACTCTTTATGGTGTTATGTCTTAGCCAAGAACATGACATGCCTTTCACTTGCTCAGTTCTTCTGAATACACTGGTGTTTTGACATTGTTCATTTTAGGTCTTACTTCTAAAGTTTATTCCCAAGTATTTTGTCTTTTTAATAGCAATCACAAAAATGATCTTTTCCCTATTACGTCTTCTATTAGTTGTTTGTAAAAATGGAAGTTACCTTTGTATTTTGTTTCTACTATCTTGTTGAATTATCATAGTTTTTTTTTAGTTGAATCTCTTGGATTTTCCAAGAATACCACCATACCCCCTTCAAAAATGATAGGTTTGTTTCCTTCCTTGAAAATTTTATCTCTCTAATTTATTTGGTTTTGGAGGTTTTCTCTTTCTTTCTTTCTTTCTTTCTTTCTTTCTTTTTTTTTTTTTTTTTTGTCTAATTGTTTTCAAATTATTTTCCCTCTCTTTTCCTTGGGTTTGCTGTTCTTTCATGGATTGTATCATTTGGAATTGCTTCCAGCCACAAATAACAGGAAACCTAACACAGTTTACACAAATAAGGCTTTATTTTTCTCACACGGAAGTAGTCTGGAGGTAGGAAGTCAGTAGTTCAGCCATGTCAGTAACCTGATATTTTTCTCTGCCCTCTTAACATGTTGGCTTGTTGCCTCGTGATCACAACATGGCTGCCAGAGCTCTGGGCATCTTAATCATATTCAAAGTAGGAAGAAGTGAGGTGAGAGACAAGTAAAATGGATCTTCCATCACACTCTCCTTTTGTCTCATTGACTAGAAGTAGGTCACATAGCTATTCTTAGCTACAAGGGAGTTTGGGAAAGCGGGTATTTACATTTCCAGTCTCTGTAGTGGAGGTAGGCAAGGAAGAAGGAGGTTAGGAATGGGCAGTGAGTTATCTACTCATATTTATTGGAGATATTATTTTTTCTTTGTATGCAAGAGTAAAGGAAGATCGTTGTACTGATCCCAAAGAAATTATATCATCTTGAAGGCTAAGGTGGTTTTGCTTTGTTGTTGTTGTTTGTATAAAGAGAAAATCAAGTTTTCCAGTAATTCATGTAACATAAATTTAACCATTTTAAAGTGTACAACTCAGTGGCATTAACACATTCATAACATTGTGGAACCAGCATGTCTATCTAATTCCAAACATTTTTATCTCCCCCTTTACCCCCTCCCCCCCAAAAAAACGAATACCCATTGTGATGGTTAATTTTATGTGTCAACTTGGGTAGGCTATAGTGGCAGTTGTTTTGGTCAAATACAAATCCAGGTGCTGCTATGAAGATATTATTAACATTTGAATCAAGAGACTTTGAGTAAAGCAGGTTACCCTCCATAATGTGGATGGGTCTCATCCAATGAGTAGAAGGCCTTAAGAGAAAAGGCTGAGGTTCCCCAAAGAAGAAGGAATTTGGCCTCCACACTGCACCATAAAATTTCTGCCTCAGTTTCCATCATTTAGACTCAAAAATGCAACATCCACCCCTGTTGGAATTTCAGCCTGTCGGCCTGTAGCCTTCCACATTTCAAACTTGGCAGTTCCTTAAAATCAGCCAATTTCTTCCCCACCCTAGCTCTTCTCCCCTCCATATACATATACATACACATGCATACATACATACATCCTTCCTTTGGATACTGTTTCTTCCCTGGGGAACCCTGACTAATACACCCATTAAATTCAATCCCTATTTCTGTTGTGTGCTGGTGTCAGCCTGTCAATAACCAATGTCATGGTTGGACCCACCCTTGTTCTTATTATCATTGCAAGATGCCCATCAGGAACCTGAAAAAATAAGTTTATTACCTACAGGACCTAGAAATGACACAGCATGCCTGGGGCTACACTGCAAGGGGTTCTGCTTTTATTGGGGGTGGGGAGTGGAGTCTGTGGTTTTATAGGCTCACTCTATTGGCAAACTTAAAACAGAAGAGCATGAAGTCAAAGTGTGGAAAGAGAAAAGGCAAGTGGCCCAAATGGTCAGTTATCAAAATCAACCACGATCTCTAAAACAGAGGAGCCTAAGTGGGAGTAGGCAGCCTAGCTTTTTATTTAGTTGTTGCCGGCCATGTGCTTTTTCGAGATCCCCTCTTGAAGTGGATGCCTGGGCAATCAAGGCTCAAGTCAGGCACTTGCATTACAGACAACAACAACGACAAAACTGTCAGGGCTTATACTACAATTCCCTTTTACGCATAACCCCTAACAACCACATATCAGCTGTCTCCATATATTTAACTATTCTGGGTATTTCATATAAATAGAATGATAAATATGTAAACTTGAACCTGGCATCTTTCATTTAGCATAATGTTTTGGAGGTTTCCCCCCATGCAGCATATGTAGCAGCACTCCATTCTTTTTTATTTTTACTTAGTTTTTTAAAAATGCTTATTTATTTTGAGAGAGAGAGAGTGTGTGAGTGTGTGTGTGTGTATGTGTGTGTGCGCACACATGCATAAATGAGGTGTGGGGGAAGGGGGACAGAGACAGAGAGAGAATCCCAAGGCTCTGTCCTTTCAGTGCAGAGCCCAGTGCAGGGCTCGATCTCCCAACCCTGGGATCATGACCTGAGCCAAAATCAAGAGTCAGACACTCGACCGACTGAGCCACCCAGGTGCCCCAATTCTGCCTATTTTTAAATTGGATTCTTGTTTTTGTTGTTATTGAGTTGTATGAATTCTTTATATATTTTTGATATTAACCTCTTATCAGATACATAATTTGCAAATATCTTTTATTCAGTAGGTTGCCTTTTTGTTTTGCTGATGATTTTCTTTACTGTGCAAAAGCTTTTTAGTTTGATATAGTACTGATGGTTTATTTTGGCTTTTGTTTCCCTTGCCTGAGGAGACATACCCAGAAAAATGTTGCTAAGGACAGTGTCTCAGAGTTTACTGCCTATGTTTTCTTTTAGGAGCTTTATAGTTTCAGGTCTTACAGTTAGGTCTTTATTCCATTTTGAAGTTTTTAAAATTAGTTTCTTAATTTAAGTATAATTAACATACAGTTATATTAATTTCAGGTGTATAATACAGTGATTCAGCAATTCTGTACTCAGTGCTAATCACTGTAAGTGAACTCTTAATCTTCACCTATTTTACCCATCTAACTCACCTACCTCCCCTGTTCTCTATATTTACATTTTTTTGGTTTGTCTCTTTGTTCTTCACTTTGTTTCTTCAATTCCACATGAGTGAAATCATATGGTATTTGTCTTTCTTGGACTTATTTCACTTAGCATTATATCCCCTAGTTCCATCCATGTTATTGCAAGTGGCAATTCTTTTTTATGGCTGAGTAATATTCCTGTGTGTGTTTGTGTGTGTGTGTGTGTGTGTATGTGTGTATCCTGCAACCTTACTGAATTCATTTATCAGTTCTAGTAGTTTTTTGGTGGAGTCTTTAGGGCTTTCTATATGTAGTGTCATGTCATATGCAAAGAATGACAATTTTACTTTCTCCTTACCAATTTAAATGGCTTTTATTCCTTTTTCTTGTCTGATCGCTGTGGCTACGACTTCCAATAATACGTTAAATAAAAGTGGTGAGGGTGGACATCTTTGTCTTATTCCCGATCTTAAGGGAAGAACTCTCAGGTTTTCACCATTTATTATGACATTAGCTGTGGATTTTTCACATATGGCCTTTATCATGTTGAGGTGTGTTCCTTGTAAGCCTACTTTGTTGAGGGTTTTTTTTTTTTTATCATGAATAGATGTTGTTCTTTGTCAAATGCTTTTTCTGCATTTATTGAAATGATCATATGGTTTTTATCCTTTCTCTGATTCAAGTGATCTATCATATTTATTGATTTGCAAATGCTGAACCATCCTTGTATCCCAGGAGTCAATCTCACTTGATTGTGGTGATTTTTTAAATGTATGGTTGCATTTGGTTTGCTAATATCTTGTTGAGGAATTTTGCATCTGTGTTGATCAGATATATTTGTTTGTAGTTTGATTTTTTAAATAATGTCTTTATGCCTTTTGGTATCAGGACAATGCTGGTCTCATAGACTGAATTTGGAAGTTTTCCTTCCTCTTCTGGTTTTTGTTTTGTTTTGTTTTGTTTTTTTTTGGAATAGTTTGAGAAGAATGGGTATTAACTCTAAGTGTTTGGTAGAACTTACCTGTGAAATCATCTGGTCCTGGACTTTACTGGTTGAGAATTTGGGGATTATTGATTCAGTTTTATTGCTAGTAATTTATCTGTTCAAATTTAGGTTTATATGTAAAATACTATGCATAAAGCAGTCTATATTAGGTTGATGGTCATTTAAGTTCAAACCCATTCTAAAAGTGCTAAATTTTGACTCCCCTCTCCCCACCATTTTATGCATATGGTGTCACTATACTTTACATCCTTTTATTTTGTGGATCCCTCAACTGATTTTTATAGATATAATTAATTTTACTGTTTTCGTGCTTTAACCTCCATACTGGTTTCATAAATGATTAATGTACTACTTTTATTATGTTTGTTTGTAGCTGTGAAATCTTTTCCTTTACTAGTTTTCTTGCTCCTGATTGAGGCCTTTCCTTTCCACTCAGAGAATTCCCTCTAACGTTTCTTGTAAGACTTGTTTAGTGGTGATGAATTCCTTTAGGTTTTGTTTGAGAAACTCTTTATCTCTTTATTCTGAATGATAGTCTTGCTGGATAGAATATTCTTGGTTTGAGGTTTTTTCCTTTCAGCACAAATGAGCACTCCCTTCTGGTGTACAAAGTTTCTGCTGAAAAATCAGCTGATAGCCTTATGGAGTTTCCTTTGTATGTAACTGTTTTCCTTTCTCTTGCTGTTCTTAAAATTCTCACTTTTTGCCATTTTAATTATTATGCATCTTGTTGCAGATTTCCTCAGGTTGATTTTGTTGTAGGCTCTTTGTGCCTTCTGGATCTGGATTTCTGTTTCTTTTTCCACTTTAGGAAAATCTTCAGCTGTTATTTCTTCAAATAAATTTTCTGCCCCTTTTTCCTCTCTCTTCTCCATCTGGGATCCCTGTAATATGAATGTTATTACACTTGATGCTGTCACTGAGTTCCCTTAACCTATTTTCATTTATTATTATTTTTTAACTGTTCCGTTTGGTTGGATTCCATTACTTTGTCTTCCAGCTCACTGATTTATTCTCCTGCTTTCTCTAGTCTACTATTTATTCCCTATAGTATATTTTTAATTTCAGTTACTGAGTTCTTCATGTCTGATTATTCTTTGAAAAGTATTTTCTACTTCTTTGTTGAAGGTCTCAGTGAAATCCTGTGATCTGTTCTCAAGTTTAGTAAGTATCTTTATGACCATTACTTTGAATTCTCAAAGTAATCAGATAATCAGGCATATTGCTTATCTCTGTTTCATTTAGCACTTTTGCTGTGATTTTTGTCCTTTCGTTTGGGAGATATTCCTTTGTTGCTTCATTTTATCAAACTCTCTGTGTCTGTTTCTGTGTGTTAAGAAAGTCATCTCCACCTCCTGGTCTTGAAAGTAATAGCCTTATGAAGAAATGGTCTTATAGTGCTGTTACCATCCTGGCTCTTGGGCTCTCTAAACAACAGAATTTGACAAGAGGCTGAACAGGAGTTCCAGGCAAGCCTTTATTGGGGCTTATGCTCTAGCACAAGG
Organism: Neofelis nebulosa; assembly: GCF_028018385.1. NCBI lineage: Eukaryota > Metazoa > Chordata > Mammalia > Carnivora > Felidae > Neofelis > Neofelis nebulosa. Next base: position 18,270,478 of record NC_080792.1, on the reverse strand, counting down.
GAGACACCACAAAGGGAAGAGCCTTCAGGCTGGCTTGAGGAGAGGTCAGAAAGAGTTTTAAAGAAACTTTGATGGGAAAAGGGTGACATATAAGCATGTAGAGATGGGGATTTCTTTTTTTCCTTCTTTTTAAAAAAATTTTTTATGTTTACTTATTTTGGGAGAGAAGAGAGAGCATGCACAAGTGGGGGAAGGGGCAGAGAGGAGAGATAGAATCCCAAGCAGGCTGTGCACCAACAGCACAGAGCCCAGTGCAGGGCTCAAACTTACGAACTGCAAGATCATGACCCGAGCCAGGATCAAGACTTGGGTGCTTAACCGACTGAGCCACCCAGGTGCCCCAAGGTGGGGAATTTCTTGACACGTGTGCACTTAAAGATCATGTATTTTTATGAGTCGTATGTGTATTTAGGATGTTAAATCTCCACCCTGGGTGTGATTTTTAGTATTATAATGAGGGAGAAACTTGGTGAAAGGTCAGCAGTGAGGTCCATCATGGCACAGACTGGTTTGACTCATTCTTTGCCAGTCTTTGTAGTAAGCATCTTCCTTTCAGTAAGCATCTCCCCTCTGCATTCCTGCAAGATGTACTACTCAAGAGGCACAGAGTTTTAGCTTTTCTTTTTTTTTTCCTTCCTTATGGAGGCAACCAAAGAACCCCGGATTTAGCAGTCAGGGTTGAGGGGACCCAAGTCCAGTCCCTCCTCCATCTCAATCCCCACTCCAGGTGTTGTGACCTCCTTATTCTTATGGAAAAGGGGCCAAAGGTCTCATCGTCAGAAACTGCTTCCTGCTGAGTGGGATCTCTTGTCCCTGTCCTGCCCTGGAGGTGTCTTGCTGACTGTTCTAATGATTTATAAGGACTGGAATCCCCCTCTACTGGTGCAGGTTGGAACCCTTCCACCACCATTAGCTTGACTTCGAATTGTTGAAGCCTAGAAGACACAAAGTCAACCAGGAGGTTAAAAACACAGGACCCACAAAGTGACAGCAATAAAATGGCCACTAAAGGCCCAAGAAAAGGCAAGAACCAAGTCAACATTTGGGAGGTCCCCTTTAATGGAGTCCCAGGTGGTTTGGGCAGTGGGGTTGTTAAAATTATGTTGCCTGCTGGAGGATGATGTCAGCCTTCTGTTCCACCTGTCAAGAAACATTAATGAAACAAGATGTATCTACAACAGCACCTATTCCTCCTTGTTCAGCTGGGACATAATCCAAGGCTAATTTGTGATCTAAGATGCTTGAAGTCAGAGTCTAATGATTTTTGTATGAGTTTAAAACCCCTGTCCTGTTTCAGCCACCACTATGGACACGGTGGCTGTGACTTTGTTGTAAATTATTTCCCCAGCTAGTCCTATCCAGGAACCAACCAAGGTGATTAATTTGGTAATCAGTAGACCTACTGTTTGTCTGGACCTTTTTGGTGACAGATGAATTACATAGTTGTCAGGGAGTCCATCCCTTCGTCCAGCTGTTCAAATAATCATATGCCCTTGGGGTCCTTTCATCATCCCCACAGAGTAACAGGTTGCTAAGGCTGTCTATACATGAGCTATTGTGACAGTTTCTCTGAATCTTACCTCAAGTTGTCTAGCTTAGGCCAACAACAAACATTAAAAGAGAGAACTGGAATCTAACTTCCACAAAGGTGTTATTGAAACATAATTTTTTCTCTCTAAAGCCACTCTCATTTCCATCAAAGATAGCCAAATAAAGATTAACCTATTTGAAAAATAAGTTCCGTCCTAATAAACTTGGCCTGATTATTTACATAAGCATAGTAAGAATACTGCTTGACTATGTAAGTTTGCTATATCTTGTTTGCTGGAACTTTTTATAAGGAATTTCCAATTAAACTTTTAATAGCCTTTCAAGGCCAGAAACCAGTCCAAATACGTGCTGTCGCATTTGCCTTCAATACGTGTAGATTTGGGGGGGTTGCTTTCCTCAAGGTCTCCAAAATCTGAGGCTCCTGCACTTGCACTTTACTCACCTGGTACAGCTGCTGGGAACTCTGGAAGCAAGGTGTCAGGCTAACATTTCCAAGGGGCTTTATTGGCTCCATAAAGTCAATCCTTCATTCCTTACAGCTGTCTGGTCACATCTGCGTCTATGAATGTCTCTCTCAAATAATGACATTCCGGTCAAAGCCTTGGTTGTGTAACCAGCGTTTCCAATCGTGCCCTGTTACAAGGAGAACAGATTCTTATTGAACTTCTGTAAATAATTATAATTGCCACGTAAGAAAGAATACTCACTGAGAGCTTATGAATTCTGGAGGGTTCAGGTAGAGAGAAAAGATAAATGTTTCAGTTTGTTTACAAAGGAATATTTTATCAAATATCTGTAAGTAATAGATGTCATAAGAGAAAAATTTTCCTTAAATCTGAAAGAGCAAACATTAGATAACGAGCAGTGTTTCCAATAAGTCATAATAACTATAATATTTTTCAGTTCACTCAGCCCCATGTTATTAATTCCTATTTTGTGTGAATGCAGCTTTTCCCTTAGTTCCAGAAATTCTTACCCAGTTTAGCTTTATGATCTTGAAGATACCACAAATTTGTATTTGTAAAAAGTTCTTTTTATGAATCTTCTTGAAGCTGGAACACATTTGCAAGAGCATCAGAATGTAACTGTAAATGGCAGAACTCAAAAATGGGCATGGTTAAAAATCCAATGAGAGTCTCTTATAAAACAGTTGACAAGAAAATTTGGTTATTTTTGTGATGCACAGCACTTTAATAATTAGAATTTTAAGTGATAACGTTGTTCCAGAACATATTAAAATTTTAGGAATCTTATATACTTTCTGGAACATTTACTCACAGCATTTACTCACACAATAAACAGCATTCACTCACACAATAGAGCCTCAGATTTATCACCGTTTGTGCAAACTTCTCGTGTAACAACACACCAAATAGACAAGCCTAATTAGTTAAAAAGCCTTTAATTTAGAATTTGCATTTTGGGGAAGTTTGCTATAAACCTCAGAAGGTTCTAAAGAACATACCTAAATAGGATCATAGATTATTATAAAACAATATTTATTCAACAAAGGTGGCAACAGAAGATTACAAAGGCAAATATATAGGGTTATATAGTTGTTAGCAAAAGTTAGCTCCTTTTTTTTTTTTTTTAACTTTATTTTGAGAGCGAGAGAAAGCATGAATCGGGGAGGGGCAAAGAGAGAGCTAGAGAGAATACCAAGCAGGCTGCATACTGTCAGTGCAGAGCCCAACACAGGACTTGAACCCATGAACCGTGAGATCATGACCTGAGCCGAAGTTGGGTGCTTAACTGACTGAGCCACACAGGCACCCTGAAAGTTAGCTCTTTTAATGTTGAGAGGATTTAGTTTTCTTAAGTAATCAAGGCCCTGATAAAACCAAATATAGAAATCTTGTTTTTTTCTGGGCCGATAAAGGAAAACAAAAAGCTTTGTTTATAATTTATCAAGAGCAGACCAACAATCCAGGAAAACTTTGCTTTTTTCATAGAGGGAAAAACCAAATTTCAATCTTATATTAGTGTACTTTTAAGACTCCTCCATCCCAGTTTTTGTTCTGAACATTCATAATTTTTTTTTTTTCGAGAGAGATTCCCTTTTACAAACCTACAACTTTTCTTTTTCATTCAGATTTTGCCCTAAGTTTTTTTTTGTCTCTAACCAGTCTCATTTCAGGACATAATGACTTTCTTTTCCCTCAACAAAAATGTATTTTTATTCTCCATACTTTATCTTACCAAAAACATATCTCTAACATCCCTTGATTGAGTACAGAGATGTTTTCCTTATTATTTCTAGTAGTCTCAATTACATTTATCAGTATTTTTCATGCTTAGAAACCTTAATTTCTAGTAGAAACTGAGTAGTAAGCAATTGTGAACTGTTATACTAGTATTCTTTAAAGATTTTTTTAACATTTATTTATTTATTTTGAGAGAGAGAGTGCACAAGCAGGGGCAGGGCAGAGAGAGTGTGTATGTATGAGTGGGAGAGGGGCAGAGAGAGAGAGGGAGAGAGAGAGAGAATCTCAAGCAGGCTCCACACTGTCAGAACAGAGCCCAATGTGAGCTCCAACCCATGAACAGTGAGATCCTGAACTGAAATCAAGAGTCAGACACTCAACCAAATAAGCCACCCAGGTACCCCCCCCCCCACCGCCGCCGTGTTCTGTAGATTGGCACATTTATGAATATATTTCATAATTTCTAAAACCATATTTCTTCATAGTACAGTCTTTTAATAAAGCATGAAACGTATTTATTAACAAACCCAAACTGATCTTTTAGTTTTCTTATATAATAAGACAGTGTAGGTAAACCTGTGTTTAGTATTTAATGTTTCACTTTATCTTATTTGGAAAAGGCTTAGATATCCAATGAGTTTGAACCAATTTATCATTTAATTACCTAGCAAAACTTCAAGGCTACTAAAGATTTTGAAAGCTATAAACCTTTTTATATGTTTAACCCACTTGTTCTTACAATTACCCATGTGAACTGCATGTGACAAAATCAATCATTTTAAGTCATTGTTGAGACATTGCAACAGATACAACACAAATTTAGCTCATAAATTCAGGTAGAGTAAAAGCTGATATCTGTATTATATTTGATCTTGATAACTCTAAAACTCATGTCTATTTTAATGAAACCAACAACCTTGAAGTAGCTTTAATATTGAATATGTTGCACCTGTGTCTACCAAAAAGTTGATTGGGGCACCTGGCTGGCTCAGTGGGTGGAGCATGGGACTCTTGACGTCAGTGTTGCAAGTTCGAGCCCCATATTGGGTGTAGAGATTACTTGAGAATAAAACCTTAAAAAAAAAAAAAAGTCAATTCCTTCCCCACTGTCAATTTTATCTGGAGCTCCAGTGGGGAAATCTGAAGTGGGCCACTGAAGTCCAGGGGAGTCTTTGGGCCCCTTCACGCTGATTTGGGAGGTGCTTCAGTTTGAACCTCATAAGGAAGTAGCCCGACAGCTTGGGGTGCTTTTTGCTCCTTGATAGTGAGGGTGGGGGGAGCAGGAGCTGCTGGTGTTGATGGCCCGAGGATCATATAGGAGTAGCCCAGGTGGAGGTACAGGAACAGGAGGAGGGGGGAGGTAGAGGCAGAGGTGGCAGGGGCACCCCCCGGCAAGGCCAGAGGCAGATTCAAAGTTTGGACTAACACTTTCCATCTGTTTCCTATCTCTCCCTCCTGCGAAACAGGCATTTCCCCTGGTTGCTTTTCAGCCCTTTCGAGGAGCTGGAGGAGCAGGCCGTGGGTTGGACTTTGGTTCTGGTGCCTGGGCTTGGGGCGGTGGATTTAGGATGTCCAGTGTCTGCCTGTCTCCCTCCTCCTCTTCCTCATTCCGACTTTTGGGAAGGGGGTCAGATGTCTTATTAGATTTTTGTCCACACTTGTCTCTCTGGTCCTTCAGTTGGGTCACTTCCCCTGAAGCATCTTTATTTTTCTTTTTTTAATTTTAAAAGAAGTATTTTTAGAAGTGGTCACAGTGCCCCAGGCTCAGGGTATAGGATCTGGGGTGCGGCCCCTCTGTGCACAGGTGGAAGCCCGGGGCCTGAGCTCCCCTGCTTGGGGAGCAATAACGATGCAATGAAGCATCTTTATCATGGGGGAGCTTAAAAGCCTGAATGTAGGGAATCTCATCTCGTGTATTTGATCTCTGACAGAGTAACTCCGGTTGCGAGACGGTGTGATGATTTAACGATCCATTTAGTGGCCATCTTGTTACTGAGCTCAAAACATACATAGGCTCAGCAGTGTCACGATAAAATAGATTTTCCCTTTAGATACAGGATCACAACTGTAAGTGTGCCTATCAGACAGAATTCGCCCCAGCAGGCTGAGATGTGTGGAAACTAAATCCTCCCACCCTTATGCAGGCTACAGAAACAGACGAGGTCCGTCTCAGGTCTCCCTTCTTTGAGGAGAGAGGTACAGAGTCTGTTCCCACTCAGTTCTCTTTGGAGCTGAATGATTTAGACTCTCATATTATTAGCCAGAAAATTTACACAAGCCTTCTATTAAAACATCAATTTGTGTAATGCCGAATTAAAACAAATAATCCATCAACTCCTTTAGGTTATTCCCACCTAGAGAACACTACCGGTAACCATCAACAGCTGGAATCGAAGTCAGGATCATCAACTCAAATTGAGGAGCTCCGGGTATCAGGAGAAGTCCCCCGATACACCTGTGAGGTGCTGAGAAACCGCAGTGGCACAAGGGGCCGGTGCTGGCACAGAGCAGCCGGGGTCCAGGCGACCCCCAGGTGTTCTCGGGTGAGTTGCTCTGATGTCCTGCCAGCTGTGCTGGGAAATGTTAATGCAAAATGAACAAACCTTTTTAAAATTTTTAAAAAGGAAAAGAGTGAGTTGAGCCCAAGCTAGCACGGCTGTCCAGGATACACAGTCTTCACAAAGAAGAGAGTGCTCTGGGGAAGGAACATTTGGTGCAGGGTTATATGGTTTTTTCACATAAAGATTACAAATTATTATGACAAAGAGCATTCTAGAAAATTCTAGACTTTCTCTCGTGGTTTTAGTATGTGCAAGGCTGAATGACTTTAAAAAAAATTTTTTTTTTTTAATGTTTATTTCTTTTTGAGACAGTGAGAGAGTGTGAGCTGGGGAAGGGGCAGAGAGAGAGGGAGACAGGCTCCAGGCTCCGAGCTGTCAGCACAGAGCCTGACGCGGGGCTCGAACTCACAAACTGCGAGATCGTGACCTGAGCCGAAGTCGGACGCTTAACCAACTGAGCCAGCCTGGTGCCCCAAGGCTGAATGACTTTTTAATATTATGGGAACCAGGAAGGTTTTTTATCTTTACGTTTGGAATGCTTTTTGGTGATTTTTTTAAAAAATAAAGCAGATGTACAATGTGGGCTCAGGGCAGGGAGAGGTCCCATGCTTTGAGATTTGGTTGAATCATTTTGTCCCTGATAAATGTTAAAGTAATGCTTTCCTGGGAGCCCACGTATTATTTAGGGGGTCTTCACAGAGGCAACAATGATATCTAAATAGGCAATAAATTCTAGCGGCGAGGCCACAGAGAAGCCCGCACTGTTCCTCCTCCCACAGATGGGGACAGAGGCTCGAGAAGTGTGTGCCCTGCTGTTGTGGTTGAGCCGTGTTCGCCTTCAGTCCAGGTGTCTGCAGTGGCCCTCTTTGCCTGTTGAGGGCAGAGTTTGGTCCCCAGCGCTCTTAAGGGGCCAGTGTGGGGCTGCCCTGGGCTTGAGTTGGGTCAGACCAGATGCCTACCCTCAGCCCATCTGCCAGAACTGGTCACACTGAACTTCAGGGCGCTCTCCCTTTGTTGCCCCCTGAGAGGCTTTTACTGATGGGCGGGGCCCGCAGTCAGACCTGACATCTGTCCCCAGTCAGTCTGCTGGGGTTGTGGTGACCCGGAACTACCGGGCTCTCTCTTTGTATTGCTCCTTGTGAGGCTTTTGTTCATAGGCAGGGCCAGCGGTCAGATCAGATGTCTGCACCCAGCCTCTTGCCGGTTACTTTCTCCTGTCCCCAGGGCAGGAGTCACTTTGGAGTGGCTGGTAGGGAGCCGCTTGCACAAGGAGAAGCTTGTGGTGTCGCTTTGCATGGACTCCTGCTGAGCGGGGCAGTCGGATCAGGTAGTCCACAGGAGAACGCAGGGGCTGTGGTGTTAGCAAGCTAGGTGGTGAGGGTTCATGTTGGTCCCACAGCTGGCTGTGTGTCTAGGCTGGGGTGAGGGCAGATAGTGCCCACCAGCTCTTTGGTTCTTGGAGAAGTTCCCAAAGATCTCTGCCACTCCGGTGCATGTGTTGAGGTTAGTAAATAAATCTCCTTCCCGTGTACCCCAGGCACTTTTCAAACTGCTGCTTCTTTGGGGGGGATTTTTTTGTTTTGTTTTTTGTTTGTTTTATATTATCTTTTGTTGGTGGTGGTTTTTTTTTTTTTTTAATAATTTATTGTCAAGTTAGCTAATATACAATGTAGTCTTGGCTTCAGGAATAGATTACTGTGATTCGTCACTTACATACAACACCCAGTGCTCATCCCAACAAGTGCCCTCCTCAGTGCCCATCACCCATTTCCCCTGCTCCTCAAACCCCCACGCCCATCAACCCTCAGTTTGTTCACTGTATTTAAGATTATTCTGATTTGCCTCCCTCTCTGTAATTTATTTTTCCTTCCCTTCCCCTGTGGTCTTCTGTTAAGTTTCTCAAATTCCACATATGAGTGAAAACCTTTATGACTTTCTCGGACTTATTTCACGTAGTGTAATACCCTCCAGTTCCATCCACGTTGTTGCACATGGCAAGATTTCATTCTTTTTCATTACTGAGTACTATTCCACTATATGTATATATACGCTGTATATATATATATGTATACACACACACACACACACACACACACACACACACACACACACACACTGTATATACACACTGTATATGGCAGGGACCGTTTCCTATGCCCTTGCTTTCCGGCTTTCCCAGAGACAACCCACTGATTTTTAAAGTTCTGGCGTTAAGCCCCACTAATTGTACAAACTCGAAGTTAAGCCCCTCTGGTCCTCAAAGCTACATGTTATGGGGATTTGTCTTCCCAGTGTAGGTCCCCTGTGTCCAGAGTGCCTGGTGTGGGATCTGTTCCTTTCCCTTTGTGCACACAGTGTGTCCCTCCCATTTGTGATTAGTCTCGTAGGTTGGTTTGCTTTTTAACCGGCTCTGCCCTTCCTACCATTTTGGATGTAGCCTCCTTTCTACAGTTGCCTCTGAAGAGCCATTCTGCCAGTCCTTGGGTCATTTTCTGGGTCAGTTACACGAGTGTGGGTGGTGTATCTGTGGACAAGGTTTACCAAGGATCCTCCTCCACCATCTTCCCTGGAGTGTATTTTTGTGGATTGTGTAAGATACTGGCCCAGCTTCATTCTTTTGCGTGTGGATGTCCAATTTTCCCAGCGCCATTTATTGAAGAGGCTGTTCTTTCCCCATTGTATATTCTTGGCTCTTTTTTTGTAAATTAATTGACTATATGTGTGTGGGTTTATCTCTCTATTCTGTTGCGTTGATCTGTGTGTCTGTTTTTATGCTGATACCACCCTGTTTTGATTGCTGTAGTTTTGTAACATAGTCTGAAATCAGGGAGTATGATTCCACTAGCTTTGTTTTTACTTCGAAGACTTCTTTGGATAATCATGGTCTTTTGTGGTTACCTACAAATTTTAGGGTTGTTTGTTCTATTTCTGTGAAAAATACCATTGAAATTTTGACCAGGATTTCATTAAATCTATAAATTGCTTTGGATAGTATGGGCATTTAAACAATACTAATTCTTCTATTCCATGAGCACAGAATTTCTTTCCATTTATTTATGTCATCTTCAATTGCTTTTATCAATATTTTATATTTTTTAGTGTACAGTTCTCTCACCTCCTTGGTTAAATTTATTCCCAGGTATTCTTTGTGACGCAGTTGTAAGTACGGTTGTTTTAATTATTCTTTCTGCTACTTTGTTATTACCATATTGAAATGCAACAGATTTTTCTATACTGATTTTGTATCCTGTAATTCCACTGAGTTTTTTAGTTTTAACAGATTATTTGGTCATGTCTTTAGGATTTGCTATACATAATATCATGTCATTGACAAATAGTTACAGTTTCGCTTCTTCATTTCTGGTTTGTGGGCCTTTTATTTCTTTTTCTTGCCTAATTTCTCTGGCTAGCATTTCAATACTTTATTGAATAAAAGTGGGGAGAGTGGGTATCCATGTCTAGTTCTTGATGATAGAGGGAAAACTTCCAGCTTTTTACCTTTAAATATCATGTTACTTGCAGGCTTGTCATATATGGTCTCTATTATGTTGAGGTACATTCCCTCTATACCCACATTGTTGAGAGTTTTTATCAGTGGATGTTGAATTTTGTCAAATGCTTTTTTTTTTCATCTTTTGAGATGATTTTGTGATTCTTATCATTTATTTTGTTAGTGTGTTATATTACATTAATTTGTGGATGTTGAACCATCTTTGCATCCCTAGAATAAATCCCACTTGATCTAAGCATATGGTCCTTTTAATGTGTCGTTGAATTTTGTTTACCTATATTTTATGGAGGATTTTTGCATCTATGTTCATCAAGTATATTGGCCTGTGATTTTCTTGTGGTATATATCAGGATAATGCTGGCCTCATAAAATGAATTGGGAAGTACTCTTTCCTCTTCTGTTTTCTGGGAGAGTTCTAAAAGAAAGGATTGGCATTATTTGGTAGAATTCACCAGTGAACTTCTCTGGTCCTGGACTTTTGTTTGTTGGGAGGTTTTTGATTATTGCTTCAGTCTCCTTACTAGTTTAGTAAAATTGGTCTGTTTAGATTTTCTGTTTCTTCATGATCCAGTCTTATAGATTGTAGGTTTACAGGAATTTTTCCCATTTCTTCTGGGTTGTTCAGTTTAGAGTATAATTTTCCCAGTGGTCAGTCATGATCCTTTGTATTTCTGTGGCACCAATCTTTTCTTGGTGTGTCTAGCTAAAGATTTACACATTTTGTTTATCGTTTCAAAAACTAGCTTACTTTCATTTATCTTTTTCTGTTGCTTTTTTAGTCTTTATTTCACTTATCTTTGCTTTGATCTTTGTTATTTTTTTCTTCTACTAAGTTTGGGCCCTGCTCCTCTTTTTCTTGTTCTTTGGTGTGTAAAGTTAGGTTTTGCTTTTTTGGATTTTTTCTTGTTTCTTGGGGTAAGCATTTATTGCTGTGAACTTCCCTCCTAGAACTGCTTTTTCTGCATCCTATAAGTTTTGGTATGTTGTATTTTCATCTTCGTCAAAACACTTTTTTATTTCTGTTTGGTATTTTTTTGCTCATGGGTTGTTCAGCGGCATGTTGTATGATGTGCATGTATTTGTGAATTTTCCAGTTTTCTTCTTGTAACCGATTTCTTGTTTCATCCATTATAGTAAGAAAAAGAACGCTTGATATGATTTAAATTTTCTTAAATTTATTAAGACTTGTTTCGTGGCCTAATATGTGATTTGTCCTAGAGAATATTCTTTGTGCGCTTGAGACTTGGTTTTTGGATGGAATGAATGTTCTGTATATGTTTGTTACATCCATCTGGCCTAATGTATTTTTTAAAGCCAGTGTTTCCTTATCGATTTTCTATCTGGACGATCTATCCACTGATGAAATTGGAATGTTAAAGTACTGTAGTATTATTGTATTACTGGTTATTTCTCTCATTATGTCTGTTAATATTTGCTTTCTATGTTTTACCATTCTGGGGTGCATAAATATTTACAAATGCTATATCCTCTTGGTGGGTGACCCTTTTATTATATAATGACCTTCTTTGTCTCTTATTACAATCTTTGTTGAAACTATAGCCACCCCAGCTTTCTTTTTAAGGTTTCCTTTTGCATGGGCTATGTTTTTCCATCTCTTCACTTTTAGTCTGTGTGTGTCCTTCCATCTGAAGTGAATCTGTTGTAAGCAGCATATAGATGGGTCTTTTATCTATTCAGCCACTCTGTGTCTTTTGTACATTTGGCTTTTTTTTTTTTTTAACGTTTATTTATTATTGAGAGACAGAGAAAGACAGAACATGAGCAGGGGAGGGGCAGAGAGAGGAGGAGACACAGAATCCGAAGCAGGCTCCAGGCCCTGAGCTGTCAGCACAGAGCCTGATGTGGGGCTCGAACTCACAAACTGCGAGATCATGACCTGAGCCGAAGTTGGATGCTTAACCGACTGAGCCACTCAGGCACCCCTCTGTGTCTTTTGATTAAAGAATTTAGTTCTTTTATGTTTAAAGTAATTCTTGATATGTATGTACTTAATTGTCACCTTGTCAATTGTCCTCTGGCCGTTTTGTAGTTCTTTTCTTTTTCCCTTATTCTCCTCTCTTGTGATTTGGTGATTTTCTATAATGGTATGTTTGATTCTTTTTCTATCTTTTGTGTATCTACTGTAGGTTTCCGCTTCCTGGTTATTGTGAAGCTTACATGTAACAACTTATAACAGTGTGGTTTAAGTTGATAAGAACTTAAGTTTGAACATCTTCTAAAGCTCTACATTTTTAACCCCCACCCACCTGTTTTACGTTTTTGTTCACAATTTAAGTCTTTGTATTTTGTGTATCCCTTAATAAATTATCGTAGTTATAGCTATCTTTGCTACTTCATGTTTCAGCTTTCATACAAGCTTTGTAAGTGATTAACCCACCATTAAAGTGGGTGTAACACCACCCACTTTACAACATTAGACTCTGAATTTTACTATGTATTTACCTTCACCAGTGAGATTTATACTTTTGTATTTTCTCGTTACTAATTAGCACCCTTCATTTTAGCTTCAAGAAATCTCTTTAAAATTTCTTCTAAGGCAGGGTGACTGCGTAGCTCATTTGGTTGAGTGTCCAACTTTGGCTCAGGTCATGATCTCACGGTTAGTGAGTTTGAGCCCTACATCAGGCTCTCTGCTCTCAGCATGGAGCCCACTTCAGATCTTCTGTTCCCTTCTTTCTCTGCCCCTTCCTCTCTGGTTCTCTCTCAAAAAGAAAATTAAATTTCTTCTAAAGCTAGTATAGTGTTAATGAACTTCTTTTTGCTTGTCTGGAAGACTTTTTATCTCTCCTTAAATTCTGAATGAAAACATTGTCAGGTACAGTAGGTATTCTTGGCTGGAAGTTTTTTTCTTTCAGCACTTTGAATAACACTCCCTTCTGGTCACCAAAATTCTCCTGAAAAATCTGATCTTACGGAGGAAAATCCCTCTTACATAAGAAATTGGTTTTCTTTTGATGCTTTTAAAATTCTTTCCTTGTCTTTAACTTTTGACATTGTAATTATAATGCGTTTGAGTCTCTTCAGCTTTGTATTTGGAACTCTCAGGGTTTCCTGGATCTGGATTTCTGTTTCTGTCCCCAGCTTAGAGAAATTTTCAGGTAGCTGTTCTTTCTTCAGATGAGCTTTCTGCCCCTTTCTCTTTTCTCCTTCTTCTGGAACCTTTTAATACAAATATTGGTCTGTTTGATGTTATTTCATAAGTCCTATAAGTTCTCTTTTCTACATTGTTAGTTTTTTTTTTTTTCTTATTTTTGCTGCTCTGATTGGCTGAGTTCTGTCTGCCCTGTATTTGAGTTTTCACGTCCTTTCTTCTTCTTTATCCAGTTTACTGTTGAACCCCTCCGGTTATTTTTCAGTTCATTTATTGTATTCTTGAGCTGTCCCTTGGAGGAGGACCTAAGTCAGCACCTAGATTCAGGCTGATTGTACGTAAATCAGACTGTCAGGCAGCAGCTTTTAAAGTATACAAATTTATATAGTCCTATAGGACTGCAAGCATTAGGTCCTGCCAGCTACCTAGGCTGGGCACCCTGAGCGTCAGTCACAAACATTAGGGTGCCAGGCAACTATATGAGCTCCTTTCTGGGAGATACCAGCTATCTGAGGCAAGGCAGATGGAGGGCACAGGGCGGAATCTACTGACTTACCGGCTAAGTACAGCATCTTAGTAGGTCTCTAGACGTATGTCAAACCAAAAGCCAGCCCCTTCGGTCGAAAGCTCCAGGACACGCAAATAGTCCCTTCTCACAGGAAGAATGGGGGTGTGTTTCAGTCTGTATTGTGCCCTGGGGTTTGCAGCAGTCCAGAGACGGTCTGCCCATTTGTGGCAGTCAGTTGCACGGGATACAGGGATGCCAACCCTGCTGGCCACCAGAGCGGAGCAGTTAAGGGGCATCCGTGAGGCGGTAGCTGCAGAAAACAAGGCAGCAGACATAAAAACGGGGCACCAGACGTTGTATAAGCTCCCCTCTGGGAGATACTGGAGCACGGCAGAAAGAGAACAGAGAGATAGCCGTCTGAGGTCTCCGGAAAGGTTTGCAGTCGGCCCTTAGATGTGTGTTTGATTGCAAGTCTATCCCTCAGACGTAGCCATGGAGATTAGCTAATAGGCCTCTTTCACAGAAAGTTTGGGCTCTTTGGACCGTTGCCTCTTGCTTTGCTCTGGAAATGGTAGACAGTCAAAAACTCTTTCTCTGTTGGTGACAGTCCTGTGGGACTCATTAGCCGGTCGGCCACCACGGCCAGGCGGTCTAGAGATGTCACCTTGCAACACCTGCAAGAATCGGGGCACCCGATGAGGGTCTGAATTCCTTTCTGGGAGATACTGACAAGCCGGAGTGAGGCAGAGAAAGAGGGCAAGCGTGATGTCCACCAGGCTCCCTTCCCCGAGAGTCCGTCAATGGGCCTCCGGACGTGTGCCAAGCCAGAAGCCTGCCCCTCAGGCCGAAGCTCCAGGACAAGCACAACAGTCCTTTATCACAGGAAGACTGGGCAGATATTGCCGTGGTGTTAGCTGGCCGTGAACTGTCTCTCCAATTGTTACAGTCTTGTGGGTCCCCAGAATGCAGGCGCTGCTGGCCCCCAGAGCCGGGTGACCCAAGGGGCGTTCACACTGGGTGGCAGTTGCAAAAACGGAGACACCCGGTATAAAACCAATACCAGGTGCATGTAACAGCTCCCCTCTGGGAGATACTGGTGCTCTGGAGGGCAGCGGAGGGAGGGCATAAAGATGATGCCTGCTGGGGGAAAAAAAGAAGGAGCCTGGATTAAAAAGAATTTTTTTTAAAGTGTCTACTGGCCTCCATCCTTGGAGAGTATGCCGGCAGGCCCCTAGATGTGTGCTGAATTAGATGCCTGCCTCTCAGGCCGATGCTTTAAGATAGGTAAAGAAGCTGCTTTCACGTAAAGTCTGGCCGCTTCTGCACTGGGCCTGGTGCCAGTGAGTCCAGGGGCCTGAGCCCTTCAACAGCCATTTCTCAGTTTGCACGATAGCCTTTTGGGTCTCAGGGATGCAAACCCTGTGGGCTTTCCAAGCTGTAAGTTTCAGGGGCTTATCTCTCAGCGGTAGGTCTTAGAAGTTGGGGTTCCCGATGTAGGGTTCAAACCCTTCACTCCTCCCTGAGAAGCTCTGGATTTCCAATGCTGGGGGTGGGGTTTTCGGCAAGATTGCATCTCTGCCTTTCCTAAACACTTCAGTGCAAGTTGTTTGCCCGATGTAAGGAGTCCCTCAGCTTTTGTTTTCAGAGGAAATTGTTCATTTGTAGCTGTACATCTGGTGTGTCTGTGGGAGGAGAGGAGTTCAGGATCTTTCTATGTCTCCATCTTGAAGGAGGCTTATTCCTTTTTCTGACTAAATGATATTCCATTATATGTAAATCCCTTGTGTATCCAGTCATCTGTTGATGGACGTTTAGGTTGTTTCTCCTTTCTGGCTGTTGTAAGTGCTGCTGTGAACATTCATGTACAGGTATCTGTGTGCTTATTTTCAAGGTTTTGGGGTATATATATACCTACGTGGGACAATTGCTGTTTATATGGTAATTCTGTTCCTGTTGTAGAACTGCCAAACTGTTCCAACAGTGGGTGCAACACTTCACATTCCCACCGGCAGTGGGCGAGGGATCCGGTTTCTCTGCATCCTTGCCAACACTTTTTTTTTTTTTTTTTTTTTTTAAGTAAGTTCCAAGCCCAGCTTGGGGCTTGAACTCACAACCCTGAGATCAAGAGTCGCACGCTCTACTGCCTGAGCCAGCCAGGTGCCCTTCCTTTTTTTTATAGTTATCCTAGTGGGTGTGAAATGGTATTTCACTGTGGTTTTGATTCGCATTTCCCTAATGACTAATGTTGAGGACGTTTTTATACCCTTGTTGGCCGTGTATATATCCTCTTTGAAGAAATGTCTATTTAAGTGAAGACAGTCAATTTTTACAGTGTTTTCATAGGCCTTTTTGTAATTATAAATGCACCAGAAGTTTTATTGTAGCTATAACTTTCAAGCAGATTCTGATAAGACTTTGAGAAACCGTCTTACGGTTTTACTAAGCTTCATCCACATCACATGAAGGCAACAACTTAAAATACAGACTCCATTAAGGTATGTTTTGCTATCACCTCGGAGCCTCTTTAGAGCCATTTTATCCCCACTGGATATCGTTATTGGAGTTTCTGGTACTGATCATCAGTATGAACCCTTAGGTGGCACTCTTTGATTAAAACAGTATACTCCTCAACCAATATAAATACAGTAGGACATCCTAGGAAGAAAAGTGGCCTTTTTTTTTTTTCCTTTTTTTGAGGGATTATCTCCCAGGTCTGCCCAGAACTTTTTCTCATACAATTTCTGTTGCAGGGTCTAATCTGTCCCATCTCCTTTTACCCCATTTCCAAAGATCCGGACATGAAGTTCTCCTCCAGGAGACTGTCAGTTGTGGAACAGGAAAGAGGTAGGTCCTGATCTCGCACCATATAAAGCACCCCTAGGCTGAAACTGTCATCTGCTGGCAATTGTGCCTCCCAAAGAAGCCCCCCACCGATGTCTTTCTGCAGAGAACCTCCTTCTCTGTGTCACAGTCCCATTTCCTTAGTGGGGTCACTGTCCGGGAGCTGCCTGCCTGCACTGCAGCTGGCTCAGCCCATTCAGCCCTCCCAGACTCAAGCCTCAGGTCTGCCTCCTCTGCTCTCCTGCCCTTTAGCATCCTGATTCCCCTTTGATCATTTGCTCACTTCCCAGCCCCATAGGTGGAAAGTTACCTATGTTTTTATTCTGGTTTCAGAACCTAGGTCATTTTAAAAAATCGTGCCTCATCTAAGTATGCTAAGATCCACCCTCCCTTGAAACAATTGATCTGGCCAAATATAAATCCGTACCTACCACCTTTCAGGTCTAATGGCCTTCTCTCAGTAGCTTCTCCCCTAATACTCAGTACCCTGCCCCTAACTTGTATTTCTCACCAAAGGACCCCTGCGTTTCTTTAGAAACCTTGCAGACCTAGATTCTTCTGTCACATACCCTACTTGAAATATCCTTTCCAAAGATTTTACTAAAGCATTTATTTTTTAAACAAAAATATACATTAAATCTGATTTACAGAATATAGAAATAATTTATCCAAAGCAATTTGCATTTTACAGTTGTTAATATTGCACCCAGCAGTGTAAGTCTTTGACACATTTGCGTTGTCGACCTTTCCCACAATTCACAAAACAGGAGAGGAAACGGAGAAGAATACAAGCAAACTTTTCTTTACCAAAGAAAGAAAGAAGAACAATTTACAGTTTATGTACAAAAGTTGTAAACTTCCAGAACTTTACTTCCATAGAATAAAGAGCCATACATTCTTTTATCATTCCTGGAATATGAATGATATACATGTTGTGATTTCCTCATAGGAATTCAAAAGGACAGGTATTGTGAACATTCACAGCCTAATGGTAAAGAACAGAATTATTGAAAACACTTCTGTATCTTCACTAGAATATGGGAACTAGCCTGTGAAAAACTAGCGTGTGAAAAGCCTCGAGAAAAATAACTTTTGCCTCTTTGAGGATAGTTTCCATAATTGCTTAAAATCATTTTCAATTTTAAAGGATACTCTGTTAGAAATGTGGCTGCCAACAGCCTTTTTTTCTCTGAAGACAAGTGAAAAAGTGAGGTCTCTGTTCAAATCCCTTATAAAACACATGTAGGCAGACACAAAGTTTGCTTTTCAAAAGAAAGCGTTACAAAGTCACAATTTATCACGGCTACCCTTAGTTTTTAAGAACTTAAAAAAAAAAGTCCATAAATATTTAAATGCATCTTTTCAAAATGGAGGGAAGGAAGTGGCTAAAATATGTAGTAGTAAGAGTAAACGTAGGTGATGCACACTTTTAACCTGGTAGTAAACCGAAGCAGACTGAAACCTTGTACTTATGAAATGTGAAGTGATTTTCCTTGATTGAACCAACAGGAGAACATGAAACCATGCAGCTCATTATCTTCCAGGTGATGAACATTCAGCATTTTTTCTGTCGTGGCCATTATAAATAAAAGGTCTTTGTTAAGAAGGTACCCAATGGGGAAAAAAAAAAAAAGTAACGTCTGGTTATGTATGTTGAAGATCCCAGGCAGGAATGATCTCATTGTAATTTTATAATGCGGTACCATTTGCACTGAAATATAAGCCAGTTTCTAATTCTGCTGTCCCAGATCGAGACTGGATTACGACATCCCCTCTGAAGCCTAATGAACACAAGCAGTTGAACAAGAGGACTTTTGAAAAGGTATTCTTGGCTTCGCCACTGCAATAGTCCAGCCCAAGTGGTTTGTTACAAAAGTTGTTGTCTTTAACATCCTCCTGACAAATTCAGTTTTTGGTTTTTTAAAAAGTCCTGAGAGTTTTTCATAAAAAAATAGACATCTGTGTGCGTGTGTGTGTGTGCGTGCCGGCTTCGCCGCCGCATCAGCTCTCCACAGTCCGCCGGTACTCCGCGGTGCCCTCGGCTATGATCGCGTCCAGCGGGGAGCGCTTCTTCCGGATGCTGCGCCCGGAGGAGATGAGGTCGGCGTAGCCGCGCTGGTGCGAGAAGGCGTAGGCGGAGCGCCGCGAGGACACGCCCCGGCGGAACACGTGCTGCCGCCGCTTCCACTGCTCTTCCGCTTTCAACCGCTTGCGGTGCTTCTGGATCTGCGGGGGGAGGGGGCGAGGCCGACGATGAAATGGAAGGGCTGTGGTGGCGGAGGTGGACGGGCACTAACGCCCAGGGGGTGGGGTCCCTCCTGAAGGCTGTCTTGTTTAAGGCGGCATCGCCGTGCTCCTTTTACAGGGGATGGCACGCCGAGCGGTTACGTAACACTTTCAAGGTCTCGGACCTTCTAGAAAACGGGGAGCCGAAATTCCCACTCGCCTCCGCTACTGTTCTTTGCCACTGACAAATTAGACTGGGACAGGTTCGAGAGAAAATTCCGTCGTTCTCTTCCCCTTGTTGCTACTGCATCTTGTGGTCAACAGACATGGGAGAATATCTAGGGGGGAACTGAAGGTTGCTTGCCTAGCATCTTCTCTCTCCTTCCTGATGAAGAAGGAGTAGAGTCAAGAACACCTTTCCTGCATACAGTCACAACCCTCTTGGGCTGTGGAGACTGCTCCCAGGAGCAGGGCTGGTTGACTTCCCTTGCTCCGCACGAGTCCGGCAATGGCCGTGTGACCTCATCTGGCTAAGGAGATCTGCATGATGTGGCCTGGGCCCTCCCAGGCACAATTCTCGGGCCGCTAAGAGAGAGCTATGGAGCAGTCTCCTGTCTTCATCTGGACAGGGGTGTGTCAGAAGGAGGTGCCTGGAACTGCAGTAGCCATCCCCCCAACTTCAAGGTGAAGCTCATAATGAGGATAGCAGAGGGGAGAGATGGAAAGAACCCCAGTGCTTTTGACAGACGTTTAGGTGCTCAGTCACCAGAGCCTGAAGCCTGCTGCTGATTATGTGAATTGAAGTGATACATTGTTTGAACAACTTGTGGCTCAGACATTCCACCAGAAGAGGTGGCATTTTCTATACGTAAGTACATACCCCAACCTATTTGCAGGGCAAAATGTTAATATTGTAATTGTTAAATTAGGGGATAGACATATGGGGCTTCATTATACTATTCTCCCTTTGATAATGTTTAAAACAAAAAGCATGAAAACAAAAATCCCTGTCCCAAAGGACTTCTTTGCAAGACGGAGTTAAAGAGAAGTAGTATTAAATAAACCTCCATACCAAACTTCCCATGAGTTTAGAATTTTGCAGGAAAGCTGCTGTGGGGACACGCTCTGATTTCTCTGAGGGGCGCTCAGAATGAGGAGAATACTGGTTTTTCTATACCTTATCACTTTCTGATGGCCAAATGGTCATTGACAAGAAGCGTATGGCAACGACGGGCAGTAAGCACACTGCAACGGTCAGAATGATGGTCAACCAAATGTATGGCTGTCTCAAGGCATTTGATGCTGTGCCTGCAAAAACGTGGAGGATGAATCACAGAGGTCCTTTATCTGAAGAACATAGTTAATATTCCGTAACCCTTACATGCATTGTCTATGGTAAAATTTTACAATCAGATTGGCCTCCCCCAGAACATTCCATCACTGCTGAAGGAATGAACATTTTAAAATAGGACCAAGCAGGGGCGCCTGGGTGGCTCAGTCGGTTAAGGGTCCGAATTCGGCTGAGGTCATGATCTCACGGTCCGTGAGTTCGAGCCCCGCGTCGGGCTCTGTGCTGACCACTCAAAGCCTGGAGCCTGTTTCAGATTCTGTGTCTCCCTCTCTCTCTGACCCTCCCCCGTTCATGCTCTCTCTCTGTCTGAAAAATAAATAAACGTTAAAAAAAAAATCTTAATAAAATAGGACTAAGCAAAACAAAATCAGGAAGGCAAATGTACATCAGCAAATGACTAAGCGAAAAACAAAAAGTATGTTTGTTGACATCGTATTAGGTAAAAACGCAAAATTAGGCAATCTATTATACTTCTGAATTTTTCCAGGAATTTATTTTTCAAAGTTTATAGTTTGAAACTCCAGATAACAATAACAATTAGCACTGCCGTTTGTATGACAGGTCTTAACACTAGGTGTTTTATTTGAGTCATGCCATTTAGTCAGCTCTGAGGGATAAATAAGTTTCCTCTTTGCCTCATAAGAAAATTGTGGAGAAGTAAAAAGATTCGCCCAGGGTAACAAAACTACCAATGGCCACCTCTAAACTAAAACCCATATCCATTGGACTAGAGCCATACTTTTTCCACTGCAGTTCGCTGCTCGTTTATGGCAGAGGAAGGAACAATTCTATCATACAACCAGGTAATCATATTACTACCCAATTTAAAGCTATAATTAACATCCCCTAGAGCCAAATTTGTCACAGTGTTTTCTGTTACTTACACTGTAAGTTTATAAAATTGCCTTTTTTGAAAAAATGTGTTGTTATACTGCTAAAAATGTGTTTAAAAACATTCCCTTTGGGAATATTCTAACAGGGCACCAAGTTTTTTAAAACACAAAACAATGCAACCAAAAACAATTGGAAAAAAAAATGAGCTTAATCCCAAGAAAAGGGTTACCATAGCAATGGTCTTTTTACAACTGGTCATAAAAAAAAAAAATACAAACTCATCTTTTACAGGGAAACTAGTTCATGGGGATTTATTTTTTCCATTGTGAACTCAAAGCTACTCTATTTAAGAAATTTGTAAATTCTGATTCATGATATTATAAATTTTAAAATATGTGTGAAATAGCAGTTCACATTCATTCTAGCATTTATCATTTGTCCTATTTTATACAGCTATAAAGTATTTAATTTCCAAAAATTTACTTACTGCTCTGCATTCATTTTTCTAATGATGTGACAGTTTTCCACTTTTGAATTCTAGAATTTCCTCATACATGATTCATAGCTTGATTAGCTAATATACTATTTTTATTAGGTCTTTGAATTATTTCTACTTTTTAAAAATAATTGGAATCGTGGTGGTGGTATAATCTTTGTACAAATTAGCCTTTCCAAAAATTGGTATGTTTTATCTTAAGGTGTTTTCTCCAATTGGAAATACTAGGTCAAAATGTATGAGAAGTTTTATAGGACGTGACATATTTCCAGATAGTGCTTTGAAAAAATTAAATTATATTAATAGTTTACATGCATACTCAATTTCCCATTACCTACCAATATTAGATTTTGGGGTGGGGGTGGGGATAAAAACTAACTGAACAGATGCACAATTGTATCTTAAAACTTTTTAATTTTGCTTTCTTACTGTTACATTACCACACTTCCAGCCCACCACTGTTATTCATTTGCCAGTCAGGACATTAATTTTC